>NC_141141.1:10396120-10706347 GCF_053477565.2 Lygodium microphyllum | reverse complement strand
TAGTGAATGGCTGTAAATCCATCATATTTCAGCCTATCCACAGGATACCTAGCTCTTGTAGACCTGCGCAAAGTAGGTTCACTCCCAGGTGCTCTCAAAACATCCCTGGTCTTCCTTACTCCAGGTGTAACAATAGAAGGAATACCCAACTCATCATCAATGCTCTGTTCTGAGCCACTGGATTCACCATCTACATAAGAGTGACCTGCATTCACATCAAACATGGGCTGATCAACCTTCTCTTTTCCTTTTCGTGATACCTGCATACCACTATCTGCATTGCTTTGAGAAGATTCTCCTGATCTCAATCTGCCTGTCCATGGCGAAGAATGTGAACCACTGCTAGAGGACGCTCCAGGTCCACTAATATTTTGTGACTGCTGCTGTGAATTCTGTGTAGCATTACCATTTTGTGCATCTTCATCATCAATCACATTTACTGGTCTATACCAGCTACTCATCTCATCAAAAATAACATCTCTGCTCACTGTAAACTTACGAGTAGAAGGGTTATAGCATCTATACCCTTTTTGCTGCAGAGAGTAACCAATAAAGATGCACTTCTCAGCTTTTGGATCCAACTTGGATCTCAGCTCATCTGGCACATGTACATAGGCAATGCAACCAAAAATTTTCAAATGAGAAATATCTGGTTTCCTACCAGTATACCTCTCCTCTGGAGTCATTCCATGTATTGCTGCAGTGGGAGTCCTGTTCATTATGTAGACTGCTGTAGCAACTGCTTCAGCCCAATAAAAATCTGGCAAGTCTTTTTCATTGAGCATGGCACGAGATACCTCTCCAATATGCCTGTTTTTCCTTTCTGCAATTCCATTTTGTTGTGGGGTATAACTGCATGAATATTGCTGCTTTATGCCATGCTCCTGCAAGAACTTTGCAAACTCATTTGAGAGGTACTCTCCCCCTCCATCTGACCTTAGGCATTTTATCTGCAAGCCTGTTTCTTTTTCAACCATAGCTTTAAGAGTTTTGAAATGCCCAAAAACTTCACTTTTCTTTTTCATAAAATACACCCAAACTTTTCTGCTATAGTCATCAATAAAACTGACAAAATAATGACAGCCTCCAAGAGATGCAGCTTTAGTTGTCCACACATCAGAGTGAATTAATTCCAATGGCTTCTCACTCTCTTGAACATGTCTAGGAAATGGTTTCCTTGCCTGTTTTCCAAACTGACAGGCTTCACATACCTTATGCATTTCTGCAACCTTGAATTTTGGCAATCCTGCAACAATATTTTGGGCCTGCATTGATTTAAGTCGCTGTACATTAACATGACCAATGCGTTTATGCCAGATATCAATATCTGCAACTACACCGGTCCCATGTGCAAACATTGCTGCACTCAATTCAGACATGTCTGCATCCAATGTAAACATTCTGCCCTTCTTCTTTCCTTTTGCTATCAAGCGACCTTTATTTTTCATATCCTCAACAAAGCATCCATGAGGATTAAATCTGACCTGCAAGCCCTGTTCAACCATTTGACCAACTGAAACCAGATTCTTGGTAATATTCGGGACATGAAATACATCGGACAGGTATTTCTTTTTCCCACCCTGCATAGACAAGGGAATTTTTCCAATCTGCACAATAGGATGTGCAGTATCATCACCAGTCTCCACAAATCCTGGTTTTTCCATTTTCCTTGCATCCTCCATCCATTCTGCATGACCTGTCATGTGGTTTGATGCACCTGAGTCAACATACCATACATCGTTGCTTTCTTCTGCACTTGTCACAGAATTGTTCATGTGCTGCACCATAAACAGATGCTCATTTCTGTCATCACCCTGTCTACTAGAGGATGCATAATTTCCTTGTTGCAGTTTTCCATTCATGATGTCATTCTGCTTTTTATAGCAGTCTTTAGCCATATGACCCATTTTACCACAATAGTAGCATTCAACATTACTGTTTGCATTTTGGCCTCTTTGCCATCCACCACGACCTCTTTGGCTCCCCCTGCCTCTAGAGTTACCACGTCCTCCTCCATAGGACTGGTTTTCTTGAGTTTGCTGCATATTTTGATTTCTGCCACGGCCTCCAAATCGGCCTCCTCTACCTCTGCCTCTACCTCTTCCAGCATTTGAGTAGAAGACAGCTTCTTTTGAAGTTCCTCCTGAAGAAGATGCACCACCATTTCTCTGTTCCTCAGAAATTAGAAGAGCAATCAACTCCTCAAAATCAGGAAATCTTTCACGAACTGAAATGGATGTCCGAAACTGTGCATAATCCTTTCCTAGACCATTCAAGGTCACGGAAACTAAATCATCATCTTCCACTGGCGACCCAATGGAAGCAAGTGCATCTGCAATCTTCTTCACCTTCATGTGGTAGTCGTTGATGCTCATACTTTCTCTTTGCACATTATGCAACTCTTGCTTGAGCTGCATTTTCCTGGCTTGCGTATTTGTGCTATACATTTTTGACAAAGTATCCCATGCCTCCTTTGGCGTACTTGCATCCTGAATATGCACAATCATAGAGTCTGAAATACTGATAGACAGCCAATACATAACTTTCCTGGCTCTCTCATGCCATGTTTTAAATGCCTGCATTTGTTGTTGATTGGGAACATCAGGAAGAACTGGTTCTTCTTCATTTCCTGCAACAAATTCCCAATATCCTTTTCCCATAAGGAAATTCGTCATTCTAAACTTCCATGCCTGGAAGTTGTTCTTGTCAAGCTTTTCAGTGACAATCTGTGAAAGAGAATCAGACGCCATTACAGAATACTGCAAGAAATTCTGTCACTGCAAAAAAACACAGCTTCACCCTCACAAGGGCAAATCTCCAAAACTGGCGAAAGTGGTATTTGACCACACAGTCGCTTCCTAGTGACGATTTTGCATAAACAGGAACCAAGGATGATTCTGAAACTCCCAATGTCTCTGCGCTCAAGCATACGATGCAATTTCTACAGTAACTTTTCACCGACCTGTAGAACAGTGGTCGCACAGCATAAAACTGAGCCTTTTCCTGAGTGCGTGCAGAAAACTTCCGTCTGCAAAACAGGCCCCGAAATGGCCTCAAATAAAAAAAACAAGGTCGCCGAGGGCTAAAGCCCTCTCCCGCAGCATATACTGCCCTCTTGCTTCACCGCGAAGGGCGTCTCAACCTGAGACAACGCACTCCTGCAATTTCCGGCTGTGCTACCTGCAGAGATCTGCTCCCAAAACAGGAAATGAAAGCAACACTGCTCCTCTTACCAGACCACCGCGAGCTTGGCTTGCTTTCTTGAGCTCCTTACCACGAACAAGGCTCTGATACCATGTCAAGATTGTGGGAGAGAAGGAAGGAGTCTCGCTTGAAGCTTTCTTGCTTGCACAATGGGGGAAGACACACAAGGGTGGAGGCTGAAAACAGTTTTCCTCTTCTTACTTGTGTAAGCCAAATGAACTCTCTTACAAAGAAATAGAAGAACCCTGTATATATGGGTCTCAAACCAAACTCAACTAACTAAGGTGGCATACTAACTGAGCCACAAACTAGAGTAGATAAGGATAGCTATCGTGTAGCTATTATTCAGGGGCGGTGTACCAACCGCGTCTGCAACTAACACGTCGGTGACATAAATGCACAATGGTCACCCTGGCGTATCACGAGTGGAGCTCGATATCTCAACAACATTCAGCATATGCTGCATAGCAAACAGACGTTCATTTTTGTCTTCATTCTGTCGTGAAGACGATGCATAGTTTCCTCGCTGCAACTTACCAATGTGAATATCATCTTTCTTAGCATAACATTGGGCTGCAATATGACCTGTTTTGCCACAGTAGTGACACACAATACCAGAGTTGTTAGAACATCTGTTGTGCCATCGACCTCTTCCTCTAAAGCTCCCCCTGCCTCTAAAGTTACCACGACCTCCTGAAACCTGCATATCACCAAATTGCTGATTCAATCTGTTTTACTGGTTGTCACTACCACGTCCTGTACCACAGCCTCTTGAAGAGAACCTGCCACATCCCCTTCCTGAGCTGGAGTAGAAATCTTGGACCTATTCACCACTTCTTTCAGATGTCTCACTTTGCATATTGATCTCTTCAGTGATCATAAGGGAGACCAACTCATCGAAATCTGGATATGGCTTTTTGACATATATGGAAGTTACAAAAGACTTCCAAGCCTTTTCATTATTAAATCCACCCAAGGTAGACGGCACCAAATCATCATCATCCAGCATTGCATCAATCGCTGCCAATGCTTCTGCAATGCTCCTTACCTTCAGTGCATACGCATTGATAGACATCTTCCCTTTCTTCAATCTATTCAACTTGAGTGCCTTTGTATTTACGGAAAACATACTTTCAAGTATGGTCTTAGTTGCAAGAGAAAGAGTGGAAGGATGGGAGAGATTCTTATCCGTGGCTTGCTTGCTCGAACCTCGCTTCTTCTCCTTCACTTCAGCCTTCAAAATCAGCCTCTCTCAATGGCGTGGCTCTGATACCATGTCAAGAATCGTGTGGTGGGGGGACTTGCTCAAGATGCTGTGCCGAACACACACAGAATGCACAAGCTCACTCAAGAGACAAGAAGAGAGATGGAGGCCAAAATGTTTTCTTGCTGATTTCTTCTTCTTCTTCCATACACTTTACAATGTACACAAAGTATAGATAAGATACAACATAAATGAAAGTGGCCTACTAAGTCAAACAATGCATAACCAAGTACACTAGTCGACTGGCGCTATAACTATGCCAGCTGTAAATAGGTGTAGCAACTTGAATATAATAAGTAATGAGTCAATGGCCATGTGAGAGTCATAATGACCACCGACGTGCTAAGTGTAGACGTGTGGACCCATCTAACCAGGCGGTCCATCATCAATATCCGCATGTGTTGAGCTTGTCATCTCAACACATTATGCCAGTGAACATGGGTAGCATGTTGATCAGTACTTTTATGATGATCAGCCATCCCATAGTCAATATTATGATGATGATCAACTATTTCTTAGACATCAGCATTATGCTAGAACACAATATTAGTGAGTTTGGGAATCTTCCAATTCCTGTTTTTGAAATATAAAAAAGGTGGCACCCGGATAGCATGCCCATAAGTCTCTCAAAACCATATGATGTGACCTATCATTGGAAATCACTTGAAAAATGGAATCTATTGAGCTATAGAGTGCTCGATTTGAAGTTATATTGTTCAAGTTAAGAACAAATCCAAAGAATTGACCATGTGTCCCAAACTTATGGGAAATTCCCATATTCCCCAATATGGTGTTCTAGTAGAAATGAATGTGGTCATGACTATGGAAACCCATTTTATAATGAGAAGTATGATAGCCATAGTATCCAACATGATGTTATTTGAGGAAAACACTTAACTAGTGATGATATTAGAGGATTACATGCACAAGGCTTATGTTATAGATGTGTAGAACAACCAATATCTTCTAATCATAAAGATATATGCAAGACTAGGAATGTTAAAGTGATGCTGGTTATAGAGTTTCCGAATAATGAAGAGGAAGCTAAAGAGGCCGAAGAGGAAGTGGATTGCAAAGTCCAAGATGGACAGTCTTACAAATGTTGTAATTGAAGAGGGACATGTAAAGGAACTTCATGAATCCATACACCAACCTATATTTTCAAATGGCATGTTCTCAATTGATGACCTTATCTTCCCATTTGATCCGGGGGATTATGAGAATGCTTCCCTGTTTCCATTTGACCCGGGAGGCAATGATGGGATATATTTTTCTGCAGAAGGAACTTATGGTTGTGAAGACTATTTTGATGGTTATCCATTTGACCCTGGAGGCATATTGGACTTCAGTGACTTTAATTGTGGGTAGGTTGTAAATAACGCTTGCAATACTGATTCCTCAGCATATTCAATCATCCTCTCTAGGGCTTCATGATTCCTTCAAAATAGTGGGATTATTGCAGTTACAAGATAGTGGACAACTTGTTGTGTGAATTTTCTATCAAGAAAATTAAATTTCCTTAACAACATCAAACAGTGGTTTTGATGGTATGAGATGATGCCTTTGGTTGTGTACTTCATTTTTATACCTCAAACACTCAATTTTGACACTACAGTCAAAAGTTATGGTAGTTTTACAAATTCAGCCCTGTTTGGACAACAAGCAATCATTTCAGTGTTTCAAGTTCATTAGGAGATTTCTTCATGGAAAGTGCTTCCACATTCTTTTGGATCTTCATCAACATGATTTGATTCATTAATGACTTGTCTATTACCCTATTATCTTCAGTTTTGAGGACAAAACCATATTTGGGAAGGGGTGGTTTGTAATGAAGCAAATTAGCCACATTAGTTTACTTATCTTTATCAAAATAAACCATGTAAATACCTTAACCATAATGATACTAGGGTTTACTATAAAAAGGCAATAAGTGCTATTGTAGGGAGCCTTTTGACACACACTAATTTTCTTAGAGATTTCTTGTTCATCACACCCATCTTGGGGTGAGTACCAAGCTTTGTTTCTTGTATCTGCACTCAACTCTTTACTCTTGTCTCTGTCTCTGAATCTCAACATGGTATCAGAGCACCCATGACTGGGCTCTATGGAAAGAATTTGTGAAGAAGACTAGAAAATTGAAGCTTTAAGTTTCTTGAGAAGAAGGGCTAACTACTCCTGCTCCTGTAGAGGTATGCATCTACTCATTGTGAGTTCTATGATTGATATAAGTACTTGAGGCCTCTATGGAGCCTATGGGGAGCTCTATTGAGCATGACTAAAGTGCTCATTACCATCATTATCATCAATATAGGCTGCTGAATACATCAATAGATCTGCGTGAACTACGCCAGTCCAGAATGTGGACTCAAATGCTTGCAAATCATGATCGTGATCAGTTACTAATTGGTAAAGAGATTGTATGAACCCTTTGAAGGGTGATTGAAGGCCTGGAACCATTCTTGTTTGCTGTGAGCTCATCTGGAAGCTGAAATCACTCATTGCAGGTTTGGGATTTTTCATTTTTTGGTGTTTACAGGGTATATACAGCATGAATGCATGGTTAACATGAGTCTAGAGCTCTCAAACATGTCCAAAACAACCACTGGAGCATGGGTACATGCAAAGAAGACATATAAACTAGATGTTATGCATTGAACCTAAAATTTCTTACTGAAAATACAAAGATCTCGAAGCCTAAAGCAGGTTGAAAAATTGTCAAAAAGTGTGGGTAGCAAGCATTGGTCCTTCTTGAAGCATTACATGTCTTTGGCTGACTCTTGTGGTGAGAGGGGTGACTTGACATATATGTGTCAAATGTTTTGAGCATTGAGAAGGGAGTTGGATGCAAATTTTTGGAGCTAAAGCAAGTGGCTTAACATGGTTTTAAATGTCAATGAACTGTGGACGAACTGTGAATGTCTTGTTTGCTACTGTGTCTTGATGACAGGACAATCTTGGAAGTTGTTAGGCTCATGTATTGGTTCCCATGTATGGTGGCATATGTCTGTGACATTTTGAGGGGTTTGGTGGAGTGAAATATATTGTCATTGACTATTTTGCTTGGTTGTAATTTATAGCAATTGTACATTGCTTTTGTACTTGCAGTTCATGATGTATTCAATGTCAGATTGATATGTTTGGAACCCCATATGCAAAGATATAACTCTGAACTGCTGTAAGTGATCTTGGGGCACATACCCTCTGTGTTGAGCTAAAAAAGGAAATGCTGTTTACTGTCATTTTCAGCCTACAGACTCCTTGTTTGTACATGAACAGGTTGCCCAAATACATGTTGTTTTTGCATTGAATGTAGTACGTACATGTAGGCTGCAATACCTAGGTGATTGCCAAGTGTCAAGAGGTGTATGCACCATTGCTTTTAGGCTGAAATGCTGACTGTCTGAGCACATACAGTGCTGAAAACTGTCATAAACAATTGCATACTAAAACTGAATTGTTAGGAAGATTTTGGCTTGTAGGTAGTCACACAGAGCATACAACATGGCTAATGCAGAGAGGACTGACAACATAACCCAGATAGTGGGGGAAAAGCTTGACAGTAACACTTATGCCATATGGAAGTTCCGCATGGAGAACTTCTTAATAGGGAAAGGCTATTGGGAGTTGGTGACTGGAGCGGAAGCTGAACCTGAGCTCCCATATCAACCTACGGATGATCAGAGATGATTACACCGAGCTTGGACAGAAAGAGCTCGTAGAGTCTTGCACTAGCCTTCTTTATGTATCTTAGATGCCATGGTAATGCAAATAATGAATTGCAGCTCTCCTAAGAATGCATGGGACATTTTGGTCAAGTACTATGGCACAACCACAAGTGCCAGGAAGATACAGTTGAAGCAGAAGTTCAACAACATGGAGAGAAAGAGTAGATCTATACAGGATTATGTCACGGAGGTTAAGACCATTGTGGATCAGCTGGCATCTGTTGGTTCACAGGTTGCAGATGAAGACATGGTTGCTGTGACTTTGAATGGCTTGGGGCCTGAGTATAAGTCTTTTGACACTTCTGTGTTTGTGAGGGCTGAAATGCCTAATTTTAATGAGCTAGTCGCATTGCTTATACATGAGGAGGTTAAACTTGGCTTGGCTATAGGGTCAAGCAGTTCTAAAAATAAGGATGCATGTTTCAGCGCGGTCATGGCAGCCGAGGTAGAGGCTATGGATCTGGCAGAGGAGGCCAGCAAAATGCATCCTATGGCAATAACAACCAGCAGGTATCGAATGCAAGTGGTGGTGGAAACTTTAGAGGCAAGGGGAGATCTAGCCCTAGAGGCAGAGGCTCCTAGCAATAGCAGCGTCTATCTGACAATCCGAATAAGGATAAGGATTTTCATTACTGCGGGAAGTATGGGCATATTGCCAAGGGCTGTTGGAAGAAGTAGGGCAATCAGAAAGGCAAACAACATGGACATTTTGCTACGTCTAGTCAGGCAAATGATACTTCAGGAGATAGATTGTTTGCCATGCAGTATGTAAAAGACAGAGTTGCTGAAAAAAGCACTGATGATGCAGTTTGGTACATTGATTCAGGGGCATCGAAGCACATGACTCCTCATGGTGATTGGTTCACTGATATGGTGGCTGAAAAACATGGCTACGTCTGTACAAGTGATGACACGCATCATAGCATTGAGCATAAAGGCAAAGTGCCTCTTGTGGTTCATGATGGCAGAAAGAAAAATTTGAATGATGTATTGCATGTTCCTTCGATTGCGAAGAACTTACTGTCTGTCGGTTAGATGATGGAGCAGAACTTGCAGGTTAGATTCAATAAGCATGGTTGCTTTATTCAATAGTTTGGCAATGGATGCAAGTTGATAGCTCGCGGTCACAGGAATGGCAAAATGTTTACTCTTGATGCTACCTTGCCAGAGCTTAATTTAGCTATGTTTGCCCATGGTTCTGGCACTATCAAAGATTTGGAAATTTGGCACAAGAGAGAAGGGCATGTGAATTTGCAAAGGCTGCAAATTATGCAGAAAAAACAGCTTGTTACAAGTTTACCCAAGTTTCAATATTCAGATATTGGTCATGTATGTGATGCTTACCAATTTGGTAAGTAGTCAAGGTTGCCATTTGTTAGGCATGTAAGGCAGAGTACACGTCCATTGCAGTTAGTGCACTCTAATGTTTGGGGGCTAGCCCATAATGCATATGTGGGAGGCTCGAAGTAATATGTGGCATTCATTGATGATTACACTCGCTATACTTGGGTTTACATTCTGAAGACAAAGGATGAGGTGTTTGCTATTTTTCAGCAGTTTAAAAAGTAGTTTGAAAAGAAATTTGACTGCTATATCTCTTGCTTGAGATTAGATAGCAGTGGGGAGTATGTGTCAAATGAGTTTAACAACTTTTTGGCTAAAAATGGCATATGCAGGCAGCTTACCTGCAGCTACACACCTCAATAGAATGGGGTAGCTGAAAGAAAGAACAGGGTCTTGATGGAAGCTGCTCGTGCCATGATGAATGAGAAGAAGATGCCATTCTATTATTGGACTGAGGCTGTTATGATGGCCATGTATATCTTGAATTAGACTCCCACTGCAGGTATTCATGAGATGACACAGTTTGAGAAGCTGTATGGCTATAAGCCGGATGTAAGTCACATGAAAGTTTTTGGTTGTCTTGCTTATGTGCATATTCTAGATGAAAAAAGGAAGAAGCTGGATCCAAAAGCGCATAAGTGTGTTTTCATTGGATATTCGCAGGAGAAGAAGGCATACAAATGCTATGATCCCTCTACCAAGGAGACCTTGGTGAGCAGGGATGTTATTTTTGATGAGATGGGTTCTTAGTATGTATCACCGGCTACAGTGCCATTGGATATGCCTTCCACTCATGTATCTACAGTTTATTTGCAACAGAGCATTGCTATGACAGAACCTAGTAGTCAGACAGTATCCCCATGGACAGGGAGATTGAGGAGCTCACCGTCCACTGACATCAGTATGTCAGTGAGGGGGAGATATGATGTCTTAGACAGCAAAGGAAAAGAGAAAGTTACTGAGGATGCATCTGGTATAATGACACCTGGTAGAATGACTTCTGGATATGAGTCTGCTGACACTTTAGATAGTGAACTTGGTATTCTGACTATCTATACGCCTTGGCACAAGGCAGAGCAGGTACATTCCGCCTCACGAGAGAGGGAAATCAAGAAGTGTACCACAGCCTAGACACTCACAGAGTGTCAGATATCCTGCTGACAAGTTGACATATAGTGGCAACACTACAAAGCATTATGCTTACATGACAAAAGTGATGAAGATCAAAGAACCAAATACATATGCTGAAGTAGTGGAAGATGAGAACTGGTGTGCAGCTATGGATGAAGAAATGAATGCCTTGGCCGAAAATAAGACATGGGATCTTGTGCCACTACCTGAAGGAAAAAAGACCATTGGCTGCAAATGGGTTTACAAAATCAAATGCAAATCAGATGGCAGTGTGGAAAGGTACAAAGCCAGGCTAGTTGCTAAGGGGTATGCCCAACAGTATGGACTTGATTATGAGGAGACATTCAACCTTGTTGCCAAGATGGCAACTATACGCACTGTGATTGCTTTGGCTACTGCTAGAGGCTAGAAATTACAGCAGATGGACGCGAAGAATGCCTCTTAATGGTGACTTAGCAGAGGATGTCTATATGGTTCAGCCAAAAGGGTATGTTCACCCTGATTTTCAGCATTATGTATGCAAGTTGAAAAAGGCACTGTACGGGCTGAAGTAGGCTCCGAGAGCTTGGCATGCTAGGATCAGTAACTACTTGCAGAGGTTGGGATTTACTGTTGGTAGGGCTTATCACAGCCTATTTACAAAGAAGATTGACACTGGCTTGGTAGTGCTAGTCATATATGTTGATGATTTGATAATCACAGGTGATGATGACTTGGGCATACAACATGTAATGAAGATGCTGAAATCTGAATTTGACATGAAAGATCTCGGTGAATTGAAGTACTTTTTAGGTATTGAGGTAATCAAGGCTGAAAATGGTTTATGGCTGATGTAGAAACATTATGCCATGGAAATGTTGAAAAAGTATGGCATGGCTGAATGAAAACCATTGGATACACCCCTTGATCAGAATGTCAAGCTGGACATTAGCACTGGAGCTGAAATTCAGGATGTGACTATGTACAGGCAAATGGTTGGAAGTCTGATCTGCTTGACCATCACTAGGCCATATTTGAGTTATGCAGTTGGGCTCATAAGTCAGTCTATGCAGAAGCCCAGGAAGCCACATTTGGATGCTGTTAGGCAAATTATGAGATATATTAAGTCCACTGTAGATTATGGGCTATTCTATATGAGAGATAAGCCCTTGAAACTGGTTGGATACATAGATGCGGATTGGGCAGGATGCTCATATGATTGCAGATCTACGGTTATGCTTTTGGCTTTGGAAGTGGCATGATCAGCTGGAGCAGCAAGAAGCAACCAACGGTTGCATTGTCTAGTACTAAGGCAGAGTACAGGGGTGCTACATTGGCAGCATGTGAGATTTCATGGCTGCTCAAGCTTATGGCTGATTTGGATATTCAGGTGGATGCTCCAGTGACCTTATTATGCGACAATCTCAGTAGTGTACTCTTGGCAATGAATCCAGTATACCATGCCACGACAAAACACATAGAGGTACACTACCATTTTATCAGAGAGATGGTTCTTGCAGCGAGAGTAGATCTTATGTATGTGAAGCCTGATGAACAGGTTGTAGATATCTTTACCAAGTCTCTGGGTAAAGATAAGTTTAGTAATTTTAGACAGCTACTTGGAGTTCATCAGGTGATTTGAGCTTGAGAGGGAGTGTTAGAATATCAAGCTCCTATTATTCTCCTGTCAGTTTGTATGATTGACATTAGTTGTGTTCAGTTGTATCAGCAACAAGTGTGGGACATTAAATAAGTTAGTGGTCTTAGACCCAGTGTGAATGGTCCTACGGACCTTAGTACTATTGTATATATTTATGTTATGTGTGTGGTCTATTAGATAATGAAAGAAGAAAGAGAGAGCACTTAGCTCTTTACTCTTGTCTCTGTCTCTGAATCTCAACAGTGCTATGGTATAATGAAATATGTCTATGGCATGGCCATGATTGAAGCATTTTCATGATTATTTCCTGTTATTTCCTTAGTTCAGTTCATTGGTTTTCTATTAATTTTCATGGTAGAATAGACCTTCTTTACATTGGTATCAAAGCATTAGTTTAGATCCTGTCAGAAGTCATTTTCATGCATTAGATTTAGTTGCACTGACTAGGGAGGGAAATCCAAAGTTCAAATTTAGTCACAAGAGTTAGCTCTTCCATAACCGTGACCAGACATGGCGACCTGTCACAAACTATGACCAAGATGGAGGTTCTTGGCATGAACCAATGGAAAATGGTGGACTTCGGCTATTTTGACAGGTCGTGACCAAATTTTAACAAAGAAAATTAGACAAAATGAACAAAATGGAGTCCTCAAGACTTTGGAGAAGGTAAAATCTTCATTACTTTTTCTTAAAGGACGATCTATTCTTCTTCTTCAGGTCTATTATTGTCTTCCATGGAAGATGTTTACCTTGAATCTTCCTCCCATGGAAATATTTCTTCTCTAAACTTCTGTAGCACTAATCATTGCATTCTAAGGATCATTTGGAGTACGATTTTGACTATGGTTCCAAACTGAGGCAGACATGGCGGATGTTGTCCACTTGTATCTTCAGGACACGTCTTAGCAGTCCACTGGAAAGGATGTCTAGAAAGCTCCGCCCGGCACTCCCATGGAATGTTACGGGGTTTGCGATATAGGGCTTTCCGCGTCTGCCACGTAGCGGAAGTATTCCAGCCGTTTCCACTTAGGATCGACCTGAATTAGGGTTTTCATTATTGGTCATTTCCTAACGGCAACTAGCATCGGACCCAAGCAAACTACTTTATGCAGAAACGCCAGGTCCGAAGCGGATTCACGCTGCACTTGGTTCAAGGAGAATGGGAAATGAGAAGGATGCAAAGCTCAACCTCTCTGCCATAAGGCATAGTCCCATTTCGTTCCCCTAAAACAGCGTAAATCGGGTTCAATCATAACTGTAGGTCAACGCTTTTGTTGTTCATGTTCTTTGGCGATCTTCCTACTGTCCATCGTGATTTGAGAAAAGTTCTTGGCCAACTGGGACCACCCATCCGTAGGACGGACCTATGGCCCATCCTCCACACTTTCCTCGGGTTGTCTTAGTTAATTAATTACCTAACACATTAGTTGGACATGTAACAACCAGCTTCTTTAATTAACCCATTAGACATTGGTTCCTTCATGTAATCTTATCACTTGACATAGAAAAACAATATCAGACAAGTTCCTTATTAATAGGTTATCATATTTATCTTTGAAATACAAAGAGTCCAGCTCGTAGGCTTATCCACAATTCACCCGAAGGCTATCTAGCAATCCACAGGGATCACTAATCCAAGTTTCCGCCCGTAGACTAGTATGCGGGCCTCGAGATCCAATCCCGAGTCACATTAGCCTCTTGTGCAGGGCCTGGAAGGTGAGGGATTTACGGCCAGAGCCCCCTGGCACCCAAGCATCCTCCTGCTCCAAGTAGCGCTCAATGGAGAGACCTCTCGCGATGGGTTCGGTCCACTTGCCCAGCGCGGTTAACAACCCCCTTGGTTAGGGTCAGACTGGCAGTTGGGGGTAACTGAAGCTGCCTCTCCCTTCAGGCCTTTAACTTGAAGTAAAGATATCCATTTATCTTTTAATTCATTGATCAAACAAAGCCAAACAGTGCTCTAAAATCTATAGCAAGCACAAACATTTCCATGGATCGTTTTTGTTGGCAAACTGTGAAGGAATGAATCCTTCCTTTCGAATGCATCCAACACTCGATCCGGGATGACTTGCAACTTGGCAAGATTCCCTATATCCTGGGTTAGGGCGTACCCTATTAACTCGACTTGGTCAAACCTTAAGTTCATCAGTTATTTCAGTTTATCAGCTGGTCTTTAGTTTCCAATCAATCTTCTTTACTCAAGAAAGATACTAAATTAGGATGATTATTCATCCTCTTGCAAGATAACTTGCGTAAGGACCTGTCAACCTTGTTGCGAGAATTTGGCCATTCCCTTGTGATCCAATCACAAGACCATATGACTCCACACTTGCCGCGCAAGTGTCGCATCGAACTATGAGACTTATTCTATGCATTGAACGGAGTCACAAAACAATCTGTTCTTGATTACATTAGTCTGACGTCGTCAGTCCTAGAGTTCCAAGTTCCATCTCGAAAGATTCTTAGGGACAAACCCTAGTTCACTTTCCAATTACATTTCACTGTCCCTACATTCAGTGAATGTGGGCAAGTATTTAAGGTATAGGAGTTTCAGTTTTAGCAATACGTACGATTAGGTCACGTATTAATTTCCTAGTGAATTTCTTGGACTTTAACTCATTCTAAATGAGTACTCCGCGGCTTAGCTGTTTTAGGTTTATGCCAATTTGTTTAACTCTAGAAGATAATTACGTGATCATTTTTCACATGACTCGTTGTCTATGCATAAATTGATTTTTCAACCCTAACTTATCCATTTGGGGTTGGCATAGGTTAGATTAAATTCCAACTAATCTTCCTATAACTTTGCGAACAAAAATTAATGCTAAACAAGCAACCTTTTACTTGATGATTTATGCAGTTGACAAATGATAATTTCCTAGAGTTATGCATCGTAAGAATCATTTCATGATTTTGCACTTTCCATGATGATTCATTGTGAAGAGGATATGGGTTAATAGTGCGATATGTAGTTTATACATCTAGGCTTAAATGAAGTATACTATTTTAATGGACATTAATCTAATTTTTAATTCATTTCAATGCATAAGGATATTTTCCAGAAATGCATTTATGCTTTCTTTATTTTGCATGTTTTATTGAAAGTATTAATGACTAAGTTCCTATGTCGTGAACATCTAGGACAAAAATATATCCTATATCCAACAATTTACCTTGCATGATTGAATTTCAACATTACCAAATAAAAATTAGGAAGGAAAACCTGAGCTTGGGGTGAGATGTCCACGTGGATGCTGGGAGATGACCCTCCCACGCCTGCACCTTGGACTTTCTTAGGAGGCATCGTAATTGTAGTCTTTTCGTCGTGGAAGTAGCTTTACAACTCCTCTTTGGAATTCCACCGTCGCTCCCTTTTTGCAATAGCTTGCACTGTCCATCAAAAGTAATTTTAGAAGGCTACCTCCTTGAAAAAAAGGGGTGTTCAAAATCTTTTGTGGATAAGATCCATTAAAGCCATGGGAGGGGCTTAATGGCCTTGTAAAGACTCATACAAACGGGGAATAGAAAGGTGTGGAATCCCTTATGAGGCCTTTTGAGTGGCAAAAAGGAGTTGTCAAAAGACCCTAAATCACTCTCTTTTCTTTTACGAGTGGGGAAAAAAAAAACAAGGCTCCAAGGGTATTTTGCATGGGAAAGAAAAGGGCTAAGGGGGCCCTTAGGGGGGATTTATAATCGCGGGGAGGCAAAGGACCCTTAAGGTCAAGCTTTTTGAGGGGGAAAAAAAAAACCCTAAGGAAGCCTTAAAGAGGAATTTTAAGGGGGTTTCAATATGCCACAAGAGAAGGGGGCTAAGGAAGGTTTAAAACATGGGGGAGGGTTTCAATATGCCACAAAGGAAGGGGGATTGGAAGGTTTTAAGACACAGGGGGGGAAGAGACACAGGAAGGGGGGGAAAGGGGTAGCCTTAAAGGCTATGGGAAAGGGGGGTCTAAGGGTCCTTAGGGGGGGATTTTAAAAAATAGGGGAATCTCAAAGACCTTGGGGGGGTGAAAGGGGGCTTATCAAGCCCTTTAGAAGCTTCTACACGTGGGCAGGGAAGGAAAAGACGGATGAAAATTGACGGCATGCTAATGAAGTGGGCGCGGGCTACGATGGCAGAGGCCGATGATGGCCTGGCAATACTCGGCGCCTCCACTCTTTCTTAACCTCTCCCCTCTTGCAATAGCAGCGGCAGCCTCTCCATCTCCCTCTCGATCCCCTCACAGCTATAGCAGGGGCAGCCTTTCATCTCCTTCCACGATGCACTGCAGAGATTTAAATAGGGGGAGGGAGAGGTTCCTCCCTCCCCTATGCGGCAACACACATGGCCTTGGCTCATTCATGAGCTCTAGCGTGCTACATATTCAGCATGACTTCCCTCCCTCTCCTCCAACGCGATGTCGGTTGGGGGAGAAGGAGGGGATAATTAATTTTTTTTTAAAAAATTCCCCCTTATCCGTTGGCGATATTATAGCGGACGGTGGATGCACCCTAAATGAAAGTTTGGTTGCTCAAAGAAGAGGAAATTTGACTAATCTAAGCCATCATCAATGATAAAGCCAATCCCAATCAACTTTCTTTGTTGTGAGAGAGGGAATCAGAGCTCCTTGTCTGTTGAGAAATGTGCAATCACATCCACCATAGCCTCTTTGTATGGGACAAACAAGGCAAAGAAATAGACTACAAATAAAGCCTTAGACTAGGTCATGTATGCACGGTTTATTAAAACCACAGTTGTTGAATATCATGGTCCCTTTCCACCTATCTCCACCTACCAATACCACCTACTGTAAGGCTATAAAAGGCACTCATCCCCACACTCATTCTATTAGTCATTATCAATTAGTTGTACTTGCATTATGCTTGGATAATATTAGTTGTTCTTCCTTATCAATGCTTCTGCCTCATTATGATTGTCTATTTGCTAATCAGTGATCCTCCATAGCATGCATTCTCAGTATTTTAACATGGTATCACAGTGGGTTTTAAGTCAGTGAGTCATTAGGCCACTAATTGAGTCATTCCAGTTTGAATTTCTGGCTCCCTCCACTTTTCCATGAATCTCTCACCTACCTCCATAGCTACCCACCTTCAGTGGAGGTCTTAAATCTCTCAAAACATGCCATTTAAGCTCGTACTTTCTTTTGGAGAAATCTTCCTTTGCTCTAGGAGCTCCTCCCTATCACTTCAAAGCCCAGCATTGCTGCCTGTCTGCTCCAACATTGCGCCTGCAATAGCACCTTGTCTAGATTGCGCCTTCTGTTGTTCGTACGCCAAATTCCACCTGTACACATTGCAATGCTGACGAGCATCATAGGGATTTGATAGCCTACTTCCTAAGCTTCATTTCTATCAATTTTTTTTGGAAATAATCAAGTATTCAGCTCATAGGAGGTGAAAAATTAGGCTATCCCTTGAAACCCCAATGCGGACTCCATAGCTATCAAGCTTCAAGCTCTTGTTTTACTTTCTTCTCTCACTCGTATGGCTCAAATCAAGTCATTGACTCTCTAATATTATTCAGCACTCAATCTTCAGTAAGCATTCAAGTTATTTACCAACAAGGAGAGGTGATCTTAACAAGATTCTTAAGCATTTCATGAAATAGTGTCCATTGACACTCATCTAGTGCTTTAGCACTAATGTCAATTAACACAATCAAATTCACCTCTAATCAAAAATAATTTTTCTTGAAACTCTAGCATCAAATCAAGGAGTAGAAGACTCGAACTTGCATCAGATCTTGAAGATTCCAACTTCAAGGGCATCATAGTCACTAAATTGCCTAGTATCTCTTGATATTAATCACCTAGTGATTCTTAGCACTTGCACTCAACTGAAACTCGAATTGTTTGGAGCTGATTTGCTACTGATCTTGTGATCTCAAAATGGGCAAGGATTCACTAACATCCCGATTCAATGGTGTTGAATTCCATACATGGAAAACTAGGATCAAATTGATCCTAATGTGAAGAAAGGCTTGTGGTCAATCACAAGTAGTCAAGAGAAGAAACCAAGGGAAGCTGCACTTTCAACTGTATGGGATAAAAATGATGATAAGGCTCAAGCTATTATTAAGCTCGAACTTGATGATAGCTACATTCATCCATGTTGATGATTGTGAAACCTCTTACGCGACATGGGATCAATTAGAAACCTTATTTGGAGCTCATTCCAAATACTCAAAATATGGTTTACTAATTGAAATTTTTAAGCTCGACATGCAAAGTAATACCTCACTTGCAACTCATTTGAATTATATGGAAAGCTCATTGACACAACTTGCAGGAATCAACTTGAAGATGGATGGAGACATTTACATTGGAGTGCTTCTCAAAAGTCTTCCACCTGAATCTGATAACGTGTCTACCACATTAATCAACATGCCAAAGCCGAAACTTGTGGACATCAAAGCCTCTCTCCTGAAAGAGGAAAAGAAGATCAAGAATAGAGGAGAAACGATCATCCCAAGAGGAGACCACCAACTCCTCTATGTGAAAGGGAAGAAGAGCATAGTCTATGACTTTTGTAAGAAATCTGGGCATATTGAGAAATTTTTCTATGCTAAGAAAAAGTCTCAAAGAGCATATCTTGCTATAGTCAAAGAAGATGAAGACAACATTGAAGAAGAAGGAGAAGAAGAACTCCAAGAACAAAAGGATAAGACCCATCAGTCCCTCTTTTGTAGTTCATTTTCTGATGATGGACTTTTTTAAAGTTTAACATGTGAACTTGCCTTATGTTCCCACCATAAGCTCCTAAACTCCTCATGTAGCCTCTGCTTACTACAGCCTCTACACACTTAGTGAGGCCTTGTAACAACCTCTAGATTTGTATGGTTGTTTTTGTTTCTTCCATGTCTACACTTACCAAGGTTCTACTCACGATAGCCTCTATATACTCAGTGTCTTCTACGGTTGTGATAGAGGAGGGGTGTTGAGAAATGTGCAATCACATCCACCATAGCCTCTTTGTATGGGACCAATAAGGCAAAGAAACAGACTACAAATAAAGCCTTAGACTAGGTCATGTATGCATGGTTTATTAAAACCACGGTTTTTGAATACCATGGTCCCTTTCCACCTATCTCCACCTACCAATACCTGTTAGATATGATCAATGCCCCACCCTCATTAGGTGCTACCAATGATCCATGGTGCTCAAAGTTGTAAGGCCCCCATTATGAGGAGAAGCCAAATGTGAGCCCGAACATTGGTTGAGTCCTGACTTGTATATCAGATGAGGTCTATGTGACCGGATGGCAAAAAGGTGACCATTGTGGGTCTAATCTTTGGGTTAGACAGAGTGGTTAAGCTGGTAGCAACTCGAGGCACATTGCATTGAGTTGCGTAGTAAGGGAGTTAAAAGGGGCCCCTATTGTGGGGTCCGGGGGCCGCGGAAGCGGCCCCTGGCTGGGGGGTCCCAGGGGGGCCAGCGGCCCCCCTGGCGGGGGTCCGGGGGCAGCGCCCCCGGCCCGATGGTAAAGGGAATATTCCCTGGAATATTCCCTGGCCGACTAGTGGAGGCTCATATGGTAGGTCGGTCAGCAGGCCGACCTAACGACCTTCGCGGGCTATAAAAGCTAAACCCCTTCGCAGCCATCTTACACTCATCTTTCACCCAGTCAGAGTTGTTGTTCCAGCTAGCCTTAAGCTCTTCACCTATCTTCTGTCTAGATCGCCATCTAAGCTTCACACAGTGGAAGCGCACGGGTGGACAGAGCCATCTTTGTATCAGTTGTTTGGAGTTAAAGAATTTTACTGATTCTCCTCTTATCTGTTGTGTACTCTCTATCTCTTTCTCAGATTCTGTTCGCTGCGCCGTGTAATATTTTACATGGTATCAGAGCCCAGGGGGCTCTAGAGATCGGAGAGCGTGCAAGAGGCAAAGGCTTCAACAGCAAAGAGAAACGATGTCGACTCCGGGAAGCAGTTCTGGCGCATCAGGAAGCGGTGCAGGAGGTGGTGCTGCTGTACCGGCTATTCAAACACTGAGGATTCGTCCACCAACCTTCAGCGAAGGCAAGTTAGATGGTACAAACTACACCTTGTGGAAGTTCAAAATTACAACTATCCTTGATTCTTATGAGCTTCTGGAGACTGTGCTGGGGACTGACGCAGAACCACAGCCTACCCCCGACCCATCAAATCCTAGTGTGATGATTCCTCCGAATGCAGATCTTCTACGAGCTTGGAAACGAAGGAATGCAGATGCATTGTGTGCCTTAGTTACAAGCTGTTCTGACAGTGTTTTGACTCTGATTCAGCATACAACCAAAGCGTCAGAGGCTTGGAATGTACTAAGGAGTCAGTATGAAACACGAAACCAAACAAGGATTCAAAACTTGGAGAATCAACTAGCAGCGGAGAAGTTTGCTGAAGGAGAGACGGTTGAAGCATTCATCACTCGGATTAAGAATCTGCGCGACCAGATGGCTGGCGCTGGGATACAAAAGACTAGCGAAGAGCTAGCTCGGAGGTGTCTTCGGATTTGTCCACAAAAGTTTGATGGACTAGTAACTGCCCTTAATACTCAGGTGAGACCTCAAGCTTTGACTTTTGAGGAGTTTTGTGCATTATTAATGGAGGAGGAGTTGAGGCTGAAAGCCCGAGAAGGAAGCAACAATGGAGATGCTGCATTCTCTGCCAATGCAAAAGGCAAAGGTGTTTCCTCCACCAAAAATGATGGTGACAAAAAGAAAAAGGGCGGCAAGAAGAAGTTTCAAGGAGAGTGCTTCTACTGTAAGAAGAAAGGACATGCAATTGCAGATTGTCGTGTCAAGAAGGCAGATGAAAAGAATGGTACCCTTAAAACTAAAGGGAAAGAGACAGCCAATACGGCTGAAGCAGAGTTGGAATTATTCATGGCGACCATTGAGGAAGTGTGCTCCTCGGCGCAAGAAGAATCTACCACTGACTCTTGGGTGTTGGATAGTGGGGCCTCCCGTCACATGACCAACAAGAAAGGTCTATACAGTTCTATGCAGCCTCTACAAGAATCCATCACTGTGACGGTTGGAAATGATGCTAAATGCCCTGCTGCGGGCACAGGTACTATTTCTTTTGTTGCTGCAAATGGTGAAGTCAAAAAGCTTTCAAATGTGTTGTATGTTCCCGAAATCAGGAGAAATCTCTTATCAGTTGCTGCCATAACTGATCTTGGTCATGAAGTGAGGTTCAAGAAGACAGGTGCAGAAATTATTGATAGTGCTGGCACAATTGTTGGCAAAGGAGAAAGGAGGAACAACCTGTATGAGCTAAGTGCTCTTACAGCCACCGCTGGAGTGGGCACAAGTAAGCTTTGGCATGAAAGGTTTGGACACATCGGATTTGCAGTATTGAAGGAGATGCAAAAGCAAGGTATGGTTGCTCACCTACCTACAATAGCTGAATTGAAGGAACCATGTGAAGCTTGTATGATGGGCAAGCAACAGAGAAAGGCATTTCCACAAGAAAGCAAGAATAGAGCACATGCTCCTCTAGAGTTGGTGCATGCTGACTTGTGTGGTAAGATGCCTACACAGGCCTTGGGGGGATCTTCTTATTTTATGTTGATTGTCGATGACTACAGTAGGAAGATGTGGGTGTACTTCCTTCGTGATAAGGCTCAAGCTTTTGGTAAGTTTAAAGAATGGCTAATACTTGTTGAGAATGAAACAGGGAAAAGTGTGAAGAAATTTAGAACAGATGGTGGTGGTGAGTTCAACTCAAAGGAGTTTGAAGGCTTTTGCAAGAGCAAAGGGATCAAGCGTCAATTGACGACGCCTCACACACCTCAGCAGAATGGTGTTGTGGAACGTAGGAATCGTACCATTGTGGAGATGGCAAGATGCATGCTAAAGGGCAAGGGATTGCCTAACCATTTTTGGGCTGAAGCTGTTAATACTGCAGTCTACATTCTAAATCGGAGCTACACAAAGGCTCTCAAGGGAAAAACACCTCATGAGGCTTACACTGGTAAGAAACCATCTGTTTCACATTTCAGAATTTTTGGATGTGAATGTTATGCACATATTCCAGATGAGAAGAGAAACAAGTTACAACCAAAAAGCAGAAAATGTATCTTCTTGGGTTATAGTGATGAGCAGAAGGCTTACAAGTTATATGACCAAGAGGCAAAGAAGATCATCGCGAGCCGTGATGTGGTGTTCAAGGAGGAGCCGCATACAGTGGAGGAGGAGAAGGCAAGGTCTTCCACTTTATCATCAAGCGAAGAAGTAGTCCACTATGAACCTGTCCCGAGAGCTATCCCTATCCTTAAGGAGGAGGAAGCATCATCTTCAGATGATGAGGAAAAAGTTCACCAACCTGACATCACCCCACCGGAAAAGCCATTGCCGCGCTGGGTGAAGCAGCTCTATGACCACAATAATCCTATGCCTGCATCTGTTGAGGAGAAGGCAGACGGACCAAGGAGGTCTCAGAGAATAGAGGAGCAAAGGAGGGCTTCTGCTCACATAGTCAACATGGCCTTGATGGTTGAGATTATGAGAGAAGTAAAGGAGCCAACTGACTTAGAAGAAGCACTTGCAGATCCATCATGGAAGGCTGCTATGCAGGCGGAGTATGACAGCATAATGAAGAATGACACTTGGGAGCTAGTGGATCGGCCAGCAAAGCGGAAGATTATTGGCACCAAGTGGATCTGGAAGGTAAAGTACAAGGCTGATGGTACCTTAGAAAAGTACAAAGCTAGACTGGTTGCCCAAGGATTTTCACAAGTTGAAGGGTTTGATTTTCAAGAGTCATTTGCCCCAACTGCCAGAATGACCACTATTCGCACGGTACTTGCAGTGGCTGCCCACAAGAAGTGGCCAGTGTACCAAATGGATGTTAAGTCAGCGTTCTTAAATGGTGACCTCAAGGAGGAGGTGTACGTGGCTCAGCCACCAGGGTTTGAGGCCCCCCATTCTGAGAACAAAGTGTGTAAACTGAAGAAGGCATTGTATGGGCTGAAACAAGCCCCCAGAGCATGGTACCAACGGATAGATAGGTTCTTTTTAAACCTAAACTTCAAAAGATGTGCCTCAGATGCTAACTTGTATGTTTACAGGGATGGTAAAAAGTCTGCAGTGATTGTCCTATATGTGGACGACCTTCTTATTACAGGTGACTATGAAGATATGATCAACCAAACTCGAAAGGCTTTGAGTTTTGAGTTTGAAATGACAGACTTGGGCTTGCTGCACTATTGTTTGGGGATTGAAGTCTGGCAAGAGCCAGGAAAGATCTTCATCTCTCAGAAGAAGTATGCATGGGAGATCTTGAAGGCATTTGGCATGACCGAGTGCAAGGAGATAGCTACACCTATGGAGGTGAATGTAAAGTTATCCGTTGAGGATACATCAGCACTAGCAGACATTGGGAGGTATAGGAGGTTGGTCGGCAGTCTAATCTACTTGTGTAACACCAGACCAGATATCAGTTTTGCTGTTGGTGTTTTGAGCAGGTTCTCAAACAAACCTCATGAGAGTCATTGGAAGGCTGGGATGCGGGTGCTCAGATACTTGAAGAAAACTCTTGACTATGGTATCACATACAGTTTCGGAACTTCTCTTGTGGGGAACTGTGACTCAGATTGGGCAGGAGACATTGATTCCAGGAAGTCAGTTTCTGGTTATTGTTTCTCTTTGGGTTCAGGAATTTTCTCTTGGATTAGTAAGAAGCAACCAACAGTGGCATTGTCTTCTACCGAAGCAGAGTACAAGGCAGCTTGTTTTGCTGCATGTGAGGCCGTATGGTTGAGAAGGATTCTATGGCATATGGGAGTGCAGGATGAAGAACCAACTGTGCTGAGATGTGACAATCAGAGTTGCATCGCCATTGCCAAAAATCCAGTGTTTCATGCACGCACCAAACATATAGAGATCCAGTATCACTATGTGCGTGATTTGATGGAGGATGGGATAGTGGAATTGGTCTACTGTCCAACAGAGGAGAATGGAGCAGATATCTTCACCAAAGCACTTACGAAGGATCTGCTTCAAGTTCATCTTCAGAGACTCGGCATTGGGCCGAGGAGATAGTTCACCTATGGGTGGACATTGAGGGGGGGTGTTAGATATGATCAATGCCCCACCCTCATTAGGTGCTACCAATGATCCATGGTGCTCAAAGTTGTAAGGCCCCCATTATGAGGAGAAGCCAAATGTGAGCCCGAACATTGGTTGAGTCCTGACTTGTATATCAGATGAGGTCTATGTGACCGGATGGCAAAAAGGTGACCATTGTGGGTCTAATCTTTGGGTTAGACAGAGTGGTTAAGCTGGTAGCAACTCGAGGCACATTGCATTGAGTTGCGTAGTAAGGGAGTTAAAAGGGGCCCCTATTGTGGGGTCCGGGGGCCGCGGAAGCGGCCCCTGGCTGGGGGGTCCCAGGGGGGCCAGCGGCCCCCCTGGCGGGGGTCCGGGGGCAGCGCCCCCGGCCCGATGGTAAAGGGAATATTCCCTGGAATATTCCCTGGCCGACTAGTGGAGGCTCATATGGTAGGTCGGTCAGCAGGCCGACCTAACGACCTTCGCGGGCTATAAAAGCTAAACCCCTTCGCAGCCATCTTACACTCATCTTTCACCCAGTCAGAGTTGTTGTTCCAGCTAGCCTTAAGCTCTTCACCTATCTTCTGTCTAGATCGCCATCTAAGCTTCACACAGTGGAAGCGCACGGGTGGACAGAGCCATCTTTGTATCAGTTGTTTGGAGTTAAAGAATTTTACTGATTCTCCTCTTATCTGTTGTGTACTCTCTATCTCTTTCTCAGATTCTGTTCGCTGCGCCGTGTAATATTTTACAATACCACCTACTATAAGCCTATAAAAGGCACTCATCCCCACACTCATTCTATCAGTCATTATCAATCAGTTGTACTTGCATTATGCTTGGATAATATTAGTTGTTCTTCCTTGTCAATGCTTCTGCCTCATTATGATTGTCTATTTGCTAATCAGTGATCCTCCATAACATGCATTCTCAGTATTTTAACATTGTCTACCATAACTACTACTGCATATCTGATAATGCTTAAAATGTAGCATGTGATAGCATTTGCTGTCAACCTGATTCAAGTTCAATGAGGTTGAAGCAAGCTCTCCTATAGACGCCATCAATGAAAAGTCTTTTTACTTAGCTACTACTATGGGTCCATAGAAGCCGCTAGTGAAAGGCCCTTGTACTAGGTGTCCAGATGTAGCATTTGATCTGCGAGTGAAAGGCCCTTGTACTAGGTGTCCGGACGCATCATCTAATCTGCCAATGAAAGAAATGTGTATGTAATTTTTACTGCAGGTCTAGATGTAGCAATCTGATAGCATTTGTGCTGCCAGATCTAGTTCAAATTCATCGAGGTTAATTGTTACTGCAGGTCCACACGCAACAATCTGATAGCGTTTGTGCTGCCAGATCTAGTTCAAATTCATCGAGGTTAACTATTACTGTAGGTCCACACGCAACAATTTGATAGCATTTGCTTCTAGATCTAGTTCAAATTCAGTGAGGTTGAAGCAAGATCGCTTGTAGAAATCACCAGTGAAAGGCCCTTGTACTAAGTCATGATCCCATCTCATGGATTATCTATACCATAGTTGTGAAATGTAGGCTATCAAAGTTTGATTACGTAGTGTGTCAAGACCAAAATGGACTGCTAGGAGTAATCATGATCCACTCAAAAGAGCTATAGGGCATGAAACTAATTAGATGTGATTGACTTCATTGAAGGTTACACTTTGCATTGTAGATACTTAAGCGCATGTGAAAGCTAGAAAGCCTAATTTTGCACAGCTCACATCAAGCTGCACCACTCAAGCATATAAATGTGTGCACATTTGCAGACTGATTGGATTAATAAGGAATACACTAAAGGGGATTAAGCTAAAATGAACACACTAGTAGGAGTGCAAACCCAAAAACCAGATGAGTGATTGAAGGACACTAGGAACAAACATCTATGGCAAATAGAACCATCGAACCACCAAGGGAAGAAAGGACCAGCTAGAATTAGAGAAACATCTTTACTTGACCTAGTCAACCTCATAGAAGTACTAGTGGGTCAGGAGGCAACCACCATGTTAGGTGCCAGCTCGAATGAGAATGACCTCAATCTTAACCTTGACCTTAATGTAGCAAGGTATCTGGATGACATTCAAAGACTTATCACTCATCAGCATGATCAGCAAACAAGGATAATACATCAAGGAAGACCTACATCCGATATCATAGTCGACCTTGAGGAGGAGAGGAGGCTAGGATGAATCACATTGTAGTGCATAGTGAGCTATAGCCAAGAGCAAAGGGCTCATAAGTTACACCAAGAGAGAGAGCTCAATGAGATTCACAAGATCCTGGCCATCTCAAGTAGAAAATAATGAGAGGCAAAGCCGATAGGGAGAGAGCCTTAGAAGCTAACCTTACGGTGAGTGAGCTACTCACAAAATGATTGCTAGATAATACGAGTGTCGAGCAAAGCAGAGTAGCCTTGGCAACATCATTGCTAGTCGGGTTGGGAGTCACCTCAAATACTAGGAGCCAGACAAAGATACCCATGGTTGCCAAGCAACTCAATAAATATTAAGCAGGCAATGACCCCTATAGCTTTGTCGAGCAGTTTGAGCAAGTGTGCTAGGCTAACACCCTCATGGACCCTGCTCAATGAGCACAAGCATTTGGTATTTGTTTGGGAGACAAGGGACAAACTTGGTTTATCAATCTAGACAATACCAAATGCAAAAACTTCACCCATCTAAAGGATCTCTTCATCAAGAGATTTTGAAAGGTAGGATACTCTAATAACTTCATTGTTAAGCTAATTAATGTTAGCCAAAAAGACAAAGAGGACATACAGGATTACGTCACCCATGTGAGGAGTCTTTACAAGAGGATACCTACACTTGAGCGACCCAATGAGAGAGCACTCTCCAAGAGTCTTTAAAGAGGCCATACGAGTGAGTGCATAACTTGTTGAGAGAGATAAACCCTAGGGCTACGCAACAACAAGGGAGAAACATGTTTAGAAATGATGAGAGAACCACAACACTTAGCAAATAAGCAACCTCTAGTGAGCAAGATAAAGGAAAGAGTGTCGACCAAACCCAAGTGATAGCTGTGCTCAAGTCTGAGCTGACCATACTACAAAAGTCAATACAAAGGCTAGTACAATCTCACATGCAGTGTGTGCGTTGTGGAGGAAACCACGTGCCATCTGAATGTTTTGATCCTAGATCCTAGCCTTGTGCCACTGCAAAATATTTGGGCATGACACTATGCACTACCAATTGCCAAGACAATTGCCGTACTAGCAACCCTATACTCAGACATACTATCTAGGAGTTAGGAATCCTTACTTTATAAGGGGAGACCCTTTGCCTCTATCCACACCTATCTAATGATTCAAAACCAGCCACTCCAAGGATCAACATTAATCCAGCAAGAATCCCTAGACCACCAGGACCTATCATGACCCATCCACCAAGCAATGCTCTAGTGCACTTTGTGGAGGAACCAGTGGAGGAAGACTCATATGCAAACCCTTATGTCTATTATTATGATGAAGTGGGTAATCCCATATTGATAGACTACAGGCTTGTGCTGATCATGGCCATAGGCAGAGGAAGAGGTAGAGGCCTAAGAGGAGTTCAGAACCATAAGCCCATAGCATGTTGGACTGGACATGTGGCCATCTAGGGCATGTCTCGTCTCACTGCTCTAAAAAGGAGTAAGAAAATAGAGAGAAGGCTGATTTGAGGTACCCTAAATGTGGAGTTACACACCTTTTCACCAATTTCCCTATATAGGTGGAAACCTTCCACTAGCTTGACAATTGTACCATCTGTGTTGCTCCTTAGACTCTTTTGTGTCGAGTCACCTAACAATGATGCCACACCTATCCCCAATGTGTCCAAATATTAATCACATTAGGTATTTCCAAAATTTATGAAAATTCCCGAATTCTTGAATATGTGGTTTTAGGGAAAAACCCACACTATGGCAACGGTTGAAGCAATGGGTAGAACAAATTGATAAACATGAACTACAAGACTTGCCTGATCATGACATCGTAACACACATACCAAGACTAACATTGAATCCATTATCTAAGTCCCCACAAGTGAAATCCTTTTGGGATGGGATTGAGATGCATGTAGTCTTACCTATCATTGCCCTAGGAGATACAACACAAAAGGGGATAGTAGACACATGAGTAGAGTTAGCATACTTAGCTATGCATCCCTGAAGCTTAGAAAAACCCATCGGTGGAAACCACATGGTTCAATGTCACTCTAGCAAATGGGATAAAGGTTAGACTCTTCAGAGTCCTAAAGGATTGGCTTTAAAGATAGTGGAAACTTAATTCTCACTGAACTTCATAGTCATGAAGGGAGTGGATTATAATATCATGCTAGATAGACCTTGGGATGAGGAATGCCTGAGTGATAGAGGATTGGGGTAATGGCCTAATGTTTTTAGGTAATAGATAAAAAGCGGTTGGAATAGAGATGAACACTTGGAAAACCTCATTGGTGGACCTAGATGCCATTTTTGCCATCCATGGGAAAGGGTGACTCAAAGGCTAGAAGCAATTATGGACCTATAACAAAGTACATTCCTTGTCTTTCAGATGAGGGAGACTAGATGCATGTGTTGGCAAACATTGATCTCCCATTCTTGGAGGATGAGGATGAATATATGCAAGTTGTAGATTCAACTAATAAGCCCAACAAAGCCATAACTTCTAACCTACCCATGGTGCACCTATGCATAATGGCCGAGAGTTCCATATGTCGATCAGCAACAATCACCTATCATGTCCCAATTAACAAATGGAAACTCCCATAAGATCTTCGAGTACTTGTCAAGTGACTTAACTAGCAACCCATCTACAAACCTAAAGCCCCTCAAGGATCTCATGGAGAGTAAGAAGTGGTGATGGACTAAGGTGCATGACCTAAACCTATCATACAACTCGACTCTCATGACAAGTGAGAAAAACCTTGAGAATAGGAGCCCTGAAAATAGCACACACTTTGAGTGTAAGGATTCCAACAACAATGAGAATGAAGACTGTTGTTCCATCAATGAGGAAAGCAAAGAGGAAGTGGAGACCATAAAATATAACATGGACAGAAGAGTGATTGGGCAAATCAGAGTAGAGAGTAAATGCCATGAGGTCAACATGTTTAGAGTGAACAATGAGTTGTCAATATAGATTGTGACCGAATTTAGCTAGAATGCTTAGAGGTAGTAGATTATGAGTAATCAAGATTAGTCTAGTTAGGCCCCATATTAGTATTTGGAGTGGAGTCAACCTCAGAGTTTTTTGTAATTACTCTAAATTTTATTATATTTTTGGTACAAAATTGTAAAAATATTGATTAAAGTGTTAGAGAAAAAGAAGATCAAAATATCAAGGAGACCCTAGATTATATACTATACCTCATCCCAGCAAGAAGAATAGAGTCATTTACTTCTCTCATTCTATTCTTGAGAATTTGAACATAGTCAGAGTCAAAAAATACCATACCGAATCTTTTGTTAATATCACCAAGTAAAAAGCAGCAGACATTGAAGCCCTTAGGGTCAGCCCTTTCAAGAATGGTAGATAGCTCTTCTTCAAAAGATGGGAGTTTCTTTGCTTCCTTTTCTTCTTCCTTCTTTCTTTTATACTCCCTTCATTTATTCACTTGCTCTTCTATGGCATTTTTCTCTTTCTCATGTAGTCTTGTGTCCTTTTCATGGGTGACATCTTCAACCTTAGGACCTGGATCACCTTTCTTTTTTCTATATGGAGGAAAATTTAAAATATTTAAAGCCTTCACATCAGAAAGGGGGATTGGCTCAAGGACCTTTGAAAACCTATATCTCAACCTTCTGAGAATTATCATGTATTTATCCATAAGTGTAAGCCTATGTGCATGAGCATCACATATATAAGAATCTTGGAAAAAATCATTCAAAAAATCTTATGCAGCCTCCTAAATACAATTGAGAGATGCCCTAGTCCATCTAAAACTATAAAGACTATGCTTGTAACAAATTTCTTTGACAAGCCTTTGAAAATGTAGTTTTGGAATTGCATTATCTAGAGCCTTCATTGTACTTCTAATCTCCTTTAGGTATCTAACATGCTGTGAAAACCTTCTCCTTGGCTTTATTTCCTTGTAAGTTTGGAAGGCTTGGAGAACTTATGAATCTTTGAAGCAAGATCTATAGGATCAACTTTCTACTTCCTTGCAGTGGCCTTAGTTCTCGCCATCTTAAACATTTAGAAAAAACAAAAAATACCTCAAAATTAGGATATACCTCCAAATCTCTTATATAATGTCATCTACAATCACTTAGTAGTAAACAAATACTACTCACGTAGTTTACCTCAAATTTCAATCAAGCAATGCATGCCCAAGATGTATGAAACATGAACTGGGCCTTCTAGACAAGAGAAACCTACACCTTCTTGTGTTTCACACGTCACTTTTTTTTTTTGGATACATATTTCATCAAAGACCATTTATGTCATGAAGTTTTACAAGCCTCATAATAGAACAATGTCCATCTAGCAAATCTCAAATCTTATTCTCAATTAGTTCAACCCTTAAGAGAAGATCTATCTGAATGTCCTGTCAATAATATTTAAATCTTATCCACAATGAAATCAAACCTTGTGGGACTTTCAATTTGAATGCCAACATCATTAATATCTAAACCTCAAACTGAATAATCTATTACCCATATAGTTGATGCACTCATAATTATTATCAACATCAGTGGAAGTAAAATTATCCTTTTGTGTGATCTAGCTCTGTTGATCCATCATTCTTTTTTAGGAAACTTGGATTCCTCCCAATGTATGAAAGACGAGATGACTACTGTCCATGGAATAGCCATGACTAATTGCGCTTCATATGTCATGTTATTTTTGGGATTATTTAGCAAGATTCATTACAATAATATAGAGCTACTTTAGATTTGTCAAAAAACCTACATTTTTGAGGCCTTGGCACATATGTTGGGTGATGAAATCTTCCCAAATCGCCTTGCGCTGCGGAATAATTTTGAGCTATGACCAAATTAGCCTTGTGTTGGTGTTATCGAGCATAGAAAGAGCTTTCCCTTCAAAAAACCTCTTTTGTGATTTAGAAATTGTATTTAAAAGGATGTTTGTTTACACATGTGGCTACTGTAATGTGTACTTAACTTGACATGTGCGTTTTATGGCTCTACTTTTTAAAGATAAAAGATAAATTTTAGCCTCTTCTTTTTCATTTTAAATGTAGCTCTTTCTAATGAGTGCACAATACTTCTCGAACAAACGTGCGGTGACCATTGGCATATATATATACAACAACTCAACGTCGCGTTTATGTTAATTTTTCTTCCATGCATTTTGTTTTGTCCTCCACATTTTTGCCGCATGTTCACTTTAGATGCTGGAATTCTTGCAATGGATGCTACTATGTATGCTAAAGGAAAATGAGTGGTTGCAGACATTAAAGTATGGCATAAATGTATTGGACATACAAATGTGCAAAGGCTGAAATTAATACAGTCTAGAGGATTGGTTACAGGGTTGCCTTCCTTTAGAGTTGTAGAAGTTCATAAAGTCTGTGAAGCATGCCAGTTTGGTAAGTAGGTAAGACAAACCTTCTCGCATGATAGAGAAGTGAGTAGAAATATACTTGATGTAGTGCATATAGATGTTTGGGGGCCTACACAGAATGTATCTTTGTGGCAACAAATATTTCATCACATTTATTGATGACTGTTCAAGGAAGCTATGGGTATATTTCATGAAGGAAAAGAGTGATGTATTTGAGCACTTAAAATCTTTCAAGGCAGCTGTTGTTTGAAACAAAAACAGGCTTGAAAGTGAAGTGCTTGAGATTAGATGGAGGGGGAGAGTATGTCTCTAATAAGTTTAGTGGCTTCTTGAGGACTCATGGGATAAAATTTCAATTTACTTGCAAGTATAACCCACAGAAAAATGGGATTGCAGAAAGAAAAAATAGGTATATTGCAGAAGTTGCACAGGCATTAATGGCTGAAAAGAAATGCCAAAACATTTTTGGTCTGAAGCTTTCCATACTGATGTCTATATTATGAACAGAACTCCCACAGCTGCAGTTCATGGGATGACTCCCAAAGAATTCTTTACTAGCAAGAAGCTTGATGTATCACACTTGAAGGTATTTGATTGTGTTGCATATGTTCATGTGTCAGATGAGCTACGGAAAAAGCTTGATCCAAAGGTTGAAAAATGTATTTTTATTGGATACTCTTTAGAGCAGAAAGGGTATCACTGTAATAACCCTGTCACAAGTGAGTTCAGAGTGAGCAGGGATGTTATTTTTTATGAGATGAGCAGTTGGTATGCACCTGCTGGTGATGTATTAGATGATGATGATCATGATAGCTATGTGCAGAAAGAAAAACAAGTATCATGGAGTCTTAGTGGACCAAAAACATCATCTGATACTACACCTATAGTGAGCCCTTGGTCTGGGAGACAAGGAGAGCCCCACATCTTCAGGTGGATCTATAAGTGTTACAGGCAAAGATAAAGGAAAGAAGAAAGTATTGGATGGTAATGATGCATCTACTAATAATTTGGGATTTGAAGGAGATTCTAGTGCTTCAGAGAGTTTGGATGATGAGCTTGGTATTCCTTCAGTCTCAGGACACCAGGTGTACAGAGAGCTCATAGTAATGTAAAGGCTCCATTGAGTGATCCAGTGGTATGCAGGTCAAGCAAGGTCAGGTACCCTATTAAAAGTTTTGGTTTTGAAGGTTATACAGCCGACCATTATGCTTATATGGTGAAGGTAGTTGAGGATGTTGAGCCCACTTATTTTGAGGATGTTATTGGTCATGCTCATTGGGATGCAATAATGGATGAGGAGATGGCTGCATTAGAAGCCAATAAGACTTGGGATTTGGTACCATTGTCTAAGGGTAAGAAAGCTATTGGCTATAAGTGGATTTACAAAGTCAAGAATGATGCAAATGGTTCTGTTAGCATGTATAAGGCTAGGCTGGTTGCAAAAGGCTATGCTCAAACATATGGCATAGATTATAAAGAGGCATTCAATCCAGTTGCTAGGATGGCAATTGCTAGATATGTGATTGCCTTGTCAGCAAATCCAAAGGTTGGAGTTTGTAGCAAATGGATGTTGAGAATGGCTTCTTGTATGGTGAATTGCAAGAATAAGTGTATATGGAGTAGCCATTAGGTTATGAGGATTTAGAGCATTCTACATAATGTGTGTAGGTTAAATAAGGCGATCTACGGGTTGAAGCAAGCACCTAGAGCCTAGTCTGACAAGATTGGAGAGTATATTGTCAATATTGGATTTTGTATTTTTAATGTTGATCACTCACTTTATGTGAGAAGGGGAGATGCAAGTTTGGTCATCATAGTCATTTATGTGGATGACTTGATTATTATAGGTGACAGTGACAATGGGATTGCTGAAGTTAAGGACTTCTTGAAGAAGAATTTTGAGATGAGGGATTTGGGTGAACTGAGATACTTTCTTGGTATTGAGGTGATCAGATGTGATGATAGTATATGGCTATCCCAGAGGCAATATTGATTGGATTTGTTATCCAAGTATAGTATTGTTGAGATATCGAGCTCCACTCGTGATACACCAGGGTGACCGTTGTGCATTTATGTCACCGACTTGTCAGTTGTAGATGCGGTTGGTACACCGCCCATGAATAATAGCTACATGATAGCTATCCTTATCTACTCTAGTTCGTGGCTTGGTTAGTATGCCACCTTAGTTAGTTGAGTTTGGTTTGAGACCCATATATAGGGTTCTTCTATTTCTTTGTATGAGAGTTCTTTTGGCTTACACAACTACGAAGAGGAAAACTGTTTTCAGCCTCCACCCTTGTGTGTCTTTCCCCATTGTGCAAGCAAGAAAGCTACAAGTGAGACTCCTTCCTTCTCTCCCACAATCTTGACATGGTATCAGAGCCTTGTTCGTGGTAAGGAGCTCAAGAAAGCAAGCCAAGCTCGCGGTGTTCTGGTAAGAGGAGCAATGTTGCTTTCATTTTCTGTTTTGGGAGCAGATCTCTGCAGGTAGCACAGCCGGAAAGTGCAGGAGTGCATTGTCTCAGGTTGAGACGCCCTTCGCGGTGAAGCAAGAGGGCACTATATGCTGTGAGATATGGGCTTTAGCCCTCGGCGACCTTGTTTTTTTGATTTGAGGCCATTTCGGGGCCTATTTTGAAGGCGGAAGTTTTCTGCACACACTCAGGAAAAGACCCTATTTTATGCTGTGCGACCACTGTTCTACAGGTCGGTGAAAAGTTACTGTAGAAATTACATCGTATGCTTGTGCGCAGAGACATTGGGAGTTTCAGAATCATCATTGGTTCCTGTTTATGCAAAATCGTCACTAGGAAGTGACTGTGTGGTCAAATACCACTTTCGCCAGTTTTGCAGATTTGCCCTTGTGAGGGTGAAGCTGTGTTTTTTGCAGTGACAGAATTTTTTGCAGTATTCTGTAATGGCATCTGATTCTCTTTCACAGATTGTCACTGAAAAGCTTGACAAGAACAACTTCCAGGCATGGAAGTTTAGAATGACGAATTTCCTTATGGGAAAAGGATATTGGGAATTTGTTGCAGGAAATGAAGAAGAACCAGTTCTTCCTGATGTTCCCAATCAACAGCAAATGCAGGCATTCAAATCATGGCATGAGAGAGCCAGGAAAGTTATGTACTGGCTGTCTATCAGTATTTCAGACTCTATGATTGTGCATATTCAGGATGCAAGTACGCCAAAGGAGGCATGGGATACTTTGTCAAAAATGTATAGCACAAATACGCAAGCCAGGAAAATGCAGCTCAAGCAAGAGTTGCATAATGTGCAAAGAGAAAGTATGAGCATCAATGACTACCACATGAAGGTGAAGAAGATTGCAGATGCACTTGCTTCCATTGGGTCGCCAGTGGAAGATGATGATTTAGTTTCTGTGACCTTGAATGGTCTAGGAAAGGATTATGCACAGTTTCGGACATCCATTTCAGTTCGTGAAAGATTTCCTGATTTTGAGGAGTTGATTGCTCTTCTAATTTCTGAGGAGCAGAGAAATGGTGGTGCATCTTCTTCAGGAGGAACTTCAAAAGAAGCTGTCTTCTACTCAAATGCTGGAAGAGGTAGAGGCAGAGGTAGAGGAGGCTGATTTGGAGGCCGTGGTAGAAATCAGAATATGCAGCAAACTCAAGAAAACCAGTCCTATGGAGGAGGACGTGGTAACTCTAGAGGCAGGGGGAGCCAAAGAGGTCGTGGTGGATGGCAAAGAGGTCAAAATGCAAACAGTAATGTTGAATGCTACTACTGTGGTAAAATGGGTCATATAGCTAAAGACTGCTATAAAAAGCAGAATGACATCATGAATGGAAAACTGCAACAAGGGAATTATGCATCTTCTAGTAGACAGGGTGATGACAGAAATGAGCATTTGTTCATGGTGCAGCACATGAACAATTCTGTGACAAGTGCAGAAGAAAGCAATGATGTATGGTATGTTGACTCAGGTGCATCAAACCACATGACAGGTCATGCAGAATGGATGGAGGATGCAAGGAAAATGGAAAAACCAGGATTTGTGGAGACTGGTGATGATACTGCACATCCTATTGTGCAGATTGGAAAAATTCCTTTGTCTATGCAGGATGGGAAAAAGAAATACCTGTCCGATGTATTTCATGTCCCGAATATCACCAAGAATCTGGTTTCTGTTGGTCAAATGGTTGAGCAGGGCTTGCAGGTCAGATTTAATCCTCATGGATGCTTTGTTGAGGATATGAAAAATAAAGGTCGCTTGATAGCAAAAGGAAAGAAGAAGGGCAGAATGTTTACATTGGATGCAGACATGCCTGAATTGAGTGCAGCAATGTTTGCACATGGGACCGGTGTAGTTGCAGATATTGATATCTGGCATAAACGCATTGGTCATGTTAATGTACAGCGACTTAAATCAATGCAGGCCCAAAACATTGTTGCAGGATTGCCTAAGTTCAAGGTTGCAGAAATGCATAAGGTATGTGAAGCCTGTCAGTTTGGAAAACAGGCAAGGAAACCATTTCCTAGACATATTCAAGAGAGTAAGAAGCCATTGGAATTAATCCACTCTGATGTGTGGACTACTAAAGTTGCATCTCTTGGAGGCTGTCATTATTTTGTCACTTTTATTGATGACTATAGCAGAAAAGTTTGGGTGTATTTTATGAAAAAGAAAAGTGAAGTTTTTGGGCATTTCAAAACTCTTAAAGCTATGGTTGAAAAAGAAACAGGTCTGCAGATAAAATGCCTAAGGTCAGATGGAGGGGGAGAGTACCTCTCAAATGAGTTTGCAAGGTTCTTGCAGGAGCATGGCATAAAGCAGCAATATTCATGCAGTCATACCCCACAGCAAAATGGAATTGCAGAAAGAAAAAACAGACATATTGGAGAGGTGTCTCGTGCCATGCTCAATGAAAAAGACTTGCCAGATTTTTATTGGGCTGAAGGAGTTGCTACAGCAGTCTACATAATGAACAGGACTCCCACTGCAGCAATACATGGAATGACTCCAGAGGAGAGGTATACTGGTAGGAAACCAGATATTTCTCATTTGAAAATTTTTGGTTGCATTGCCTATGTACATATGCCAGATGAGCTGAGATCCAAGTTGGATCCAAAAGCTGAGAAGTGCATCTTTATTGGTTACTCTCTGCAGCAAAAAGGGTATAGATGCTATAACCCTTCTACTCGTAAGTTTACAGTGAGCAGAGATGTTGTCTTTGATGAGATGAGTAGCTGGTATAAACCAGTAAATGTGATTGATGATGTAGATGCACAAAATGGTAATGCTGCACAGAATTCACAGCAACAGTCACAAAATATTAGTGGACCTGGAGCGTCCTCTAGCAATGGTTCACATTCTTCGCCATGGACAGGCAGATTGAGATCAGGAGAATCTTCTCAAAGTAATGCAGATAGTGGTATGCAGGTATCACGAAAAGGAAAAGAGAAGGTTGATCAGCCCATGTTTGATGTGAATGCAGGTCACTCTTATGTGGATGGTGAATCCAGTGGCTCAGAACAGAGCATTGATGATGAGTTGGGTATTCCTTCTATTGTTACACCTGGAGTAAGGAAGACCAGGGATGTTTTGAGAGCACCTGGGAGTGAATCCACTTTGCGCAGGTCTACCAGAGTTAGGTATCCTGTGGATAGGCTGAAATATGATGGATTTACAGCCATTCACTATGCATATATGGTCAAGGTGATACAGGAACTAGAACCCACTTCTTTTGAGCAAGCCATGGGAAAAGAAAAATGGGAGAAAGCCATGGATGAAGAAATGGATGCCTTGGAAGCAAACGCTACATGGGAATTGGTACCTTTGCCTAAAGGTAAGAATGCAATTGGCTGTAAGTGGGTTTATAAGGTGAAGCACAATGCTGATGGTTCTGTGAACAAATACAAGGCAAGATTAGTAGTCAAGGGGTATGCACAAACATATGGCATTGACTATGAAGAAACATTCAGTCCGGTTGCAAGGATGGCAACCGTAAGAGCAGTCATTGCTATGGCTGCATCAAAGGGATGGTCTTTACATCAGATGGATGTAAAGAATGCCTTCTTGCATGGTGATTTGCAAGAAGAGGTCTATATGGAGCAGCCACCAGGTTATGTGCATGCTGTTCATCCTGAGTTTGTTTGCAGGTTGAAGAAAGCTTTGTATGGCTTGAAGCAAGCACCTAGAGCATGGTTTGACAAGATAGGACAGTATCTTGTCACTATTGGCTTTCAGATTTCCAAGGCAGATTTCTCACTTTATGTGAGAAAAACAGAGAAAGGTATTATACTACTTGTCATTTATGTTGATGATTTGATTATGACAGGTGATAGTGATGAAGATATCCTTCATGTGAAAATGCTATTGAAGCAGAAGTTTGAGATGAAGGATTTGGGAGAGCTGCGTTATTTCTTGGGCATTGAGGTGATTAGATCACCAAGTGGGATACAGCTCTTGCAGAGGCAGTATGGATTGGACATGCTGTCCAAATATGGGATGACAGGCTGTAAGCCTATTTCAGTTCCTTTGGAGCAGAATGTGAAGCTGAGCACAGATGCAGGTGAGCTTCTAGAAGACCCTACTATGTACAGACGCATAGTAGGAAGTTTGATTTATATGACTATTACCAGGCCAGATTTGAGCTATGCTGTTGGATTGGTAAGTCAGTTTATGCAGGCTCCAAGGAAACCACATTTGGATGCGGCTAGACGCATACTCAGGTATGTGAAGTCCACATTGCAGTATGGACTATTTTATGAGACTGGGGTTCAGATACAGTTGCATGGATACACTGATGCTGATTGGGCTGGTAGTATTTCTGATAGACGATCTACCAGTGGATATGTGTTCTCTTTTGGGAGTGCTGCAGTCACTTGGAGCAGCAAGAAACAGCCTACAGTTGCCTTGTCGAGCACAAAGGCTGAGTACAGGGGTGCAGCAATGGCTGCATGTGAGGTAGCTTGGTTGCATAAGCTACTTTATGATATGCATCAGTCTACAGATGGGCCAGTTGTCATTTATTGTGACAACATGAGTAGTATACACTTGGCAAATAACCCAGTCTATCATGCTAGAACAAAGCACATTGAGGTGCATTATCACTATGTGCGAGAGAGGGTTTTACTAGGTCTTATTGATCTAGTTTATGTCAGCACAGAGGATCAGGTAGCTGACATATTCACGAAGGCATTGGGCGCAGAGAAGCTGCGCAAGTTCAGAGACCTGCTTGGTGTGCAGGAATTGGGATTGAGCTCGAGGGGGAGTGTTGAGATATCGAGCTCCACTCGTGATACGCAGGGTGACCGTTGTGCATTTATGTCACCGACTTGTCAGTTGTAGATGCGGTTGGTACACCGCCCATGAATAATAGCTACATGATAGCTATCCTTATCTACTCTAGTTCGTGGCTTGGTTAGTATGCCACCTTAGTTAGTTGAGTTTGGTTTGAGACCCATATATAGGGTTCTTCTATTTCTTTGTATGAGAGTTCTTTTGGCTTACACAACTAAGAAGAGGAAAACTGTTTTCAGCCTCCACCCTTGTGTGTCTTTCCCCATTGTGCAAGCAAGAAAGCTACAAGTGAGACTCCTTCCTTCTCTCCCACAATCTTGACAAGTATGACAGCATGCAAGCCTCTTTCAGTACCATTGGAGCAAAATGTGAAGTTGAGTGGTGGCATTGGGGATGAGATAAAAGACCCTACTATGTTCAAGAGGATAGTAGGGAGTTTGATTTACATGGCTATCACAAGGATATACTTGAGCTATGTTGTTGGCCTTATCAGTTAGTTTATGCAAATGCCTAGAAAGCCTCATTTGGATGCAGTTAAATGTATATTGAGGTATGTGAAGTCCACTTTACATGTAATATTTCTGCAATGAAATATTAATCAACCCTAAACCCCGCACACCTTGCGCTAAATGCAACCCAAAGTAATCTCTCGCAATGTTAAATGTTGGTGGCTAAGGGCTCCCTCCACACGAATTAATAAACTCCAGCTCCGTGTCGTGTATGGAAGACCATGGCTTGAAACCGCAAGCCCACACGGGAACACCCTTCATGGGAAAAGGCAAATAGATAATGGACAAAATTTTGCAATTTTTTTTACTATTAATCCTCTCCCCTCAGTCGATGCATGGCGGGGAGAGGGAGTATGAGTGTGGGAAGAGCTAGAGTGGTGGAGAGCATGGGGGAGGGAGGAGGCATGTAAAGCCATGTGTGTGGCTATCTCCCCTCCCCCCCCTTATTCTATATGAACCTCTCCCCCTGAACCTTGGGAGAGGAAGAAGGAGAGAGAGCAGAGATGGGCTGCCACTATCTTTGCCATGTCACGGGCTGCTGCCACCCTCATCCTTTTCCCAATCACCATCTTCTCCACATCTTCTATCAGGAGGCAGAAGCTTGGAAGCTTCTTTGGAAACTTCCATTAAAGACCTTCTCAAGCCCTATTCACATGTGCCTTCACGGGGTGTTTTAAACCTGCAACCGCAAGGCCGTGTCCTGCGCGGAAGAGGGAGACCGCAGACTGAGAGACTTTGGAACACGGGAGTAACCCAAGAGGAAGTTGTTGAACCGAGATTTAATGTCTCCCAAGCAAAAGACGCAAGGCGCACACACAGGAGATTCCACTCCGAGTTCGCATGTGGACAACACCCGGAACCTCAATACCCAGGTTCTTAAAAATTGATTCCACATGAAAAGAATGCACTAAGCATGTCCAATTCTCGTAGGCAATTTTAATTACATTTGGGAATTTTAATTGCTCGCCAATTTACAAGATTTAGTTGCATGATGTGCATTTGAAATTGCTTGCACTTCCAAGTTGCAATCCTAACGCATATTGCATAAGTTTAAAAAATGGATTTGTCTAAATGCATCCTTGATTGCCTCGCAAAAAAGAACAGTGCGTAATGCACTTAGGTAACAATTTTCTAGTTGTGATTCATATGAGATAATCATTGATGTGCATTAAATGTTGTCCGAGTAGTTGCAATGCATGAAGGGGATTTATGTACCTTGCAAATTGCATGCGATGATAATTACATCCTAGGTTGGGCTGAGTGTTGAAGGATGAATTAAATCAATAATGGTCTCATGGCATTCGCTCATGCATGGAGATCTCTTGTCAAAGTTTGAAAGCATCTTCATTTATAATATTAAAGCTTTGATTTCATTGCATCAACATAGGGTTTATACGAGTTAGCATTGAACTGTCAATCATTAGAGTTTAGGCAACGAAAAGTAACGATCATTGTAGAACTTATAGCTGCATAGAAGGAAAAGGTCTATGAATCTCATATTTGCATGGAAAGTTATATCTTGCAATTAATTGCATCTATAAGGAAAGATCACCTCTTGTTGTTAGACAATTAAATCGCTTGTAATGATGTAACTCAAATGACGGTCACCTCAATGCGCTAGGTAGAGCTAAGCCGCGATAAAATTCTACCTAGTATCACACTCGAGAAATCGACTTAATATTTCCAACCTCAAAGGTCCTACCCACATTCATGGAATGTTAGGGTTAGTTAAACACCCATGCAAGAACGATCTAGGGTTCTTACCCTAGCGATCAATTGGCCAAATACTAGACTTCTGCAAGGAAGTTTAGAAACCCTAGGGCCAAACGTTGTCGGTCTAGTAGGGTTAGTGTTGGGTTGGGTCAAGAGGACATCCCAAGCCCTACATCTTGACCAAACATATTCTTTGTCAAGAATCGCGTGGTGGGGGGACTTGCTCAAGTTGCTGGGTCGAATAAACACAGAATGCACAAGGAGAAGCTCACTTAAGAGACAAGAAGAGAAATGGAGGCCAAAACGTTTTCTTGCTGGTTTCTTCTTCTTCTTCCACACACTTTACAATGTACACAAAGTATAGATAAGATACAACATAAAGGAAAGTGGCCTACTAAGTCAAACAATGCATAGCCGACTACACTAGTCGACTGGCGCTATAACTATGCCAGCTGTAAATAGGTGTAACAACTTGAATATAATAAGTAATGAGTTAGTGGCTATGTGAGAGTCATAATGACCACTGACATGCTAAGTGTAGATGTGTGGACCCATCTAACTAGGCGGTCCATCATTAATGTCTATATGTGTTGAGCTTGTCATCTCAACACTCCCCCTCAAGCTCAATTGCATCTCTGCAATTCCAAGTAAGCTTCGAAACTTTTGAAGCTTCTCTGTACCCAATGCCTTTGTGAAGATGTCAGCTATTTGATCCTATGTGCTGACATACACCAAGTCAATCTCACCTACTAGTACCTTCTCTCTCACAAAGTGGTAGTGTACCTCAACATGTTTTGTCCTGGCATGGACACAGGGTTCCTAGCCAACTGTGTACTGCTCATGTTGTCACAATAAATGACAACTGGACCTTCCACCTGCACACCTAAATCAGCCAATAACTTTTGCAACCATACTACCTCACATGCTACAACAGTAGCACCTCTATACTCAACCTCTGTACTCACAAAGCAACTGTAGATTACTTTTTGCTGCTCCAAGTAACTGCTGCACTACCAAGAGAGAACATGTATCCACTAGTAGATCTTCTATCAGACATACTACCAGCCCAATCTACATCTGTGTATCCAAACACCTGTACATCTATACCTACCTCACAGAAAAGTCCATAATGTAATGTGGACTTCACATATCTCAATATGCGTCTGACTGTACCCAAATGTGGCTTTCTAGGTACTTGCATAAACTGACTCACAAGACCAATAGCGTAGCTCAAGTTTGGCCTTGTAATGGTCATATAGATCAAACTCTCCACTATCCTCCTGAACATAGTGGGGTCTTCTATCTCATCCCCAACATCAGCACTCAACTTTACATTCTGCTCCAATGGGACTGAAAGTGGTTTGCATGCTGTCATACCATACTTGGACAACATATCCAAGCCATAGTGTCTTTGGGACAGCCATATACCATCATCACATCTGATCACCTCAATGCCAACTAAGTATCTTAGCTCACCTAAATCCTTCATCTCAAACTTCTTCTTCAAAAGTCCTTGACTTCAGCAATCCCACTATCACTATCACCTATAATAATCAAGTCATCCACATAGATGACTATGATGACCAAACCTGCATCTCCCTTTCTCACATAAAGTGAGTGATCAGCATCAGAAACATAAAAGCTAAGACAAGATACTCTTTGATCTTGTCAGACCATGCTCTAGGTGCTTGCTTGAGCCCATAGAGCGCCTTCTTCAACCTGCACACATATGTGGGATGCTCTAAATCTTCATAACCTGCTGGCTGATCCATATACACTTCTTTCTGCAAATCACCATGCAAGAAGGCATTCTTCACATCCATTTGCTACAACCTCTAACCTTTGGCTGCTGCCAAAGCAATCACACATCTCACACTTGCCATCCTAGCAATTGGACTGAAGGTTTCTTCATAATCTATGCCATATGTCTGGGCATAGCCTTTTGCAACTAGTCTAGCTTTGTATCTACTAATAGAACCATCTGCATTGTGCTTAATCTTATAAACCCACTTACATCCAATAGCTTTCTTGCCCTTCAGCAATGATACTAGATCCCAAGTCTTATTGGCCTCTAATGCAACCATCTCCTCATCCATTGCTGCATCCCAATGAGTATGACTAACAACATCCTCAAAACAAGTGGGCTCAACATCCTCAACTAGTTTCACCATATAAGCATAATGGTGAGCTGCATAACTTTCAAAACCAAATCTTTTAATAGGGTATCTGATCTTGCTAGATCTGCGTACCACCGGATCACACAATGGAGCCTTTACACTACTATGAGCTCTCTGTACACATGGTGTCCTGACAGAAGGAATACCAGGTTCATCATCCAAGCTCTTAGAGCCACTAGAGTCTCCATCAAGAACTGCATCAATGCCATCTGACACTTTATTCTTTCCTTTGTCTTTACCTGTAGTGCTACTAGATGCACTTGAAGATGTAGAGCTACTTCTTAGTCTCCCAGACCAAGGACTACTAGATGATGTCTCTGGTCCACTAAGAGTCCGTGATTCTTGCTTTTCAGCCTGCACATGAGTATCATGATCATCATCATCATCCAATGCATCACCACTAGATGCATACCAACTGCTCATTTCATCAAAGATGACATCCTTGCTCACTTTGAACTTACATGTGATAGGGTTATAACAGTGATACCCTTTATGCTCTAAAGAGTATCCAATAAAGACACATTTTTCTACCTTTGGATCAAGCTTCTTCCGTAGCTTATCTAGCACATGAACATATGCAACACATCCAAATACCTTCAAGTGCGATACATCAGGCTTTTTGCCAGTAAAGCATTCTTCAGAAGTCATCCCATGAACTGCAGCTGTGGGAGTTCTGTTCATAATATAAACAGCAATATGAACAGCCTCAGACAAAAAATGCTTAGCCATATTCTTTTCAGCCAACAAGGCCTGCGCAACTTCTGCAATATGCCTGTTTATCCTTTCTACAACCCCATTTTGTTGTGGGGTATACCTACATGTGAACTGTCTCTTTATCCCATGAGACCTCAGAAAATCACTGAACGCATTTGAGAGGTACTCTCCCCCTCCATCTGACCTCAAGCACTTTACTTTCAAGCCTATTTCTCTTTCACCTACAGCCTTGAAAGTTCTAAGGTGCTCAAACGCTTCACTCTTTTTCTTCATAAAATATACCCACAGCTTTCTAGAACAATCATCAATGAATATGACAAAGTATGAACTGCCTCCAAGAGATACATTTTGTGTAGGCCCCCAAATATCTGTATGCACAACATCAAGGATATTTCTACTTACATCTCTGTCATGTGAAAAGGGTTGTCTTGCCTGCTTACCAAACTGACAAGCTTCGCATACCTTATGAAATTCTGCAACTCTAAATGTAGGCAAACCTGTAACCAACCCTTTGGACTGCATTAATTTCAGCCTTTGTATATTTACATGTCCAATGCGTTTGTCCTAAATTTCAATATTTGCCACAATACCTTTTCCTTTAGCATACATAGCAGCATTCATAGTAGGAATTCCAGCATCTAGAGTAAACATACATCCAACTCTACTTTCCTTTGCAACCAACGTGCACTTGTCATTGAAGTCTTCTACAAAGCAGCCCTTTGCATTAAATCTGACTTGTAGCCCTTGCTCTACCATCTGACTGACTGACACCAAGTTCTTTGTAATAGATGGCACATGTAATACATCTGAAAGACTCTTTGTCTTACCATCATGCAAGGATAAGGGAACTTTTCCAATTTGTGAAATTGGGTGGCATGAATCATCACCCATCTGCACATAACTTGTATTTTGCAAATCATGCATCTCTCCAAACCATTCTGCATGGCTGGTCATATGATTGGATTCACCTGAATCAACATACCAAACATCATCATGTGTTCCCTTTCCTGTAATAGCATTCAGCATATGCTAATAACAAACAGACGTTAATTTTTTTCTTCATTCTGTTGTGAAGACGATGCATAGTTTCCTTGCTGCAACTTACCACTATGAATATCATCTTTCTTAGCATAACATTAAGCTGCAATATGACCTGTTTTGCCACAATAGTGACACACAATACCAAAGTTGTTATAGAATCTTTGTTCTGCCATCCACCTCTTTCTCTAAAGTTCCCCCTGCCTCTAAAGTTACCACGACCTCCTGAAACCTGCATATCGCTAAATTGCTGATTCAATCTGTTTTGCTGGTTGTCACTACCACGTCCTATACTACGGCCTCTTGAAGCGGACCTGCCATGTCCCCTTTCTGAACTGGAGTAGAAATCTTGGGCCTGTTCTCCACTTTTTTCAGATGTCTCACTCTGCATGTTGATCTCTTCAGTGTGATCATAAGAGAGACCAACTCATCGAAATCTAAAAATGGCTTTCCGACATATACGAAAGTTACAAAAGACTTCCAAGCATTTTCATTGTTAAGTCCACCCAAGGTAGACGACACTAAATCATCATCATCGGGCATTGCATCAATCGTTGTTGCCAAGGCATCTGCAATGCTCCTTAGCTTCAGTGCATACTCATTGATAGACATATTCCCTTTCTTCAATGTATTCAACTCTTGCTTGAGTTGAATCTTTCATGCCTTTGTATTTACGGAAAACATACTTTCAAGTATGGTCCAAGCTGCATATGAATTCTCTGCATTTCTAATATGTTCCAGCATATTATTGTCAATTACTGCAAACAGCCAATACATGACCTTTTTGTCTTTTGCATTCCATTCCTTCCGTGCCTTTGTCTCTTCTGCAATTGGAGGATTACTCACCTCCGGCTCCTTTTCTTCCCCTGAAACAAACTCGTAGAGGCCTTTTCCAATAAGGAAGTTTGTGACATGGAACTTCCATGAAGGGTAATTGTTCTTGTCGAGCTTCTCAATGATGGGGTTTCCACTGTTCTCCACCATTATCACAAAACCAATACCCAACAGCAAGCAAATCTTCTGCAACCCTCGACTTGTAGTGCACAACAATACACCAGACAACCTTTTTCACTGTCTGCTCATTAATACATGCAATCTGCAACCAGTTTGTAGATAAACCTTGTGTTTATTCGCTGGTAAACACCTTTGAACTTACAGATCTGAAATCCGTAACCTATGCACCTGTATACGATAGACAGAGCTGAAATTGCAGGGTATCTTGAATTGTTGTCCGCAACCTTGCGAGTCTAAAACAGGGCCTGAAATGACCTCCGATGGCCAAAATAGCATACCAAATCTCACTGCAATCTGAGATTTTTGCTCTGGCTTGCTTTCGGTGCCTCCATAGGCACTATCCAAGAGAAGAAGTAGAGAATGGAAGAGCTTCTTATCCGTTGCTTGCTTAAACAAATCCTTGGCTCCTCTCCTTTGCTTTAACCTTCAAAACCAGCCTCAATCAGTGGTGCAGCTCTAATATCATGTCAAGAATCGCGTGGTGGGGGGACTTGCTCAAGATGCTGCATCGAATACACACAGAATGCACAAGGAGAAGCTCACTCAAGAGACAAGAAGAGAGATGGAGGCCAAAACGTTTTCTTGCTGGTTTCTTCTTCTTCTTCCACACACTTTACAATGTACACAAAGTATAGATAAGATACAACATAAAGGAAAGTAGCCTACTAAGTCAAACAATGCATAACTGACTACACTAGTCGACTGGCGCTATAACTATGCCAGCTGCTGTAAATAGGTGTAACAACCTGAATATAATAAGTAATGAGTCAGTGGCCATGTGAGAGTCATAATGATCACTGACGTGCTAAGTGTAGATGTGCGGACCCATCTAACTAAGCAATCCATCATTAATGTCTGCATGTATTGAGCTTGTCATCTCAACATTCTTGACCAAGGAACACCGTTTGATGGGAGAAATAATCCCACAAGTCAAGCGTGACACCTATGCAACAAGTTGCAACGTCACATGGTTTAGTGTTTAAATCACAAAATAGGTTTTCCACTCCTTAGAACAAGGTTGGTGAGTTCTACGTACAAGTCTAAATTGCAAGAGGATGAAGAGTCATCCTGCTACATCATCCTTCCTTGAGGCTGATTTGCCAAGTTAGGGAAATTATGAATTGCCTAGCAAGCAATTGACCAATCAAGTGAGAACAACGGGGTTGTCCAGGATTTATTGACCTTAATATAAGGAACCTAAGGTGTTTGTTAATTTGGATTAACAGGGTATAAACCCTAACCCAAGGTGAGAGCGGAGTTTTGAGCCCGGGATGTGCCTAAAATTTGCCAAAAAATCCGGAATTTAGGGGAAAAATATTCAACATCGAAGGCGGCGGCTCCAGCTAGGACGATTTTAAGCACCAAGTGAAAGACAGGCGCCCGAGCAACACTTGTGGATTTTTGATAATTTTTCAGATTGTCGTGCGGGTTATCAGGAGTCGCTAGTCAATGCGGGATGTCAATCTGGACGCGTAGAAATTTATAGCACTCAAATCGGATGTTGGATGGGGAAATGGCCAAGAAACCGGTCAAGATATGAAGAGGTGGACAAAATTTGGGCCAAATGGCTAGTGACCTTTGGGGCTTGGGACATTTTATGCCAATATGAAACTTCACATGAAAAATTTGTGATGAAGGGGAGGAGCACGATGCCTGTCAACGGCCGAAATTTGTGCCATATGATGGGGGAGATGGAGATGGCAGCCTGCAAATAACCCATACAATCGATAATACCCTCGATCTACTCCTTCCTTGCTAATCATATCGCCGTTCTTCGCCCGTACAACGGTGGCCTGAATGAAGAGAGCCAATTCTAGTCTTTCTCTCTCCTCCCTCTCTCTCCCCTAAGGGGTTGTTCCTGTGTGCAAGAGGAAAATGAAGAATGGTGAAGGAAAGCTTGTCCTGTTGGGACCGGATTGCTTCTGGATCGATGTAGACATGAAGATTGCTGATTGTGAAGATGATGGACATTGAACGTGGGCTGCCAACACCAAAACCGAGATCCCGAGACATGAAGCCTAAGCGGTAATTCAATTTTTATGAAGAAAAAATGAGTTTTTATGCTATTTGATTGATGAAACATTGTTCCCATGGGCTGAATATTCATTATGATGTTGTTTTCTATGAGTTTCAACAATTTATAATCAGAAAATCATAAGTGATATGGCTGAAATTAATGTCATAAAACCTGTAAAACACGCATTTAAGGGGTAAAATTGGGGTTTTTGCAAAATAAATGGGAAATATGAGACATAATACCAACATCTTGCTGTCAAGGAACCTAAGGCCCATAGCCCATAATCAATCTTTTTTTTTAGTCATTTTTTAATTGAAGAAAATAGAGGAAAAATACTAAAAATTTGTAAAAATGGGTTTTAAATGGGAGAAAATTAGAAAATGGTAAAATGAAAATTCCAAAAAATTACATGTGTGTTTGTGCAGTGTATAATGAAGGTAAAGCACGAGGTTGGCCTTGGTTTACCCTCGTTTCTATGTTTCCATTCATGTTTATCACTTTCTTTGTAAGGAAATACACATAAAATGCCTTTTCACCTATCAACGAATGCAAAACATTAAACGGTAGGGTGAGAGGGGAGGTTGAGCATCAAAATATAAACTAAAATCTAGTTTATGTGTTGCATCATGCCTATAAGACGTTGTTTTAAAATAAAAGGAAAGGCAGCATGAGCATAAGACTCGGTGTCTTTTCTCTTTTCAGCACATAAACGCTAGCATGGAAATTATGAAAAGATTGGTTTCGCACGATGCACAATGCTGATTTTCTTTTGTTTGTGCACTAAACTATTCACATTATGCACTATGCATGGTTTATGGTATCAACGGAAAAGCTCTTGGACTGCATAGCAATTGTTTCCTAAGGGACTGTTTAGTGAGGACACATGGTATATCTCCTGGATAACTTGTCAAAATGAAGAGTGGAGTGTGTTCGTTTGTGCTATATGTTTTAGCAAGGCATTAAGGGGCCAATCCCTGCGATGTAGGAGAGTTGCAGTGGGGCCGCGGTGTTTCTACCGAGAGGTTGCCTCCATGTATGTGATCATGGCATTGCCAATGTGTATGGGTTCTCCCTCTATGGAGTTTATAGAAAGGGAAACGTTGGACTACAAAATGATGAAACTATAAATGCATAGATTAGGCTTTAGGGCAGTTTGTCCTTTAGCATTAGATTGACGCTCCTGGTCCGCGAGGTCGTGAGGGTGTGTTTGTCTGTTATGAGCATGAGGTCCGGCTAGTGCCATATCCAGTGCCGGCCCATTTCAGGTCCCATCAGCGGTGCGTCTGCCGCGAGCTACCAATAAGCGGTGGTTCTCGAATTTAGGGTTTTTAGGGACCAAAAGAAAGTTGGTTTATGTCCTCTGACAAGGACCGTCAAGCTGAAATACAAAAAGCAGAACGTGCTAAGAGGGCTAGACGGCGGTTGGAGATTGTAAGTCGTTATTCTCCTCAAAGGAGTAGCCTGATACACATAAGAGGCAATGGTCTTAGTAACTCAACTGCTGCATATAGTCCTTTAGGTGCAGGAGGAAGTGTAAGTGAGAGCGGCATTTTGGTGCCGAGAAGTGCTTAAAAATAGCTAAAAATTATGAATATCAAGGGAAAAATATTCAACGTCGAAGGCGGGCTCGATCTAGGACGATTTTAAGCGCCAAAGTGCTTTAAAGGCGCCCGAGCGACACTTGTTGATTTTTCATAATTTTTTAGACTGTCGTGCAGGTTGACAAGAGTTATTGGCCAATGCGGGATGCTGAGCAAGATGCCCAGGATTTTTCAGAGCTCAATTCGGAGTCCGGACGGGGAACTGGCCAAGAAATCGAGCAAGATTTGAAAAGGTGGACATGAGTTTGGCCAAAGGAGTGGTGACCTTTGGGGGCTAGGGGGCATTTTATGCCAAACTTTTAGTTAGCATGAAATCGTGGTGGGAGAAAGAAGAAGAAAAAGTGATCAAAGATGGCACTGAAATTTGCGCTCCATATCTTGGGATGGAGGATGCAGCCTGTGAGCAACCACTACAATTGACATTGGCCCTTGCTTCCCCTCTGTCTGCTGACTCTATCGCCGTGCTTCGCTCCTCCAATGGCGGTCTCTATGAAGAATTCTGATTTCATTCTTTCTCTCTCCTCCCTCTCTCTCTTCTAAGGGCAGATTCATGTGGTGAAGAAGAAGAAGAAGAACGGATGACGGATGCTTGTCCAATGAAGACCGGATTGCTCCGTGGTTCAAGAGGAAGGAAGATTACTGATTGTGGACTGTCATGAGTATTAATGGTGGCTGGAAATCAGTCCCGAGATATGGCAAATAAAAACCCGCAACCCGTAAAGAACGGTAATCTCATTTTTACAAAGGAAATTGATGTTTTATGCAATTTGCTTCATGAATATTTGTTCCCATGGGATGATTATGCATTATAATGTTGCTTGCTATGAGTTTGATCAGTTTATGCTCAGAAAATCAGAAAATCATAAGTGTTGTGGATGAAATTAATAGTATAAAACCCGTAAAACACGTGAAATATGGGAAAATTGGGTGTTTTTGAGATATAAATGGAAAATATAGTAAGACACACCAACTAAACTTGTAGTTTTGCTGCAAATGAACCTAAGGGCCACAGCCCACAACTCATTTTGTATTTTTATTCATTTAATATTGTGAAAAAATACAAGAAAAATAGGGAAAATAGGTAAAAATAGGGAAAAAATAGATTTTGAGTGCCAAAAATTAAGAAAAAATAAGGACCATGTTTGTGGATGTATGGGGGGTTTGAAGTATGAGGTTTAGCCTCAGTTCAGCCCTACCTTTATGTTCTAGTGAGTTTTTATGGCTTTTTATGCAATAAAAATGTGGAAAATAAACCCTAAACCGATCAATAATGCACAACCTAAATGGGTGGGGGGTAGAGTGTATAAAAGGTGTTTAAATGCTGAATGAAATGAGGAAAATCTTACTGGTTTTTATACATACCATTTAGGTTGGTCGATAATTACAAATTAAGAACCTAGTAGCATGAGGGTTTCTCGGTGCTAGGTTCATGCAACGCCGCATACGAGCGATAGTCAAAATCATTGAAAGAAATGTTTTCCACATGTGCACCAATGCTGATTTTCTTAATTGTTTGAGCACGTGGACATTCACAATTTGCATAAATCATAAAGAAATGATAAAAGGTATCAGACAATACCTCTGGATGCATGGCAATTGCTTTCTATAGACATGACCAACATTGAGTGAGTAAGGTTGTCCAAGCTGTAGGCTAGGCGTGTTGAGATATCGTGCTCCACTCGTGATATGCTAGGGTGACCGTTGTGCATTTATGTCACCGACTTTTCAGTTGTAGACGTGGTTGGTACACCGCCCATGAATAATAGCTAGATGACAGCTATCCTTATCTACTCTAGTTCGTGGCTCAGTTAGTATGCCACCTTAGTTATTTGAGTTTGGTTTGAGACCCATATATAGGGTTCTTCTATTTCTTTGTATGAGAGTTCTTTTTGGCTTACACAACTAAGAAGAGGAAAACTGTTTTTAGCCTCCACCTCTGTGTGTATTCCCCCATTAGCCAAGCAAGAAAGCTACAAGTGAGACTCCTTTCTTCTCTCCCACAATCTTGACATGGTATCAGAGCCTTGTTTGTGGTAAGGAGCTCAAGAAAGCAAGCCAAGCTCGCGATGTTCTGGTAAGAGGAGCAGTGTTGCTTTCATTTTCTGTTTTGAGAGCAGATCTCTGCAGGTAGCACAGCCGAAAATTGCAAGAGTGCATTGTCTCAGGTTGAGACGCCCTTCGCGGTGAAGGAAGAGGGCAGTATATGCTACGGGACCAGGCTTTAGCCCTCGGCGACCCTGTTTTTTTGATTTGAGGCCATTTCGGGGCCTATTTTGGAGGCGGAAGTTTTTTGCACGCACTCAGGAAAAGGCCCAGTTTTATGCTGTGCGACCACTGTTTTACAGGTCGGTGAAAAGTTACTGTAGAAATTGCATCGTATGCTTGTGTGCAGAGACATTGGGAGTTACAGAATCATCCTTGTTGCTTGTTGATGCAAAATCGTCACTAGGAAGTGACTGTGTGGTCAAATACCACTTTCGTCAATTTTGCAGATTAGCCCTTATGAGGCTGAAGTTGTGTTCTTTGCAGTGGCAGAACTTTTTGCAGTGTTCTGTAATGGCGTCTGATTCTCTCTCACAGATTGTCACTGAAAAGCTTGACAAGAACAACTTCCAAGCACGGAAGTTTAGAATGACGAATTTCCTTATGGGAAAAGGATATTGGGAATTTGTTGCAGGAAATGAAGAAGAACCAGTTCTTCCTGATGTTCCCAATCAACAGCAAATGCAAGCATTCAAAGCATGGCATGAGAGAGCCAGGAAAGTTATGTACTGGCTGTCTATCAGATATCAAGAATGCCTTCTTCCATGGTGAATTGCAAGAGGATGTGTATATGCAGTAGCTAGCAAGTCATGCTCAAGTTATGAGGATTTAGAGCATCCCACATATGTGGGCAAGTTAAAGAAAGTGCTATATGGGGGCTGAAGCAAGCACCTAGAGCATGGTCATCTGACAAGATTGGACAGTATCTTGTCAACATTGGCTTTTATTTTTCTGATGCTAACTATTCTTTTTATGTGAGAAAGGGAGATGTAGGCTTGGTCATCATAGTCATCTATAAGGATGACTTGACTATTACAAGTGACAATAATAGTGAGATTGTTGAAGTTAAGGACTTTTTAACAAAGAAGTTTGAGATGAAGGATTTGGGTGAGTTGCGGTATTTTATTAGTATTGAAATGATTAGATGTGATGATGGTATATGACTATCCCAAAGGCAGTGTGGCTTAGATATGTTATATGGACTTTTTTATGAGGCATGTAAGGATATATGGATATTTAGATATATAGATATAGATTGGATTGCTAACAGAAGATCTATTGGTAGATTCATATTTTTCCTTGCTAGTGCAGTAGTTATATGGAGCAGCAAAAAGCAACCTACAATTGCTTTATCGAACAATAAAATAGTTATATGGAGTGGTAAAAAACAACCTACAGTTGTTTTATCGAGTAGTGCAGAGGGTGAGTATAGAGGTGCTGCTATGATAGCATGTAAGGTAGCATCGCTACAAAAGTTATTGAGTGATTTAGATATGCAAGGAGATGATCTAGTTGTCATTCATTGTGACAATATGAGCAACATATAACTAGCTCGAAACCTAGTGTTCCATGCTAGGATAAAACACATTGAAGTGCATTACCACTTTGTGAGAGAAAAAGTACTTGCCAGAGAGATTGATTTGGTATGTGTCAAAACACGGGATTAGATAGCTGACATTTTCACAAAGGTATTGTAGAGAAGCTTCAAAATTTTTGAAGCTTACTTGGAGTTGTAGAGATACAATTGAGCTTGAGAGGGAGTGTTGAGATGGAAGCTCAACATGTGCAGACATTAATGATGGACCACTTGGCTAGGTGGGTTTGCACAATTACACTTAGCACATGAGTGGTCATTATTATGATCATCACATGGGCAATGAATTATCACTTATTACATTTAGTTTGTGCACCTACCTATAGCTGGTATAGTTATAGCAGTAATTGATTAGAATAGTCAACTATGCACTGTTTGATTTAATAAGCCAATTTTCTTTATGTTGTATATTATCTATACTTTGTATACATTATATATGTGAGGAGGAAGAAGAAAAGACTACCAAGAAAATGTTTTGGCCTCCATCTTTCTTCTTGTGTTCTTGAGTAAGCTTACTCTTGTATGTATGGTGTACATTTGTTAACTCTCAAAAGACCAAGATGGAAAAAAAACTAAAACATCACAAGTGTAAGATAGAGTCCCAAGGCAAGAGGAAGATGGAGGACAAAGATGCACTTAAAAAAATCCGAAGACACAAAGCGCATAAAAAATTCTAAATGTAGGAGGAAGCACACAAGAATAAGCACACCTTAATATTTTAGCAAGAAGAGTGCCAAGTGCATTATAATTCATTTTGTAAAAGAGTGCCAAGCGCAAATTGTAAAGAATGAGAGATGGAAGCTAAGGCCAATGTTAATAGGAAAGAGGAGGAAAAAAGAGTTGAGGAATGGACAAAGGCTTGGACAAAGGCTAGGATCAAAAGGGGATGGCGATCCAAGGAGGGGATAGGGCATGTATAAAAGGCAAAAAGTGGAGGAATGGACAAAGACCGACAGACCAAAAATGGGATGTCCACCCAAGGAGAGGATAACACATAAATGTCAAAAAGTGAATGAAAAAGCTCATTCTTAGTGTGTGGCCAAACTTGTTCTCTTCTCACTTCTTGTTTTTGCTTCCTTCTTGTGCATGAGAGAGAGAATGAGGGACTGTGGAGAAGCTCTTCTTCTCCTCTCTTCATCCTCTTATTCTTCTCTTCTCCTTTCTCATGCGCGTATGGTATGGAGGTTGAAGTTTTGAGCTTGGAGATGGAGCTTGTTTTTGAAGTGCATCTTGGATCATAAGCTATTGTCGGATTCATTAGAGGAGACAATTCAATCAGATTCAAAAGGTAAGATCACTACATTTGTGTGTGGGAAAGTGTGTACGGCTATGTGAGAGGTCACCATAGCTCTCGGCTTGAAATGCTTGAAGCAATAAGCAGTCGGTGGGTCTTGGTGATTTGCTCATGAGAGCGGCATTTTGGTTCCATTGTGTCAGGACCAATGGATTCAAGCTTGAGTGCTTGTGCACTCCAAATTGAGTGATAAAGTAGGAGTTTAACTCCAAAATGGCACTTGGTTTTAGGTAGGAAGCGAGGGAGTCAAAGGGCATTTGATTTATCTTATGGATTAGTTTAGGTTTAGAAAGCTTTTTGTGCATTGTTTAGACTAGGAGAAGTGTATTTTGGTCAGTATTTGAGATATTAAGGTTTGGGGAATAAGGAAAAAGAAGAAGCAAATAAGTTTCTATAGTATAACCAGGAAACAAGGGAACATAAAAAGAAAGGAAAAGATTTTTTGTGCTTGGGAAGGAAAATAGAGAGTCAAGGGAGAACATAAAAGGTGAAAAGGGGGAAGAGAGAGCTCATTTGCAAATTATGAGATTGAGAGAGAGCTATTGAGAGAGAGGCAAAGAGCTATTGAGATTGAGAGAGAGCTATTGAGAGAGAGGCAAAGAGCTATAGGTCTAGAAGAAAAAATCCTTGGCATCATTACATTCAGGTGCTCTAGGTATGCCACGACTCCTCACTGATGTTTGTTGAATCTTGGGTGCATTGTAGATTGATCATTAGATCAACAAAATCAATAATTGTGTCATTCGATGCTTTCCTTGTGCTGCTCAAATGGCGATAGGCCTTGGACGTTTGAGCCACTTAAGTCTGCTCAGACATTTGACTCAGACAAGAGTCTACTTGGGTTTGGACCAATTACCTAGTCTCAAATAGCCAAATCTCAGGTCTCGAAAAGCCCACTTGGATTTTTGGATGGGTACCCCCCATTCGACCACTTGAACGACCGAGTCTAGGACTTAGATGAGTTGTCCAAAACTCTAATTTTGACCATTTTTGACCTCTCAAAGACATGTAACTTAGGGATTACAACTAGCTATCTAGCTACCTAGATTGGAACCCAAACCAACATATAAGACCATAGAGCTGTTGTACTCAAAACTTTGGCCTAGTAGTCTAGGAGTGATTGAAATAATTGACCACCAGTCGCTTACCCTTGATAGAGACCTAAGTTGACCATCTCAGCTCTACTGACCATACACCAATCTATGTTTTCAAATGACATTTTCTCAATTGATGACCTTATCTTCCCATTTGATTCGGGGGATCATGAGGATGCTTCCCTGTTTCCATTTGACCCGGGAGGCAATGATGGGATATATATATTTCTGTAGAAGGAACTTATGGTTGTGATGACTATTTTGATGGTTATCCATTTGACCCTAGAGGCATATTGGACTTTAGTGACTTTCATTGTGGGCAGGTTGTAAATAATGCTTGCAATACTGATTCCTCAGCATATTCAATCATCCTCTCTAGTGTGACAAACTTCCTCATTGGAAAGGGCCTTTATGAGTTTGTTTCAGGTGAAGAAAATGAACTAGAGCTAGGTATCTCTCCGAGTGCAGATGAATTAAAAGCATGAAAAGAATGGAATGTGACAAACAAAAAGCTGATGTACTAGTTATTTGCAGTCATTCATAATACGATATTGGGACATATCAAGAATGCAGAAACTTCACATGCAGCTTGGACAATTTTTGAGAACATGTTTTCAGTAAATACAAAGGTACAAAAGATTCAACTCAAACAAGAGTTGAATGCCTTGAAGAAAGGGAAAATGTTTGTCAATGACGTATGTGTTGAAGGTAAGGAGCATTGTAGATGCTTTAGCAGTGATTGATGCAATGCATCATGATGATGATTTGGTTTCATCCACTTTGAGTGGCCTTAACAATGAGAAGGCGTGGAAATCATTTGTTACTTTAGTATATGTACGGAAGCCATTTCTAGATTTTGATGAGTTGATCTCTCTCATGATTACCGAAGAGATTAATATGCATGGTGACTCATCTGAAAAAAATGGTGAACAAGTTCAAGAATTTTATTCAAGTTCAGGAAGGGGACATGGTAGATCCTCTTCGAGAGGCCGTGGTATGGGACGTGTTGGTGATAACCAGCAAAACAGGTTCAATCACTAGTTTGGTGAAATGCAGGTTTCTAGAGGTAGAGGAAACTTTAGAGGCAGGGGGAGCTCTAGAGGAAGAGGTGGATGGCAGAATAGAGGTTTTGGAAATTCAACTATTGTTTCCCATCATTGTGGCAAAATAGGACATATTGCAACCAATTGTTATGCTAAGAAGGATGATATTCGTAGTAATAAATTGCAACATGGAAACTATGCATCGTCTTCATGACAAAATGAAGACAAAAATGGGCACTTGTTTGTTATGCAACATACGATGAATGTAGTTACAGGAAAGGGGACACATGATGATGTATGGTATGCCAATTCAGGTGCATCTAATCATATGACCAGTCATGTTGAATGGTTTGGAGAGATGTAGGACTTACAAAATCTAGGTTGTGTGCAGACGGGTGATGATTCATGCCACCCAATTTCACACATTGGAAAGGTTCCCTTGTCCCTGTTGTATGATGGCCAGACAAAGAGTCTGACAAATGTATTACATGTGCCATCAATCACAAAGAATCTAGTGTCTATTGGCCGAATGGTAGAGTAGGGGTTGCAGGTCCGATTCAATACAAAAGGTTTTTTTGTAGAAGACTTTAATGATAAGTGCAGGTTGGTCACAAAAGGAAGTAGAGTTGGCCGCATGTTCACTTTAGATGCTAGAACTCTTGCAATGGATGCTGATATGTATGCTAAAGGAAAAGGAGTAGTTGCAGATATTGAAATATGGCATAAAAGTATTGGACATGCAAATGTACACAGGCTGAAATTAATGCAGTCCAGAGGATTGGTTACAGGGTTGGCTTCTTTAAGGCAGAATTGTATAAAGTCTGTGAAGCATGTAAATTTGGTAAGAAGGCAAGACAACCCTTCTTGCATGACAGAGAAGTGAGTAGAAAAATACTTGATGTAGTGCATATAGATGTTTGGGGGCCTACACAGAATGTATCTCTTGGAGGCAGCAAATACTTTGTCACATTTATTGATGACTGTTCAAGGAAGTTATCGGTATACTTCATGAAGGAAAAGAGTGATGTGTTTGAGCACTTCAAATCTTTTAAGGCAACTGTTGAAATAGAAATAGGCTTAAAAGTGAAGTGCTTGAGATCAGATGGAGGGGGAGAGTACCTCTCTAATGAGTTTAGTGGCTTCTTGAGGACTCATGGGATAAAGAGGCAATTTACTTGCAGGTATACCCCACAGCAAAATGGGGTTACAGAAAGAAAAAATAGGCATATTGTAGAAGTTGCATGGGCATTAATGGCTAAAAAAAATATGCCTGAACATTTTTGCGATGTCCATATTGCTGTCTACATTATGAACAGAACTCCCACAGCTGCAATTCGTGGGATGACTCCTGAGGAATGCTTTACTGGCAAGAAGCCCGATGTATCACACTTGAAGGTATTTGGATGTGTTGCATATGTTCATGTGCCAGATGAGCTACGAAAGAAGCTTGTACCAAAGGCAGAAAAATGTATTTTTATTGGATACTCTTTAGAGCAGAAAGGGTATTGTTGTTATAACCCTATCACAGGTGAGTTCAGAGTGAGCAGGGATGTTATCTTTGATGAGATGGGCAGCTGGTATGCACCTGCTGGTGATGTATTAGATGATGATAATGATCAGAGCAGCTATATGCAAAAAGAAAAACAAGAATCACGAAGTCTTAGTGAACTAAAAACATCATCTGGTACTATACCTACAATGAGCCCTTCGTCTAGGAGATTAAGGAGTAGCCTCACATCTTCAGGAGGATCTATAGGTGTTGCAGGGAAGGAAAAGGAAAAGAAGAAAGTGCTGGATGGTAATGATATATCTGCCAGTCATTTGGGATTTGATGGAGATTCTAGTGGTTTGGAGAGTTTGGATGATGAGCTTGGTATTCCTTCAGTCAGGACACCAGGTGTATAGAGAGCTCATAGTACTGTAAAGGCTCCATTGAGTGATCCAGTGGTACGCAGGCCTAGTAGGGTCAAATATCCTATTAAAATATTTGAATTTGAAGGTTATGCAGCTCACCATTATGCTTATATGGTGAAACTAGTTGAGGATGTTGAGCCCACTTTTTTTGAGGATGTTGTTGGTCATGCTCATTGGGATGCAACCATGGATGAGGAGATGGCTGCATTAGAAGCCAATAAGACTTGGGATTTGGTACCCTTACCTAAGGGTAAGAAAGCTATTGGCTGTAAGTGGGTTTAAAAAGTCAAGCATAATGTAGATGGTTTAGTTAGCAGGTATAAGGCTAGGCTGATTGTAAAAGGCTATGCTCAAATATATGGCATAGATTATGAAGAGACATTCAGTCGAGTTGCTAGGATGGCAACTGTTAGGTGTGTGAATATTTTCAGGAATATGGCATTGTGAATTACCTTCAAATTCAAATGGATATTTTCAATGATTCATTGTGAATATGGCATAGATTTTTGCAGCAAATGGATATTAATAATACCTTCTTGCATGGTGAATTACAAGAATAAGTGTATATGGAGCGGCTAGTATGTTATGAGGATTTAGAGCATCCCACATATGTGTGCAGGTTAAAGAAAGGCACTCTATGGGCTGAAGCAAGCACCTAGAGCATGGTCTGACAAGATTGGAGAGTATCTTATCAATATTGGATTTTGTATTTCTGATGTTGATCACTCACTTTATGTGAGAAAGGGAGATGCAGGTTTGGTCATCATAGTCATCTATGTGGATGACTTGATTATTGCAGCTGACAGTGACAATGGGATTGTTGAAGTTAAAGACTTCTTGAAGAAGACGTTTGAGATGAAGGATTTGGGTGAGCTGAGATACTTTCTTGGTATTGAGGTGATCAGATGTGATGATGGTATATGGATATCCCAAAGGCAGTATGGCTTGGATATGTTATCCAAGTATGGTATGACAACATGTAAGCCTCTTTTCATACCATTGGAGAAAAATGTGAAGTTGAGTGCGGACATTGAGGATGAGATAGAAGACCCTAGTATGTTCAGGAGGATAGTAGCGAGTTTTATTTACATGACTATCACAAGGCCAGACTTGAGCTATGTTATTAGCCTTGTTAGAGATTTTATGCAGATGCCTAAAAAGCCTCATTTGGATGTAGTTAGACGTATATTGATGTAACGTGTCTGCCTATCTATTTGCGGAACACGCCTTTAGCAGTCCATCGAGAGATAATCCTAAAAGACGCCACCTGGCACTCCCAAGGAATGACACAGGGTTTGTGAGCTAGAGTCTCCCGAATCTGCTTCGCAACGGAACGTATCTGGCCATCCCCACTAAACACCATATTGGGGAATATGGGAATTTTCCATAAGTTTGGGACACGTGGTCAAATCTTTGGATTTGTCATAACTTGAACACTATAACTCCAAATCAAGCACTCCATAGCTCAATAGATTCTATTTTTCAAGTGCTTTCCAATGATAGGTCACATCATATGGTTTTGAGAAACTTATGGGCATGTTATCCAGGTGCCACCTTTTTAGTATTCAAAAAATGGGAATTGGGAGATTCCCAAACTCACTAATATTGTGTTACTACTCTAGGACCGACTTGAAGTTAGGGTTCCTAACTATCGGGTCTCCTAACAGACGTCTAGCATCGGATTTCAGATGTCCTTCTTTGCGCAAAAACACTTGAACTTAAGCGGATCCATGCCCCACTTGGTTCAAGGAGAATGGAAAATGAGAGGGATGCGTCACTCAACCTCTCTGCCCATAAGGCATAGTCCCATTCCAGCCCCCTAAAACGGCATGAATCGGGTTTTAACTTACTTTTTAAGGTCCTTGTCTATCTAACGTTTGCATTGATAAAATCCATTGAGGAAAGCTCTCGGCTAACCGAGACCACCCTACCATAGGATGGACCCGACGGTCACATTCACTGTGCTTTCCTCGGGGTTTCTTAGTTATCTAATTACCTACCACATTATGTTTGACATATAAAAGCAACTTTCTTAATTAACTCATTAAGGCACAGTTTTGTTCATATAAATTAGGGCATAAACACGAAGACAAGATAAAACAAGATCAAGCAGCTCCTTAACTTATTTTCAAGTTAATCTTTGTCTCCTGCCTATACACGAGGATTAAGTGTGTCTCTCTATCTCCACAAAAAATAGCCCTCCATCTCCCGAAAATAAAAACATGAAGGTTTATCCTACCAAGATTCTTCCTTGTAACTAGTATCAAGGCCTCGAGATTCCATCTCGAGTCACATAGAACACTTCTGTAGGGTCCGGAGGCATTGGGATTTTATGGCCAGAGCCCCCCTGGCACCCAAGCGTCCTCCTACGCCAAGTAATTTCAATAGAGAGACCTCTCGCGGTGGGTTTGGTCCACATTCCCGGCGCGGACTCATAACCCCCTTGGTCAGGGTTTGGCAGTTCCCGAGGGTAGCTAGTGCCATCCTTCCTTAATTATCCCTTTAGGAAATTATCTAGAGCTGAAGCAACTAGCCTAATACATATTTACTAGGAAAAACATCATTTTCCAAATTAGCAAGTAACCACTCTTCTAAGCACCCTCTTTTCCATCTTTAACAAGTTCAATCCTCATTAAGAACATCAATGAAAAACCATTTCAACTAGTTTCTTAATCAAGCGTTGCATTATTTCCAAGGATACAATTTAGCTTATCCTTAATCAAGTCATATTCAGCTATGATAGACTACCTTTCTAGAATTTACTCTCCCCCTTAGGGTTTCACATGGTCAACTTGATGGTTATCTCGTAGATCCCTTGAAGTACCTATGTACCTTTATCTTTGATCTTAATTGATCAAGATTGTCTATCCCCTTGACCATGGTTGGTCAAGATGGTTCTCTTTAGAACAATTCCTACTCCGTCTTAAGCCCTCTTAGTACCACTCACATGCATTAACCCTTTTCTTATCCATCTCAAAATCACCTACTGAGGATTTGACATGGGGATCATGGGTCATTAGTTTCTCTTGACAACATTCTACCATTCTTGACAATTACAAGTAACGATTACAAAACAACATTGGACTTATTTTGACAACTTCAATGTCATGTTTTCATTCCAATGTATGCAATAGTTTTGTACGATACATGATGCCAAGGTCCTTTCAATGCATGCGACTTAACATGTACCTTGTTTATGTAAAAATATTTCCCATGCATGTAGAAGTTTTCCTTGCACGTATCTAATATGACTCTGATAATTTGTGCATTTCACTATCAATCCCAATAGAAGACCCTAGGATATGCCATTTCCAATTTAATACATGATGGAGCATAATTAATATACTTGAGACACGAAGGTAATGCTAAGTTCTATTAGTGCAATTTATTCCCTTGCAATCATCTCATGTTTGCAAATTTTCCATGCAACTCATGCGCTAGACTTTTTATTAAATTCAAGAGATCCTTCTTGAACAATGCAATGAAACAAATTTTATGAGTTTGCCTAATGAAAAAATTTCCTATGAATTTATTCAATACATATTTCATGAACTTTGTATTTACAAGGTTACGTAATCATTTAACGCATTGAGTTATCAGTAAGGGATGTGGGATCATGGACCTGATTTCTGACAAACGAAACCCTGTTAGTGGCCACTCCTCCACCTTGGGTAGAAACACCTGCAGAGTTACTAGTTGTGCACCTCTTGGGTGCCATCTTTTGTGAAAATCTAGTGGCCTTCGTGTGCGGAAGCAGATGCCCTACCTTGCAGGGATTTCCAGCAGGTTACCCAATCGGTAATTTGCACAAGCTCCTTTGGTTTTCCACGAAGGATGGAATTTCCCGGGCTTTGTGGGGGAAATACCCCCTTAAGGAAGATTCCTTGGAAGCTTCTTGGAAGCTGCAAAAGCTATCGGATGATACCACTTTTCCTCCCAAATTTGGGCTAAACAGAGCTGATACTATGCATGGTGGCTGCTGAAAATATGTAAAATACCTCGCCCCTTTTAGGTGCTTTTAAAATTGGTGCTTTTACTAGCTCCTATTTCACATCCTCGAAAGCTACCTTACAAGGGTCGCTCCATTCAAATAGACAACTAAAGGATAATAAGTTCGTTAATGGCAATGTCCTTTCTGCCAAGGCATTTATAAACCTCCGATAGTACCCTATTGATGACAGAAAGCTATGAACCTCTTTCGGAATGCATGGTGGACTCATAGCAACTATAACCTTGATCTTTTCAGGGTCAATTGCAATCCCTACTAAACTGACCACATGGCCTAGCAATAGCCCATAAGGCACTCCAAAGACACACTTCTGTGGATTAAGAGCGATACAAAATTGTGTGCAGCGCTCAAAGCACTTTCTTAAAATAATCAACATCCTCTCCCTTACAGTGGCTGCCCCCACGTCATCAATAAATACTTTCAACTCATCTGGGGAGATGTCACCAAAGGTCTTGTCTGCTGTTCGTTGCCATGATCCTGGTGCATTGCACAATCCAAAGGCCATCACATGGTACGCAAAAGTACCAAAGACAATAATAAAAGTTATTTTCAACTTGTCCTCTTCTGCAATTGCCATCTGGTTGTATCCCGCAAAGCAATCCATAAACGAATATATTTTCCTACCTGCTAATTGATCCAAAATCTGGTCAATAAATGGCAATGGGTAGTAATCCTTAACCGTTTGCTTATTCAGCTCTCTAAAATCTACACATAGTCAGATCTGGTTTTTTTCTTCTTCTTGATAACAACTCGTGAACACCATTCTGTGTGCTATACAAGGAAGATTAAATTAGCTTTCCCTAGCTTCTGTAACTCCTCAAACAGCCCATCCCTCAATTCGAAAGGCATACGCCTTACTTTCTGACACACAGGGCGACTGCCTTCTTTTACAGGAATAGTATGAACAGCCAAGTTGGGAGGAATGCCTCTCAACTCATCATAACTCCAAGCAAAGATGTTGTGGAATTCTTGAATCAATGACAGATAGTCCTCCCTTTCTATTGAACTGAGCATGGAACCTAATTTAATTGGTTGGGAATCATTTGGTGTGCCAAGGTCCAACTCAATCACATCCGGGTCTCTTATCCTATATTGTGGCTCTATCGGCTCATTTAGAGTTATCTGATAAATATCCTTTGTAGTGGACCCCTCTTTAGATTCATCACTGGACGATGTCTCACTACCAGATAGATCATCTGCTGTCTCTAATTCAGTAGAGGATAAAGGAGCTCTCTCACTCTGAGGGGACTCAGGGTAAGCATCAACTATTACTTGATTAACACCTCTACCTAGAACCACTCGATCGGTGGGTATATCAACTTGGCAATCTGTTCGTAAGATCCAAGGCCTGCCTAGCAAAACTCGATAGCTAGGATGTCCTGCAAATCTTATCACCCTAAAGTCCAAGAAGCATTCTACACTTGCAACTGTAACATGGACTTTAGTAACGCAACCTTCTGGTTGTCTTAGACTATCATCAGCCATTCTAAGAAGGGTGGAACTTGTCTTTTTGGATGCCTAGACCCAACCTCTCCATCAACTCTGAACTCATGATATTAATGGAGGATCCAGTGTCTACAATAGCATGCTCTACTAATATTCCATCCACGTATGCTGGAACTCTAGGGCAATTCTTTTCAGCATGATCAACCCAATCTTCCCCTACTCGTGCTATGCCTAAAGGTTCTACAATATACCCAATACGTAGGATCTTCTTGAATTCCTTGAGTACTCCTAGAGATAATTTAATCAACTATAAGAGGTTTACATCTAGTTTAACTTCGCAAAGAGAACTTGCTAAATCAAAATCATGATAGGTAGCCAAAGCTCTCTTTTCTCGCCAAACCATCCTTTCTTTTGGTCTCGAGACCGGCTTTGGTGCTTCTTTCTTAGCTCTTGCCTTCTTTCTTGGCACTTCCTCATCCTTCTTAGGATTGACTTTCTTGTCAACAGGCCTTAGAGGACCTTCCACGCCAGGATTCTGGACTTGTGTCCCCTTATCCCCTTGCTTAGGGTTTCCCTCAACCGGTTTTGCCTTATCTTTGTCAACCTTTTTAGCCTTTTGGCCTCTTGTCACGGCTCGTAGGTTAGAGGTTTCAGTGTCATTGATGCGTAAAGCCTCGATAAGGCTGACTCCATTGCCTTGTGGTAACTCCTCTATAGTGGTCTTTCCCCTTTGCAGTATTTGTCTTGGTCTATCATTTTGCTGGAGGTTACTGCCTTGCACTCTATGATTTACTAGACCTGGCTGTTTACTCCCTTGTTGGAGGGAACTAATCTTACTCCAACAACTAGCGGCTAAGTGGCCCAACTTCCCACAAATATCACAATTAACATTTGGACAGTTTCTAGGGAAATGTTGTCTGCCAAACCACTTACAGCTGAATCTTGAGGGACCACCCTCTTCAGGGCATCGACTCCCTATCAGATTCTGCTTCTTCTTCAAGAAATTGACGTCAACATCTATTTGCCGATATTATTCAGAAATCATGTCGCTGTAATGATTCATCATATCCTTAACTTCGCCAAGGACATTAGATGCACTCGATTCATAGCCTTGATCGTCTAACCGTCGTTCCATGGGCCTAACAATTTGATTGGGCATTGGATATTGACTCATAGGAACAACATTAGGGTTCGAAACTTGGCCTCCAACATTTGGTGGAGCTAATTGACTTGCCATAGGCATAGTCACACTGGGAGGGGCTGGCAACAAAGGTACATTTTGAACCATGCTTCCTCTCCCATTAGGGTTATTCATAGGCATCCCTTGACTTCCATTTATCAATGGTAAATTGCCTCTAGGTACTAAACCCGCATTAAGATTTATTCGAGAGGAGTAGGCCATTTGTAATCATGCTTCTACTCCTTCTGCTCATGTAATGGCGGTATCTATATCAGCCAAAGCCACACTGCTCAATTGTACCTAAATATTGAAAACCAATGCATGCAAGAAGTATTGCAATTGGGCAGCCAACAGAATAGGAATGTAAGTTTGTAACTTACAAAATACTTCCTTAAGCTTCTTGGCATAGGCTTTTACATTCTCATGGGGATCTTGGCGTGTTACATTCAAAACACGCAACCAGTATTGTCCACCTCTTTCAGGGGCATATTCTCCTCAGAAAGCTGCATAAAATTCATCAATTGTGGTTATTGTTCCAGTCTCTATACTATGATACCATACTGTAGCCCTTCCTTTTAGTGTCATATTAAAGAACATCATAAGATGTCCCTCATCTTGGATTTGATAATTAAACATTAGTCTTTGGAATTAACAAATGTGAAACTCCATATCTTCTTCAGCTAACCCATTAAAAATGGACAAAGGAACTCCTAAAGCTGGCAAATCTGGCGTCCCTGCAGGAATTGCAATGGGTTGTGCCATGGCGATAATTGGATTGACAATAGGAGTTTGAACTGATGGAATCACACCCCCACTTAAAGTGGGTTGACTTGGTGGAAGAGAGAAAGAACTTACTGATGGGACCTAAAACAGGCCGGCACTGGCTCATGCACTAGCCGGACCTCTATCATGCGCTCAACAACCCCACGGCCTCGCGGCCAGGAGCGTGGATGACACATACATCATCTTTCTAAACATCTTGCGTTTGTATCACATCTCTAGTCCAACTCTAACCCAATTAACACTCCTCAGAGGGAGTCCCTAGCACATTGCCAAATAGCACGAAGTACAAACATAGGAGGTCCTTCCACGGCTGACTGCCGCTACCTCACTGCGACTCTCCTACACCTTGGGGATTGGCCCCTCAATGCGTCGCTAAACATATATAACACAATATCACACACATTTCCACTCAAGGTACCAATTGATCATATCCATGAATGTACCATACCTCACTTTACTTTCCCCTTAGACCCAATGCCTAGCCTACAGCTTGGACAACCTTGCTCACTCAACATTGGTCATGTCTCTAGAAAGCAATTGCCATGCCTCCAGGAGGTATTGTCTGATACCTTTTATCATTTCTTTATGATTTATGCAAATTGTGAATGTCCACGTGCTCAAACAATTAAGAAAATCAGCATTTGTGCACATGTGGAAAACATTTCTTTCAATGATTTTGACTATCGCTCATATGCTGCGTTGCATGAACCTAGCACCGAGAAACCCTCGTGCTACTAGGTTTTTAATTTTTAATTATCGACCAACCTAAATGGTATGTATAAAAACCAGCAAGCTTTTCCTCATTTCATTCAACATTTAAACGCCTTTTATACACTCTACCCCCTCACCAGTTTAGGTTGTGCATTATTGATCGGTTTAGGGTTCATTTTCCACATTTTTATTGCATAAAAAGCCATAAAAACTCACTAGAACATAAAGGTAGGGATGAATTGAGGCTAAACCTCATACTTCAAACCCCCCCATACATCCACAAACATGGTCCTTATTTTTTCTTAATTTTCGGCACTCAAAATCTATTTTTTCCTTATTTTTATCCATTTTTCCTATTTTTCTTGTATTTTTCCGCAATATTAAATGACTAAAAATACAAAATGAGTTGTGGACTGTGGCCCTTAGGTTCATTTGCAGCAAAACTACAAGTTTAGTTGGTGTGTCTTACTATATTTTCCATTTATATCTCAAAAACACCCAATTTCCCCATATTTCACGTGTTTTACGGGTTTTATACTATTAATTTCATCCACAACACTTATGATTTTCTGATTTTCTGAGCATAAACTGATCAAACTCTAGCAAGCAACATTATAATGCATAATCATCCCATGGGAACAAATATTCATGAAGCAAATTGCATAAAACATCAATTTCCTTTGTAAAAATGAGATTACCGTTCTTTGCGGGTTGCGGGTTTTTATTTGCCATATCTCGGGACTGATTTCCAGCCACCATTAATACTCATGACAGTCCACAATCAGCAATCTTCCTTCCTCTTGAACCACGGAGCAATCCGGTCTTCATTGGACAAGCATCCGTCATACGTTCTTCTTCTTCTTCTTCACCACATGAATCTGCCCTTAGAAGAGAGAGAGGGAGGAGAGAGAAAGACTGAAATCAGAATTCTTCATAGAGACCGCCATTGGAGGAGCGAAGCACGGTGATAGAGTCAGCAGACAGAGGGGAAGCAAGGGCCAATGTCAATTGTACTGGTTGCTCACAGGCTGCATCCTCCATTCCAAGATATAGGATGCAAATTTCGGCGCCATCTCTCATCACGTTTTCTTCTTCTTTCTCCCACCACGATTTCATGCTAACTAAAAGTTTGGCATAAAATGCCCCCTAGCCCCCAAAGGTCACCACTCCTTTGGCCAAACTCATGTCCACCTTTTCAAAGTTACATCCCAATGAGCATGACTAGTAGCATCCTCAAATCAAGTGGACTCAACATCCTCAATCACTTTACTATATAATCATAATGATGAGCTACATAATATTCAAAACCAAATCTTTTAATAGGTTATTTGACCCTACTAGACCTACATATTACTAGATCATTAATGGAGCCTTTACATTACCATATGCTCTATGTACACCTAGTGTATTGATTGAAGGAATACCAAGCTCATCATCCAAACTCTTAGAACCATTATAATCTCCATAAAATCCCAAATGACTAGTAGATGCATCAGTACCATTTGACACTTTCTTCTTCCCTTTATCTTTACTTGCAACACTTGTAGATCCACCTGAAGATGTGGGGCTACTTCTTAGTCTAACTATAGATGTAATACCGGATGATGTTTTTTATCCACTAAGGCTCTATGATTCGTGCTTTTCTTTCTGTGTATAACTATCATGATCACCATCATCATCCAATGCATCACTATTAGATACATACCAATTGCTCATCTCATAAAAAATAACATCCTTGCTTGCTCTAAACTCACCTATGATAGGGTTATACAATGATACCCTTTTTTCTCTAAAGAGTATCCAACAAAAATGCATTTTTCAACCTTTGGATCAAGTTTCTTTCATAGCTCATCTAGCACATGGACATATGCAACACAACCAAACACTTTCAAGTGTGGGATATGTGGCTTCTTGCTTATAATGCATTCTTCAAGGGTCATTCCTTGAACTACAACTATGGAAGTTTTGTTCCTTGAACAACTTTAGACTAAAAATATTTTGGCATATTCTTTTCAACCCATCATTGCCTATGCAACTTCTACAATATACCTATTTTTTCTTTTGGCAACCCCATTTTTTTGTGGGATATACCTACAAGTAAGTTGTATCTTTATTCCATGAGACCTCAAGAAGGCACTAAACTCATTAGAGAGGTATTCTTCCCCTCCATCTGATCTCAAGCACTTAACTTTCAAGCATGTTTCTATTTCAACCGTAGCCTTGAAAGTTTTGAAGTGCTCAAATACATCACTCTTTACCTTCATGAAATATATCCATAGCTTCCTTGAACAACCACCATCAATAAACATAACAAAAAATTTACCACCACCAAGAGATATATTTTGTGCAAGGCCTCCAAACATTTGTATGTACAACATCAAGTATGTTTCTAACCACATCTCTGTCATACAAAAAATATTTTCTTGCATGCTTACCGAACCGACATGCTTCACACAGTTTATGAAATTTCACAACTATAAAAGTAGGCAACCCTATATGGATCCTTTGGATACATCACCTTTTTGTCATTTGCATTTTATTTTTTCCATGCCTTTAATTCATTTGCAATCATAGGGTTACTCAACTTTGGCTCATTTTCTTCACCTAAATGAATTCACAAAGGCCTTTTTCAATAAGGAAGTTTGTCACACAGAACTTCCATGATGTATAGTTGTCCTTATCCAACTTCTCAATTATGGGGTTTCCACTATTCTCTGCCAATATTACAAGAATGGTACAAAATAGCAAGCTAGTCTTCTGCAACCTTTCACAACAAGTGCTCAAATAACAGGATCCTTTTTCACTAACTACTCAATAGTACATGTAATCTACAAAAGGTAAGGGTGTTCACACATTGTGACTATTGGAATTCCCACATCTTGTGTGCGTCTCTCTCTCTTGCTCTTTCTCCTTCCACCATAGCTCTTGCTTCTGCTTCGTGCTTCAACTTCAGATCTCACTCCCTTCAACTAGCATAAAATCCATCTTTTCTAAGAGCTTGAGCTTGATCTAACATTGCTTTCTCTTATAGAGAATACCTTTAGCTCATAGTTTCAATGGCAACCATGGATTCTTGTGACGTGCCCGCCCGAGCTTTCCTTGGTGGAATGTTCTTAGTAGTCCATCAAGAGATGTTGTAGGAAGTGTTGTTTAGGATTTTTATGAAAAACCTCGGAGTTCGCTAACTAGGCTTGCTTAAGTCTTCCCCACAATGGAAGTTCTGGTTGTTTCCACAATGATCGTGGTTGACCTAATTCTTTCTGGTCGAATCTATTACCAACGGTTGAATACTATTAGCAGTTTGAGATTCCATCTCCTACAAGAATTTCTAACTAAAGCGGACTTACGTTGTGATGGGTTCAAGAGAATGGGAGAAGTATGACACTTTAATCCCTTCTATCTAGGGTTCTAAAGTGATGCAAGTCAAGCTTCTTGATCTCTAATGGTCTATTAAAAAAATGTTATTTTTATTCCTTCTTAGGAAATCTCTCGGCTTACTGAGACCACCCAACCATAGGTCTGGATGCATTGGGAGTCCATCCTTCCTCTTACCTCGAAAGAGTAGTTTTTAGTTACCTAATTGCCTACCACTTTAGGTTCAACAATTAAAAAACACCTTCTTTGAATTATCTCTTGATATAAATTTGTTACACACCTTTAATTCACAACACAAAAATAGAGCAAAAAAAATCCTTCTTAATAGTTCCTTTTAGAAAAATAACTTTTAATAAATATTTACTTGTTTGAAGGTATTATTCTCTCCAAGTTCCATTCCCCAACTAGTATTGAAACTTCCAGGACACAGTTTGGAAATCAAAGGATAGTTTGCAATTTGTAAGAGCCTAAGTGAAGGGATCTCTCTCGCTCAACCCCTGAGACCTACGGACCACTTATTGACAAGATACTCTCCAATCTTGTCATAGCATGCTCTAGGTGCTTGCTTCAGCCCCCATAGAACGCCTTCTTTAACCTACACGCATATGTGGGATGCTCTAAATCCTCATAACCTGTTGGCTGCTCCATATACACTTCTTCTTGCAATTCACCATGCAAGAAGGCATTCTTAACATCCATTTGCTGCAAACTCCAACCTTTGGCTGCTACCAAGGCATGCTACCAAGGCAATCACACACAACAGTTGTCGTCCTAGCAACTAGAGTGAATGTCTCTTCATAATCTATGCCATATATTTAAGCATAGCCTTTTGCAACCAGCCTAGCCTTATTCCTGCTAACTGAACCATCTACATTATGCTTGACTTTGTAAACCCACTTACAGCCAATAGCTTTCTTACCCTTAGGTAAGGGTACCAAATCCCAAGTCTTATTGGCTTCTAATGTAGCCATCTCCTCATCCATTGTTGCATCCCAATGAGCATGACCAACAACATCCTCAAAACAAGTGGGCTCAACATCCTCAACTAGTTTCACCATATAAGCATAATGATGAGCTGCATAACCTTCAAAACCAAATCTTTTAACAGGGTATCTGACCCTACTAGATCTGCATACCACCAGATCACTCAATGGAGCCTTTACATTACTATAAGCTCTCTGTACACCTGGTGTCCTGACGGAAGGAATGCCAAGCTCATCATCCAAACTCTCCAAACCACTAGAATCTCCATCAAATCCCAAATGACTGGTAGATGCATCATTACCATCCAATACTTTCTTCTTACCTTTGTCCTTCCTTGCAACACTTATAGATCCACCTGAAGATTTCTCTGACATGTTTTGGTAGTCCCGAAGTCCTTATTTACTTATAAAATCTGACAAATGACATAATAAAGTTGTTGTGAAGTTAATGATGATTTTTTTGAAAGTCGAGAACTTTTTGGCACCCAATATATTTTCATTAGTCTTCTTAATATTCCTTTTTAGTTCATTCACCTTTCTCGGTGAGCTTCTTTCTCTACTTTTTGGTTCATTCATCTTTCTCGATGAGCTTATTTCTCTACGAATTTAATTTAAGTATGGCATCCGGAAGGCGCTCTTCTCGTTTAGTAAAATCTTGCACTGTCTATAGCCACATAGTTGATGAAAAATGGGAGCCAAAGATCTTTAGTATAAGCGATTAGGTTGCCATGGTGCCCTCTTGCAAGGACTCTCACAAGGTGAAAAGAAAAAAACGAGAGGATATTAAACAAAACTGGAAGGGACGTATCATTTCTTTCAAAATGATGCATGAAGGGTGGTTTATCAAACTGCAACATGTTTACATAGCAAAGGATATGCACTTGCCTCCAAACGAGCGTGTTTCGCAGCAAACACATTGTAAGACTTGAGTTGATAATGTATGTAATTTTTTTTCATTTAAGCAAGTACTAATAATGAATTCTTGGTTGTAGATATATTTCTGTCAACAAGTACTGAATGGCAACCTATGGAAAGCTTAAGTGGAACCTTCCATGCGATTCATAAGGTGTTCGCAGACATTATCTATGCTGATCAAATTGTGGATTCTTTTATTATGCATGTTTTATGGCTTTGTGGAGGGGAGTCAGAATCAACTAGTGTAATTATCCTATCCAAAATCAACTCAATACATTGCTTCCTTATCCACCACATATATAAGTTAGAGTAATCTTAGCACTACGAGAAAAAATGTAACAAGTTGGTAAACTAAAAAAGGGTCCCTAAAAAAACCAACAATATTAAAGAGACTTACATTCACTCCATATATCTTGAGTATCTTTGAATCTATTGTCCTGCAGACATTTGAAAAGCACTCTCTTTCCACAAGTGTATGTATGACTTTGCGATGGTACTTCTTGTTAGAGAGAGTTATATGGTTTTTTAGGATCTATTGAGATTTAGACAATTACACCTACTAAGAGCCTCTTTGTATGGAGCTTCAGGGCTAAGGACATGCAGGCTTACCTATCCCATATGCGCAGTGGAGCCTATTGCAGTTTAATACTTTCCTATAAAGCATTGTACTTGCTTCCTTTTCTTAATGCAATGATAGTACTCTTTTCTTTTCAGTAAAGTGTCAGTGTCATTGTCCACACACACAAGATTGTGTTTATGAGTTCAAGTCTCAATCTTGAAACCTAATTCACTTGTGTGACAGCCAGTGTCTAAGTCTATGTCTTATGAGTCTTCTTCCTGTCTTTGAACCACCATAGCCATGCTCTAGATCCATGTAGTTTCACAGGATCAACAATATCCTCATATGTGGCGTCTAGCAGTATTCCATTCAACCCACATTCTTCCTTGGCCATGGATACCACTTAGAGAGTTCATGAGGATAATTTCTCTGGTGAGTGTATCCGATGTAATGAAAAAAAATATGGTAGTTTGTGATGGAGTCAAAAGCTTTGAAAGACATTGCTATATTTGAACCAGATCTCGAAAACAATTCCATTGATAACAGTGGATCAACAATACACATAATTTTAGAGATTTATTGGCTAAGAGATGCAATCAATGCCCTAAAGCTAATAGCAAAAATAAAGGCGCGTTATTTGAAATCAATAGCACAATCATTCTATATACTAAAATTTTTGAGAGTCAAAATGCCTTACCTTATGCAAAGATAAACTACAGAATCTAACAATTAAATATCCCTTTTACAACTAGCATGGACTTGTCCTCATGAGATATGCTAAGATAGTCCTCTTCCTTAGAAGTGCAAGAAACATTGATAACCATTTGCCCATACACCTTACCCATTCTCTTATAATTAACAGGGCCAAGTACATTGATTTTTCTCTTGCAAATATCATCCTCGATACCTTATTCTGCTAATCATATTAAAATCTTTGTTCATTAGGGTGATCTTATGAGCATGAGCAACAACAATGTAAGCATCATTCATAAATTTAATAACAGAGTCTTCAACTGCCTCTCCTAAAGAGAAAGAATCGCTGCAAGCTACCATTTCTTTTGTAGACCAGTTTTAGTCAACATTCTTGAAAATCTATCAGAAATATCCTTGATTTGTTGGCTGATCAAGTACTCTAGGGGAGATTGGAACCTTGGCAGTTGTCTGCTTTATCCTTGTCATTACTACTGCCTGAGAAAATGACAGAAAGAGTAATAAAAAACTATTCACTGGTATAGTTGATACGATATGGAGAGGATAAGTTGATACGATGCGAGAGCATCAAAGCCAAATCTTCACAGGGTCCTTCATATTCGTGCCATATAGTGAAGCAACTGATACGGTGCGAGCGTGGCAAAGCATAATGTTTGGTACTATACTTCTTGCTCCATATCATGGATGACCTGATATGGCGCGAGAGTGGCACAATGAAATCTCCGTAGGAGGAGTCCTTGCTCCGTATCATGGAGGAGTAAACATGCACGTGCAAAGTACAACCCCCCTGTAATGAATTATTTTTTGTGAGATCTTAAACCCATCAAAAAAATTCCAAAAAATTTCCATAAGGTTATTAGACTCTGAAACAAATTTAGAAATTTTAAAGATTTTTTTGAGCTCGTTTGCTATTTTAAAACTATTTTTAAGCAAAAAATACCTAAAAATGACCAAAAAAATTTAGGTCCTTTTTTGCTAAAAATAGTTTTAAAATAGCAAATGAGCTCAAAAAAATATTTAAAAAAGTAAAAAAAATTCAGAGCCTAATAACCTTATGGAAATTTTTTGGAATTTTTTTAATGGGTTTAAGGTCTCACAAAAAATAAGACATTATGGAGCGAGGAGGACCCCTACGGAGATTTCATTGTGCCACTCTTGAGCCATATCAGGTCATCCATGATACGGAGCAAGAAGTATAGTATCAAACATTATGCTTTGCCACGCTCGCGCTGTATGAGCTGCTCCACAATACAGCGCCGCGAATAGAACCCTGTGAAAATTTGGCTTTGCTGCTCTCGCGTCATATCAACTTATCCTCTCCATGTCATATCGACCATACCAGCGAATAGTTTTTTTCTACTCTTCCTGTCATTTTCTCAGGCGCAACAATGATGACAAGGACAAAGTAGACAACTTCCAAGGTTCCAATCTCCCCTAGAGTACTTGATCAAATCAATCTAGATCCTCTTTTGCTCAAGGAAGTGAGCCTTCCAAGCCAAGGAGAAAGAATATATATTGCATTTTATTATAGCTTGATTTATAAAGGCATCTTTTTGTGGATTCAGGGGGAGCATTTGTAATCCAATGTGGCATTGAGGGGGGGGGAGGGGGAGGGGAAGGGGACGAGGTATTGAGAGTGTATACATGTGAATCTTCTTAATGCTATAGAGGATAAGAGGAGCTGAGTGTGAATGGTCTTGAGGGAAAGGGGAAACCCTAACCTAAAAAAAGAACAAAGAAATCACAAAAAAAGACCATCATGGCCTATATTTTGTGATTTTTAAATACTTTTTTGGGGTTAGGGTTTTCTCTTCCCCTCAAGGCCACAAAAAAATAGGCCATCATGATATGGCATATTCACGGCATATCATGATGGCCTTTTTTTGGGTACTTTTTTGGGGTTACGGTTTCCCCTTCCCCTCAAGACCATTCACACTCAGCTCCCCTTATCCCTTACAACATATAAGGAGGATCCTCTTCTCCTTTTTTTCTTAAAATAGCTTTAAAATAACAAATGAGCTCAAAAATTTCTTAAGAACTTTTCAAAAAAATTTAAGTGTCTAATGCTTTTATGATTCTTTTGGATTTTTTTAATAGGTGTAAGGTCTTATTAAAAATAAAGATTATAACATTATCAGAGAGTCACATGTGACTATTATCCTAAAGCTTAATTTTTTTTGGGCTATTCCTTTACTTTTTAAAAAAAACCTATCATTACATAATTTGGATCCAAAATAGACTATCTTTTTGAATAGATATTGCATTAGTATATATTTGCTATAGATATTCTATCTTCTTTAAGAGCTTTAAAAATATATAAGAGATATGAATACTTATATATTTTTAGATAATATTTATTTTTAATAACTTATTTGCTAATAATTCTATCAATTCACTAAAATATTTTTATTTTAGAGAGGGTATCTTCTTATTTTAGAGAGGGTATCTTCTTGAAGAGTTATGAAATATAGTTTATCTTTACTAAATAGTATATTCTATCCTTTTGAGCTATAGAAAAATATTGAAGAGATATTGAATAATTATATCTATTATCATGGGTTTCATATAATAATTTGACTATTAATGACTTATTTATTCAACTTCATTGATTTATCAACAGTTTATATTATTATATAAATGACTCTATTAATAATTTATTTATCTTACTCCATTAACTTGTCAAAAGTTTATGTTATTTCATGTAGAGAACTTTGTATAACATCATATAATACTCTTTAAACTATTTTTAAAAAATAAATAAGATCATGAATGCTATAGAGTAAAGGAGATCTATAATCACAAAGATTATTTTGATGGTCGTTTTTTTGTGAAATTGAGATATATTACATTTGAAAATATATATATAAGGATAAAGCATCAATAATGTAGTGATGCTTTCAATTATAAAATCAGTTTGCATAAGAATCAGAGCTCTGAGAGAAAGAAATAGAGTCAAGTCCTTTCTATTTCTTCTTACAAATCAAGGGAAGAGATCTTAAGAGATTTGCTAGGATATGATAGCATGAGTAGTATCATCCCATGACATCAAGCCACCATTTAGGTATTGAAATATGATAGTGCTAATAAGAATCGCAATTGAGGATTGTAATATTCCTACTGAAAAATATTACGTACACATGTGAGTCTCATGCAATGATGATGCTGGCATTGAAGATACGGACGGTGCAATCTTTAAAAGTGTACTCGACGTATCTTGATCTCCATTGGCATAAACGAGACCAAAGCAAATGAAACCCGCATATGTTCGTGTGAACCTCCTCTTGGGAGGAGGTCAAGAGGATAAAGATATAATTATGGCAAACTTTTTTATATTCTTTCCCCCCAGTTGAAGGCCGTGCTGGAGGGGAGGGAGTGAAGCACGGATGACTCAACTCCCTTGCTGGAGGTCATTGAAGGGAGAGGGGCCATGCAACTGGCCGCGTAGGGAGAGAGGTCTCCTCTCCCTACCCTATAAATACCCCCTCTATGGGGTGAGTAAGGAAAGGAGTGGAGGGTCGGGATGCCACCAGGACGATAGAAAGAGAGAGAGGAGCATCGTCGCCGAATGCTGCCGCCAGAAGCCGACAGAAACCACCGCCGCCTGGCCTGTTTAGCCGCCCCTGCCTCAATCCACCTCCTGCCGCCAACAAGCGACTCCTCTTACTCCACATGATGGAGTTCTCTGGGCCACAAAAGCTTCCAAGAAGCTTCTTGGGAAGCTTCTAAGGGCCCTTAGAAAGCCCCTTTTTCTATTGCCTTATCAAGTGGGTTTTATTACCCCTGGGTTTTTAAGCACCCTTTTTCCCCTTGCATCCCCTATGAATCCCACCATAGCCTGGGTTCTTTTTTTTTAAAAACCCCCTTCTTATGGATCCGCAATAGCCAATATTAAAACCCCTTTTCCATTGGCCCTACAAAGCGGTCTTTACACCCTCGGAATTAAGACCTTTTTCCCTTGCATCCTTGGGAATTAACCCTTTCCCTTGCATCCCCCATAAAGCTCATACTAGTCGGGTTTTTAAGCCCTTTTTCATAGCATGTCCACAAGGTTTTAACCCCGGGTTTCCTTTTAAAAACCCTTCCCACACAAGCCTTTTAAAACCATTGTATCCTTTTTCGTGAAGCCCTATTATATCCAGAATTTCCAATTCCCCTTTCCCTTACATTCCCCAAAGTCATTTTTTTGCCGGTTGTAAAGTCCTAATCGTGAAATCCCTACTTCGAGGTGGAATCCTATAAAGCCTTCCCAAGCCCAAATTCCGCAAGAAGGTGCATTGGTCAAGAAAGCCCTATTTCAAAAGGGAATTACGCGTGCGACGGAGATCGGCCAAGATCATAAGTCTGTGTCCAAGGCAAGAAGGTCGATGGCTCCTAAAAGGGCACAAGGCGCAACCACAGGAGGATCATCTCCTAACATTCATGTGGACATTTCATCGAATCCACAAGTCCAGTTTTTCTTCCTAATTTTGGTTTACGTTATAATATCACAATTGTGCATGGATCATTTATGAAAATAGGATGCGCTTTTTCGATCGAAATACTTTGGCTAATTTAAAGGAAATAGCTCACGATTGAAGAATTCAGTCATTGGTATTTTTCAATGAAACGAACAAAAAAAAGAGCATAAGATCTCTATGCATTCTTAGCAAGTGGTTTTTATGCATTGCAAAGTAACGAATTCAGATCAACTAATGACCATCTTTACAAGTCCAAATTATGGTAGTACACTTCGATTATGCATGGAAAGAATAAATCGCATGTCGCATTATTAGACATCTTTTCTTTGAAATGATTCTTTAAAGAAGGTTACTAATAACCGTAGGAATTTGCGAAGCATGGAAATGATTCTAGGGCTGCATGAAGTAGATTAATCTCTAGGAAATTGGCATAAATCTCAATCAATTACGTAAGTAGTTACGAAAGGTTGTGTAAATTTAGCATACGAATAATTCATTCAGAAATGAAATTAGGAAAAGGCTGCATGGTTCGTTTTAAACATAAAACCCTAAAGCTTAGTAGCATGACTCTTGATTGCATGTTATTGAAGGATCAATAGGAATTATGCCATAACTTAACATACGCTTTGATCTTAACCATAAAAGTTAGGGTTTGTAAATCTAATCATACGTAGGCAATGAATCATGTGATTACGAGAATGGTATCGTAATCATTTTCATAAGTAGACAAGTAAATTGGTTTACCCTAAACACCTAAAACCACGAAGGAATCCCTTAGGAAGAGTTAAATCGATGCAACATATCCCAAAGTGCTAACTAGGGTTTAGCACATTGAGGACGTGATCTAGTCGCACTTATTGCCAAGTTGAAACTCTCATACCCTAAAGACCTGTCCACATTCACGGAATGTAGGGACAATAGGACATACTTGCGAAAAATGATCTAGGGTTTCTACCCTAAGGATCCCTCGCTAAAAAGATGAAACTCGGTTTGAATTGGAACCCTAGGACCGACAATGTCGGCCTAGTACAATCAGGAACAGATTGGTTATGAAGACACCCTAACCCTGTTTCCTATCTAATCATGATTCCGTGATTAGAAGACACCGTTCGATGGGTAAAATAGTCCGATGGATTAGATGCGGCGCTTGTGCAACAAGTTGCAGAATTGCCAATTCCTCGGAATGGAATTGGCAGATTCCTGCGCAAGTTTATAGTGCAAGAGGATGAATAGTCATCTTGTTATAGCACCTTTCTTGGGAAAAGTGGCCAAGACAAGGGAATTAGATATTTGCTTGGAAGCAAGGGACCAATCAATAAGTTGGAGCGACATATTTTCTATTAATAGAACTTAAGATATTGGTTAAGTTGGGTTAATAGGGTACAACCCTAACCCAAGGACATAAGGGTTAACAAACAAACCATTGGGGATCTTGCCAAGTCGCAATTGATCCCGGATCAAGTGCTGGACGCACTCGGAGAGAAGGATTCACTCCTTAGCAGTTGGCCAAATAACGACCACTGGAAATGATCGTGCTTATAATAGTTTTAAAGAGCACTTTTGCTTTGTTTGCTCAAGGAATTAAAGGATGAAAAGATATCTAATGCTTCAGGTTGAAGGCCTGAAGGGAGAAGCAACCTCAGTTACCCTCGACTGCCTGCGTGACCCTAACCAAGGGGGTTGTTAACCGCGCCGAAAAGGTGGACCGAACCTGCTGCGAGAGGTCTCTCGGTTAAGCGCTACTTGGAGCAGGAGGATGCTTCGGTGCTAGGGGGCTCTGGCTGTAAATCCCTCGCCTTCCGGGCCCTGCACAAGAGGCCAAATTGACTCGGGAATGGATCTCGAGGCCCACATACTAGTCTACGGGTGGAATCTTGGATTAGTAATCCCTGCGGATTGCTTGATAGCCTTCGGGTGGATTATGGATAAGCCTACGGGCTGGACTTTATAAATGTATTTCAAAGATAAATATGATAACCTATTGAAAAGGAACTGTTTGACACTGCTTTTTTATGTCGTGCTATGATTACGTGAAGGAACCGGTGCTTAACAAAGTAATTAAGGAAGCTGTTTGATGCATGTCTTACTAAATGTGGTAGGTAATTAGACAACTAAAACAACCTGAGGAAAGTGCGGTGGATGTGGCCATGGGTCCGTCCTACGGAGGGGTGGTCCCGGTTGGCCAAGAACTTTTCTCAATCATCATGGACAACAAGAAGATCGTTTCAAAGGACACGAACAGTAAGGGCGCTGACCTAGAGTCTAAGTTACAATAATCCTGGTTTACGTTGTTTTAGGGGAACGGAATGGGACTATGCCTTATGGTAGAGAGGTCGAGCCTTGCATCCCTCTCGTTTCTTATTCTCCTTGAACCAAGTGCAGCGTGAATCCGCTTTGTCCCTGGCATTTTTGCGTAAAGTAGTTTGCTCGGGGTTCGACGCTAGTTGCCGTTTAGGAAATGACCATTAGGGGAAACCCTGGTTCTAAGTGGGAACGGCCAAAATACTTTCGTTACATGGCAGACGTGGAAAACCCCGTAACATTCCATGGGAGTGCCGGGCGGAGCTTTCTAGATCTCCTTTCCAATGGATTGCTAAGACATGTCCTGAAGAAAACAGGTGGACACATTACAGTTGGTATCAGAGCTTCGTATCAGAGCGAACCAACAAAGGATTTGTTTTTAAGAAATCTTAATAAGAAAAAGTAAAGCAAATGTTACTGTTCCGAACATTTCCTTACTTTCGATGCTAGCTTACAGAATTATGAAGCATGGAACAAGTTCATAGTGTTCCGAGTCATGTTTATGACCGCGATGCATTCCTCGGATTATCGACAAAGGGTTGAGATGATGAACATCCTAGATCATATCTATAATCCATCACCTTTATATGTGGAACGAACATGGATGGGTGACTCAGGAATCTACTATATAGATGCCTACCAATTTGCATACCTTCAAACCAACCTAAAGAGGATCAAGTGGTTGGAAGACCTGAAGACCCTAAAGCTATTCATTTTTGCGGAGGCTCACGTAAACTCAACTTTACATATTCAAGGTCAGAGGGTTGAGCTAAACTCATATGTATATGAGGAAGTGACCCGTGTAATCCCCGCCGACAGGATCAAGGTGTTGGGGCACTATGAGAAGAATGGGTTCCAAAGGAAAGGATACCCTAATCTTCCGATGACTTACCGATTCCTGAAAATCCATGACCCGAAACCATACTATTATCCAGTTCCCGTAGATAAATGTAATACAACATTATTCTCCCCAAATTAAATGTAACAGTTGCTCTATCATCTCAGGAAATGTTGTACTCCGAAAGGGTTAGACCCATATAAATGCAATAATGTTTCTTTTTATCAATGTCTGTTTTGCCCATGAGAATTGATAAGAAGTTAAGTGCCTAGATTGCTTGGTTGATAGCTGAAATGGAGATGAAATATAAATCATAATGATTAACGAGTAATAACGCTAAGAAACCTTTATCCAGGCACAACCCCAGGTACAGATTCCCAGTTTTCCTCCTACATCAAGTACTGCCATAATCCAGGAGAAGAAGTTTCTTCTCAAGCAGATTAAGCCGCATGAATTTGACGGGAAACGCAGGTCCGTCCAAGCGGATGCTAAAATTTGGATTGAATCCATGGAGGATTACTTTGAAGCAGTCGGTACTGCACTCGCCAACCAGGCTATGCTCGCCAAGCTGAAGCTCACCGGCAAAGCCAGGCTTTGGTGGAAGCAATGATGCAGAGATTAAGGGATCGCATAAGGATCTGTTACTTGGGAAAAACTGAAGAAAGCCGTGCAAGGAAGATACTTACCACCTGTGTATCGCACGCAAAAAATGAATGAGTTCTACGAGCTGAAATATCTGGGACTCACTCTTGACACATACTACTCTAAATTCGTCTCACTTCTTAAGTATGCGCCACAGATGGACATGACATAGCAGGTGTCAAAATTTTGTGCTGGTTTAAATCCACTAGTGAATACCCATCTCGAATCTATGCGCCCATCAGATCTTCAAGACGCACTCATTTGAGCTGTGCCTATAATTCAGGAGGTGCAAGCTAGGGCAAGAGGTAACCAAACTTGGTCTTATAATGACCCGAACAGAGGAGCATATAGGCCTCAAATGAAGAGAGTTCAAGGTCAAAATTGGGAACAAAGAAAGAAAGCAAGGACTAATAATGTCAACAACTTTGTCCCTACCCAAAGCAATGGCCGAAACCTCCGTTGTTTCCACTGCAACGAGCCCGGTCATTTCAAGAGGCAATGTCCCAAGCTTGGAGGAGGAAATTGCCAGGCACCTTTCCTAGGAATAGGCCGTGTCCAGGGAGCCGCTACTCGAGGCGAACTGCCTGTGTTGCCAATAGGGAAATGTGAGAAGAAGAAGATCCGACCCTGGAAGCAGAGTTTGAAAGGGCGACAGTCCATGCCACTCTTCACAAGAATGGCCCGAATCGCCAGTTTTTGGTGATTCACGGACTATCAAGGTAAAGGTTTCAAGACCTTGATTGATTGTGGCAGTACACATTCCTTTATCTCACCAGCTTGTGCAAGAAAATTAGGAATAGCCACAGTAGAAGCACCTACCTTGCTTGTGGAATTAGCAAATGGTCGTGAGGACACTTGTACTAGACAAACTGCTACGGTGTAATTTTTTTTGGAAGGAAAGACGACTTCGGTCAAATTTAGAATCATGAACTTAGGTATCCATGAGTGTCTACTCGAAATGGATTGGCTTAAACCTAATGATTCCCACATCCATTGTGGAAAGGGCCAAATTTCCTTTCGGAACTTTGAAGGGGAATTGGTCACAACTCAAGGTGAGGCTGGAAAACCAAAAATTCAATTGGCCAAAGCATCTCGGAATATAAAGGGAGTTAGAAAGGGACTACCTATCTATTTGATTAAGCTCAATAAGTTAGATCAGAAGCAGGAGTCTAGTGAAGGACCTTAATTGCTAAAGGAATATGCGGACGTATTTCCTGAAGAGTTGACAAAACTCCCGCCTCAAAGAGAAGTGGATCATGAGATCAAGCTAATGCCAGGAGTTGCACCAATTGCGAAGAGACCTTATAGAATGTCCATCCCGGAAGCAATTGAGCTGAAGAAGCAACTCAAGAAACTGCTAGATCAGGGCTACATCCATCCTAGCAGTTCACCATAGGGAGCTGTAGTACTCTTCCAGAAAAAGAAAGATGGAATGCTTCGACTGTGTATTGATTACAGAGGGTTAAATCAATCAACTGTCAAGAATAAGTATCCTATTCCTAGAATAGATGAGCTTCTTGATCGTCTTGAGGGTGTGAAGATTTTCTTTAAGATTGATCTCAGGTCTAGTTACTATCAGATAAGAATCAAGGAAGAAGATATCCCAAAGACAGCCTTCAACACAAGATATGGACACTTTGAGTTCCTAGTTATGTCATTCGGGCTTAGGAATGCCCCTACCACCTTCAACAGGTTAATGCAGGATATCTTTAGGCCATATCTTGATGACTTCGTACTTGTCCTCTTCGATGATACTTTAGTCTATTCCAAACAGGAGGAAGATCATGAACCCCAACTTCGGATTGTCCTTGAGATAATGAGGTCACACAAGTTGTATGCTAAGATGAAGAAATGTGCATTCTTCAAGCGTCAAATTGAATATCTCGGATTCATTGTATCAGCGGAAGGAATCTCAGTGGACCCAGCCAAAGTCGGAGATGTTCTAGAGTGGTCAATACCAACAACCGTCAAAGAAATACACAGTTTTCTTGGATTGGAAGGATGGTATAGGGTCTTCATCAAAAACTATGCTTTGATTGAGCACCCCTGATGGACTTACTGAAGAAGCAAACATCCATTGCATGGTCAACTGCCGAACAAACCAGCTTTGATAGATTGAAGCAAAGTTTGGTATCAACACCTATCCTAAAACTTCCAGACCTCAGTAAGGATTTGGAGGTAGTAACCGATGCTAACACGCTTGCCTTAGAATGTGTGCTCATGCAAGAAGGTCATCCTGTAGCATACTCTTCAAGGAAACTGAAGAGCCATGAGAAGAATTATGCTACCCATGATCTAGAACTGTTAGCTGTCATCCATGCTCTAAAGCTTTGGAGACACTACCTGTTGGGTAACAAGTTTACTCTAGTGACTGATCATAAAAGTCTCAAGTGGATCTTTACCCAGAACAAGCTTAACATGAGGCAACATCGGTGGATTGAAGTGCTAGAGGAGTATGATTTTGAAATCAAATACCGACCAGGGAAGGAGAATGTAGTTGCCAATGCACTCAGTCACTCACAAGGCATTCCTTAATTCCTAATCTTGCAAAACCCCATCAACAGCTAGATCTCTAGCCACAAAGGTGTCCATGCCAAACAACCCAATACTTGAGCTAGAGAAGAAGCATGCCATGATCCATCCTATAAAAAGATGCTAAGGGAAATCTCTATCAAGGACCAGGACCAAAAGCTATAGGCTAAGTATCATGAATTCTCTATCAGTAGCGTACTTGTCTACTATAGAACGAGAGTATATATACCGGCAAGCCAGTCACTTAAGAAGAAGATATTGTGGGAAGCTTATGATTCCCCTTTCTCAAAACATCGTGGCTATGCCAAGACTCTCAATGCAACTAGGAAGAGCTACTATTGGGTGAGGCTTAAAGGTGACATTCTCAAATATGTCACTGAGTGTTTGTCTTGTCAACGTATCAAAGCTGAACATGTCAAAATGCCAGGGAAGTTACAATCACCTGACATTCCACAAATGAAATGGGAATTCATCAGTATGGACTTTGTTGTTGGCCTACCCCAAGTTCAGGGAGGATACAACTCCATCATGGTTGTGGTTGACATGCTTAGTAAGGTTGCACACCTTATTCCAGTAAAGACAAACTATAAAGCCTCAGACATTGCAAGGTTGTTTATCAAGGAGATATTTAAGCTACATGGGCTACCCAGGAGAATCATTAGTGACCATGATTCTCTCTTCACATCACATTTTTGGAGAGCTATCTTTGAAGCCATTGGGATTCAACTCTATTTTAGTACAATTTACCATCCCCAAACTGATGGCCAAACGGCGTGAGTAAATCAAGTCATCGAGGATATGCTAAGGGCACACTGCTGTCATGAACCAAAGAGGTGGATTCAATACTTGGCCTTGGTTGAATTTGCCTACAATGCTTCTTACCAACAAAGCATTCAGATGACCCCTTTCCAAGCATTGTATGGTCATGACTGTCGAAGTCCCCTAAACTTCTCAGATCCAACCTTGAGGGTTGAAGCTTCAAGGAAGATGTTGGAAGAGATGGATGACCAAGTAAAGCCAATAAAATAAGACAGGACATCCAAGCTGCCAAGGATAGACAAAAGGCATATGCGGATTTGAAGCGTCAAGATAGAATCTTCGAGGAAGGAGACATGGTCTTCATTCGCGTACGCCCAAAGAAGAGTTCTCTATCCTTAGGAGATTGCAAGAAGCTAAGTCCAAGGTATTGTGGACCATACAAGATCCTCAAGTGCCTAGGACCTAATGCTTATAGACTGCAACTCCTTGAGATATCCCCAGTTTATATCGAGATGAGGACATCTCGATTCCTCCAAGGGGGAGAGAATGTAATATTCCTACTGAAAAATATTACGTACACGCGTGAGTCTCATGCAATGACGATGCCGGCATTGAAGATACGGACGGTGCGATCTTTAAAAGTGTACTCGACGTATCCTAATCTCCATTGGCATAAACGAGACCAAAGTAAATGAAACCCACATATGTTCATGTGAACCTCCTCTTGGGAGGAGGTCAAGAGGATAAGGATATAATTATGGCAAAATTTTTTATATTCTTTCACCCCAACTGAAGGCCATGCTGGAGGGGAGGGAGTGAAGCGCAGATGACTCAACTCCCTTGCTGGAGGTCATTGAAGGGAGAGGGGCCATGCAACTGGCCGTGTAGGGAGAGAGGACTCCTCTCCCTACCCTATAAATACCCCCTCTATGGGATGAGTAAGGAGTGGAGGGTCGGGACCCCGCCAAGACGAGAGAAAGAGAGATAGGAGCATCTTCGCCAAATGCTGCCGCCAGTTGACAGAAATCACCATTGCCTGGCCCGTTTAGCCGTCGCTGCCTCAATCCGCCTCCTGCCCCCAACAAGCAACTCCTCTTATTCCACGTGGTGGAGTTCTTTGGGCCATAGAAGCTTCCAAGAAGCTTCTTGGGAAGCTTCTAAGGGCCCTTAGAAAGCCCCCTTTTCTATTGCCTTATCAAGCAGGTTTTATTACCCCCGGGTTTTTAAGCACCCTTTTTTCCCTTGCATCCCCTATAAATCCCACCATAGCCCGGGTTCTTTTTTTTTTTTTTAACCCCCTTCTTGTGGATCCCCAATAGCCAATATTAAAACCCCTTTTCCATTGGCCCTACAAAGCGGTCTTTACACCCTTGAAATTAAGACATTTTTCCCTTGCATCCTTGGGAATTAACCCTTTCCCTTGCATCCCCCATAAAGCTCATACTAGTCAGGTTTTTAAGCCCTTTTTCATAGCATGTCCACAAGGTTTTAACCCCGGGTTTCCTTTTAAAAACCCTTCCCACACTAGCCTTTTAAAACCATTGTATCCTTTTTCGTGAGGCCCTATTATATCCAAAATTTCCAATTCCCCTTTCCCTTACATTCATAAAGTCCTAATCATGAAATCCCTACTTCGAGGAGGAAGCCTATAAAGCCTTCCAAAGCCCAAATTCCGCAAGAAGGTTCATTGGTCAAGGAAGCCCTATTTCAAAAGGGAATTATGCGTGTGAGGGAGACCAGCCAAGATCATAAGTCTGCGGCCAAGGCAAGAAGGTCGAATTCTTGATGGCTCCTAAAAAGGCACAAGGCGCAACCACAGGAGGATCATCTCCTAACATTCATGTGGACATTTCACCGAATCCACAAGTCCAGGTTTTCTTCCTAATTTTGATTTACGTTGTAATATTACAATTGTGCATGGATCATTTATGGAATTAGGATGCACTTTTTCGATTGAAATACTTTGGCTAATTTAAAGGAAATAGCTCACGATTTTGGTCATTGGTATTTTTCAATGAAACGAACAAAAAAAAGAGCATAAGATCTCTATCCATTCTTAGCAAGTGGTTTTTATGCATTGCAAAGTAACGAATTTAGTCAACTAATGACCATCTTTACAAGTCCAAATTATGGTAGTACACTTCGATTATGCATGGAAAGAATAAATCGCATGTCGCATTATTAGACATCTTTTCTTCGAAATGATTCTTTAAAGAAGGTTGCTAATAACCGTAGGAATTTGCAAAGCATGGAAATGATTCTAGGGTTGCATGAAGTAGATTAATCTCTAGGAAATTGGCATAAATCTCAATCAATTACGTAAGTAGTTATGAAAGGTTGTGTAAATTCAGCATACGAATAATTCATTCAGAAATGAAATTAGGAAAAGGATGCATGGTTCGTTTTAAACATAAAACCCTAAAGCTTAGTAGCATGTCTCTTGATTGCATGTTATTGAAGGATCAATAGGAATTATGCCATAACTTAACATACGCTTTGATCTTAACCAGAAAAGTTAGGGTTTGTAAATCTAATCATACATAGGCAATGAATCATGTGATAACGAGAATGGTATTGTAATCATTTTCATAAGTAGATAAGTAAATTGGTTTACCGTAAACACCTAAAACTGCGAAGGAATCGCTTAGGAAGGGTTAAATTGATGCAACATATCCCAAAGTGCTAACTAGGGTTTAGCACGTTGAGGACGTGACCTAGTCGCACTTATTGCCAAGTTGAAACTCTCATACCCTAAAGACTTGTCCACATTCACAGAATGTATGGAAAATAGGACATACTTGTGAAAAACGATCTAGGGTTTCTACCCTAAGGATCGCTCACTAAAAAGATGAAACTCGGTTTGAATTGGAACCCTAGGACCGACAATGTCGGCCTAGTACAATCAGGAACGGATTGGTTATGAAGACACCCTAACCCTATTTCCTATCTAATCATGATTCCATGATTAGAAGACGCCGTTCGATGGGTAAAATAGTCCCATGGATTAGATGCGGTGCTTGTGCAACAAGTTGTAGAGTCGCATGATCTTGTGGTTTGACCACAAGAGAATGGCCATTCCTCGGAATGGGATTGGCAGATTCCTGTGCAAGTTTATCTTGCAAGAGGATGAGTAGTCATCCTGTTATAGCACCTTTCTTGGGAAAAGTGACCAAGATAAGGGAATTAGATATTTGCTTGGAAGCAAGGGACCAATCAATAAGTTGGAGCGATATATTTTCTGTTAATAGAACTTAAGGTATTGGTTAAGTTGCGTTAATAGGGTGCAACCCTAATCCAAGGATATAAGGGTTAACAAACAAACCCTTGGGGATCTTGCCAAGTCACAATTGATCCCGGATCGAGTGTTGGATGCACTCGGAGAGAAGGATTCACTCCTTAGCAGTTGGCCAAATAACGACCACTGGAAATGATTGTGCTTATAACAGTTTTAAAGAGCATTGTTTGCTTTGTTTTCTCAAGAAATTAAAGGATGAAAAGATATCTAATGCTTCATGTTGAAGGCTTGAAGGGAGAGGCAGCCTCAGTTACCCTCGACTGCCTGCGTGACCCTAACCAAGGGGGTTGTTAACCGCACCGGGAAGGTGGACCGAACCCGCTGCGAGAGGTCTCTTCGTCGAGTGCTACTTGGAGGAGGAGGACGCTTGGGTGCCAATGGGGCTCTGGCTGTAAATCCCTTGCCTTCCGGGCCCTGCACAAGAGGCCAATGTGTCTTTGGATTGGATCTCGAGGCCCGCATACTAGTCTATGGGCAAAATCTTGGATTAGTAATCCCTGTGGATTGCTGGATAGCCTTCGGGCAGATTATGGATAAGCCTATGGGCTGGACTTTATAAATGTATTTCAAAGATAAATATGATAACCTGTTGAAAAGGAACTTGTTTGACACTGCTTTTCTATGTCAAGTGCTATGATTACGTGAAGGAACTTGTGCCTAACGGACTAATTAAGGAAGCTGTTTGATGCATGTCCAACTAAATGTGGTAGGTAATTAGACAACTAAAACAACATGAGGAAAGTGCGGTGGATGTGGCCATGGGTCCGTCCTACGGATGGGTGGTCTCGGTTGGCCGGGAACTTTTCTCAATCATGATGGACAACAAGAAGATCATTTCAAAGGACACGAAAAGCAAGGGCGCTGACCTAGAGTCTAAGTTACAATAATCCCGGTTCATGCTGTTTTAGGGGAACGGAATGGGACTATGCCTTATGGCAGAGAGGTCAAGCCTTGCATCCCTCTCATTTCCCATTCTCCTTGAACCAAGTGCAGCGTGAATCCGCTTCAGCCCTCGTGTTTCTGCGTAAAGTAGTTTGCTCGGGGCTCAATGCTAGTTGCCCTTTAGAAAATGACCGTTAGGGAAAACCCTGATTCAGGTCGGTCCTAAGTGGGAATGGCCAGAATACTTCCCCTACGTGGCAGGCGCGCGAAAAGTCCTAGATCGCAAACCCCGTAACATTCAATGGTAGTGCCGGGCGGAGCTTTCTAGATCTCCTTTCCGATGGATTGCTAAGACATGTCCTGAAGAGAACAGGTGGACATGTTACAAGGATATTGAAACTTGAAATCCCGGAGTGCTAATCATAGTTGAGGGTATGATGAGAAAAAGACTCCCAAGATCAAATATCAACTAAGAAGTTGTATCCTTCATATTCTTTGAAGCATCCTGCACACATGAAATTGTCTTAGTCCAAAAGTTGATATGATACACAATATCACTAATACTTTGTAACGTGTCCACCTGTTCGCTTGCAGGAGACATCTTAGCAGTCCATCGGGAAGAGGGTCTAGAAAGCTCCACCCGGCACTCCCATGGAATGTTACGGGGTTTGCGATCTAGGTCTTCCCAAGTCTGCCACGTAGTGGAAGTATTCCAGCCATTTCCACTTAGGATCGACCTGAATCAGGGTTTCCCTAATGGTCAAGTTCCTAGAGATTAACTAGCGTCTAGGTGAACTACTTTACGGAGAAATGTTAGGGTCGAAGCAGATCCGTGCTGCACTTGGTTCAAGGAGAATGGGAAACGAGAGGGATGCAAAGCTCGACCTCTCTTTCCATAAGGCATAGTCCCATTCCGTTCCCCTAAAACAACATAAATCGGGACTCTAGTATCCTAGAATCTAAGTCAATGTTCCTTGCTGTTCATTTCCTTTGAGAAAAGTTCCCTGTTGTCAATTTCGTTTGAGAAAAGTCCCCGGCCAACCGGGACCACCCATCCGTAGGACGAACACATGGCCACATCCACTGCACTTTCCTCAGGGTTGCTTTAGTTGTCTAATTACCTATCACATTTAGTTGGACACACATAAAACAACTTCCTTAATTATCCAATTAGTCACTGGTTCCTTCATGTAATCTTAGCACTGACATAGAAAAACAATGTCAAACAAGTTCCTTTACAAAAATTGATCTTATTTATCTTTGGAAGACATCATATAATCCAGCTCGTAGGCTAATCCATAAATCCGCCCGAAGGCAATCCATAATCCGCCCGAAGGCAATCCAGTGATCCAAAGGGATTACTAATCCAAGATTCTACCCGTAGACTAGTATGTGGGCCTCGAGATCCAATATCGAGTCACGTCGGCCTCTTGTGCAGGGCCCGAAAGGTGAGGGATTTACGGCCAGAGCCCCCCTGGCACCCAAGCATTCTCCTACTCCAAGTAGTGCCCAAAGGAGAGACCTCTTGCGATGGGTTTGGTCCACGTTCCCGGTGCGGCGAACAACCACCTTGGTTAGGGTCAGGCAGACAGTCAGGGATAACTAATGCTGCCTCTCCCTTCAGGCCTTCAACCTGAAGCATTAATTATCTTTTCATCTTAGTTCCTTGAGCAAACAATGCAAACAGTGCTCCTAAACTATTACAAACACAATCAATCCAGTGGTCCTTTATTTGGCCAACTGCTAAGGAGTGAATCCTTCTCTCCAAATACATCCAGCATTCGATCCGGGATCAATTTCGACTTGACAAGATCCCCAAGGGTTTGTTTTTTTACCCTTTTGTCCTTGGGTTAGGGACATACCCTGTCAACCCAAATTAACCAATACCTTAGGTTTCTTAAGTTAAGATAGTGAATCATGGCGACCATGTCACTCTAACTTGATTCATCCTTTGCTTACTAGGCTATACATAACTTCCCTTTAACTTAGCAAATCAACCCAAGAAGGGTGATGTAATAGGATGACTACTCATCCTCTTGCAAGTTAGACTTGCACTAGAACTTGCCAACCTATGGCAAATCTATCTTGTGATTAAACCACAAAGCCATGCGACGTTGCAACTTGTTGCACACACCTAACTCATGGGATCATTTCACCCATTGAATGGCGTTTCCTGGTCAAGGAATTATGTTTAGTCAAGATGTAGGGTTTGGGGTGTCTTCTTACCCAACCCAACCCTAATTGTACTAGGCCGATAACCGGTCCTAGGGTTTCCAAACTCAATCCGAGTTTTAGCATTAGGTTGATCGATCCTTAGGGTAGAAACCCTAGATCATTGTTTGCATGGGCGTCCAATTAACCCAAACATTCTGTGAATGTGGGTAGGACCTTTGGGTTTGAGGGTCTCCACTTGGCGTCCAAGTACGATACTAGGTAGAATTTCTAACATGCTAAGCCCTAGCTAGCACTTGAGGTGTTCATCGCATCGACTAGTTATGCCTATACGAATCCCTTGAGGGTTTTAGCTAAATTGGTCTACTTGTCTTGCGACAAGGAACGATTCTTTCTTAGAGATGCTAAACTTGATCTAAAGGTGTAAATAGTTGCAAAACATCACATTACATGTAAATATGTGATTCATTACTTCTATGCACTATAAGGTTTGCAATAACCCTTTCTTTTCTTGCTAAAGTCATGACGAATGACAAATTGGAGGGATAACTTGCATAAAACCCACAAAGATTTACATCAAGGAATTATGCTTACAACCTTTCGTTTAATGCAACTGAATTTCATGCTTTGATAAGCCATGCAACCTTTTCTAAATGCAACTTCGATGAATGAAATTTGCGCATGACGAATATGTAACATGCAACCCTTTCTAGATACAACTTCGTTAAATGAAGTTCATCCATCGTGGATATGTGACATGCAACCTTTAATCCATTCTACAAGCATCTTTGCATGTAGTATGCAAGTCTATGGTTTCATCCTCATGCTATGCAGTCCTTTGGACAACATCTAATGCACGTCAACGACTTTCTTATGCGAATCACAACAAGGAAGTTATTGCCTAAATGTAATGTACGCTTGTTCTTTTAGCAAGGGAGACAAAGGTGAATTTAAACAGTTTTTTCACCCATTTAAACCTAAGCAATATGTGTTTAGGCTTGTCACTTTAGAAATGCACGAAAAAGGCAACATGCAACTAAGCTCATAAGACGGACAAGTAATTTATGTTCACAACTTTGGAAATGCAAGCAACCCAATTGCATGGCATGCACCAACCCTTGTCCATCATTCAAGGAGATAATTTCTCAAATGTACTTTTATCTTTACAACATGAATTAACGACAAGCGTAAATGCATTCTTCTTATGGATTTAAGTGTGCTTAAAGCATTTCTTTTATGTGGAATTAAACTCGTGGAACCTGGGCTTGTGGGCTCGTGGGGATGTCCACGTGTATGCTCAAGGAAGAGACCTATGCACGTGCGCCTTGCATATTTTGTTTTGGGGCCATTTATGCAGCGTACTTTTTGTTGCAGTGGCTTCCCTCGCGTTATTCGCGCGTCCCGAAGACTTACGGTGTGCAAACTTTCTCTCCTACGTGGAATCAGGCCCTTGGAGGCTTGGATATTTTAACCCTGGGAATAAGCCGTATACACAAGGCCTAAGGAGGCTGGGATTTTTAACCTCGGGGACAAGCCATATGCACAAGGCTTAAGGGGTTGCCTTTAGAAGCTTTTGTCTCCCAGAATTACATGGGAGAAGGGAGGGGTAATGATTGGGGGAGAATTATGAGGACAAAAAAGGGGGGGTTTATGATGATGGCGAGGATGGGCGGTGGCAGCAGCGCTGTAGGCGGTCCTCACGGCAACGTCAATGGTGGGTAGTGTGGCATTGGCAACGGCGACAGGCAACCTTTCCTCCTTATCCTTTGTTCGTGCCTCTCCCCAATGCCTAAGGGGGAGGTTATATAAGCTAAGGGGGGGAGGTAGCCACATACGTGGCTGGTGCATGCATTCCCTACACCACACTTACTCCTTCTCATACTCCCTCTCCTCTAGCCATGCATCGGCTGAGGGGAGGGGAAAATAAATTTTTTTTCCTTAATCTTAACTTTTATTCATTTGCCCCTTTTTCCAAGGGTGTTCTTGCACGGTTTGCGGTCTCCATGACCTGGCCTTAGTTTACACAATGCGGAGCCGGAATTTAACATGGTGTGCAGAGGGAACACTTGGCCACTGACATTATTCAACGCCGGGGATTATTTTATACTACTTTTGCACAAGATGTGCCAGTTTTATAGTCATCTTAATATTTCGAGCGGAAATATTACATAGTTCTATCTATTACTTGTTTAATGTTGTTTATATTTTATGAGACTAAAAATTGAATAATAAACATTTTTAATCTATTACTAGGTAAATATTTTTGTCTCCCAGAAATCAAAGCACTTCCTTTCTTCTAATTATAATATACTATCCTTGTCTTATCCATTACTGCTTGCTGAAAAGTTGATATTACAACACTGTATAATGAAGATATTCTATTTTCAAGTGCCAAGATCAAGGTGAAATTTTTCACTTTCTATTCTATTAGCTTGAGGAGTATCTTTCATTATATATTTTACACATAACTCAAATGACTATTTTACAACCTAAGGCAAGGACCATTCACACCAAAAAACTAAGTCCTAAGCACCGACTTATTTAATGTCCGCATCATGTAGTACAGCTAGAAAACTCAAGTGTCAGGTACAGTCATACCAAAGACAAAAAGATGAGCTTGTTAAACATTTGAAGATTGATGAACAGGTTGCGGATATCTTTACCAAGTCTCTGGGTAAAGATAAGTTCAGTGTTTTCAGACAGCTGCTTGGTGTACAGATGTTGTTTTGAGCTTGAGGGGGAGTGTTAAACTTCAAGCTCATCTTTCTATCTTTGGTATGACTGTACCCAACACTTGAGTTGTCCAGATGTACTACATGATGCGGACATTAAATAACTCGGTGCTTAGGACTTAGTTGTTTGGTGTGAATGGTCCTTGAGACCTTAGGTTGTAAAACAGTCATTTAAGTTATGGGTAAAATATATAATGAAAGATACGTGAGAGAGCACATGGCTTCTCACTGTGTTAGCTCCAACCTCTCTCTTTGACTTGTAACAGAAGAAGATAGATCATGGATGTGTGTTTCTAGTGGTTTATGTAGATGATCTTATCATCACTAGAGATGATGAAGAGGGCATTGCTAAAATTAAATCATGTTTACAGAGGCTGAATTCAGCGTCAAAGACCTTGGTGAGCTAAAGTATTTTCTTGGGATTGAGGTAGTCTCTACGCCTCAAGGTATATGGCTGCTATAGAAGTAGTATGCTCACGACATGTTACAAAAGTATGGTATGGCTGAATGCAAGCCTATGGAGACACCTCTCTTGATCAAAATGTCAAGCTACAGATTAATGTTAGGAATGACATAGAGAATGTGACCATGTATCGACAGATGGTGGGTAACTTGATAACTTGACGGTTACCTGTCCTGACTTATGTTATGCAGTTGGGCTGATTATTCAGTCTTTCAAATCACATTTAGATGCAGTTAGGAGGATCATGAGATATGTAAAGGGTACTATAGATTATGGGTTGTTTTATGAATATGGAAAATCCCTTGACTTGATAGGGTTTACTGATGCTGATGGTTATGCATTTGGATTGGGCAACAGTATGATCAGTTGTGGCAGAGTAAGAAACAACCTATTGCTGCATTGTCTAGTACAAAAAGAGAAGATAAGAGAAGAAGATGAAGAGAGGAGATGGGGAGCTTCTTCTCCTCGATCCCTCACTCTCACACACTCACTCCCTCACGCTCCCTCACTCAAGTACACATAAGAAGGCAAGAAGAAGAGAAGAAGAAGAAGCTTTTTTCCAAACTCCAAGAATAAGAGTTTCCATTAAATTTTTGGATTATATACATGCCCTCTTTCCCTTGGACGGTCATCCCCTTTTTGCATGGCCGGTCGTAGGCCTTTTTTCCCTTTGCCCTAACTTCCTAGCTTAGTCCTACCACCCCCCTCCATGTTTACAAATTGCACAGGAGGGAGCCTTGTGCTCTTTTAAAAGTATTTTGGTTGTACCTTTATATTTAAAGATGTTCCTTCTTGCTTTTGGTTGTTTTGCAACTTCCATGGTTGCATCTTGGACTCATGGAGGTTGTTCCCATGCTTTTAGATTTTTTCTGGGCCCATTCTCTTTTGAGGCACCTTTTCCTTTTTTCTGCCTTGTTCTTTTCCTCTTGATGCCTCTTTTTCTGCTTTCTCTACTCTGCAATAAACACTAAGGAGTTTATGACCAAAGCCCCCTTGGTATCCTCACCTCCTCCTGCCAACTAGAATCTCCTACGACAAGACCTTTTGCGTCATGATTCATCTAAACTCTCTAACGCAAAACAAAAAAAGAAAGAAAACCCCCTTAGAGTAGATTTTATTCACGTTGGCCTTGGGAAGGTCTAGAGCACCATCAAGAACACTGCCTCAGTCTTGGCATTCTACGCTCACCGGAATACTACCTCAGTCTTGACGATCTATACTCAATCATCCATCTTTTAGCCTGATGATTTTAGAAAAGATCAATACCTAACTTACAATCACAAACATCTTATTTCAAATTCATTATATATAAAAAAATTTAACAAGTTTATTTTCAATACAAATATTTTCTTTCCAAAAATAATAACATTGAGGAAAATTAACGTAAGTGTGGCAATACCTTCCAATAGTCTTCTTAGATTTTCCTTTCCCGAGATCTAGTTGGACTGAATCTAAACAAGAATTTTATTGAGGATAACCCCTTTGGATTTTCATGGGTCCTTGCTTGCAATAAAAGAAAATCTTGGTTAGTTTAATTTAGTATCCCTTAGTAATTTTATCTCAAGGTCTCTTATATATTGGGGATTAGCATCCGTGTGATTACCCATCAAAGGTTTCATTCGATCAACACAAATCAAAAACATCAAATCTTTTAGGGACATAGTACCTTCCTTGTACTCACTTAGGTTCATCTTGTATGGACCTAAGTTACCCCTTGGAATTTGTGGTTACAAATTCTTTTAAAAATATTATATGCAAGAATTGAATAAAATCTTATTTCACAAATACAGCTTTTATTGCCCGTTCATGGGATGAAGGCCAACTAGCTGTTTTTATTTAAAAAACCATACCTGAAGATCCATGATGAGTGCTTGGTTGATGGTATTTGCAGCTTCGTTTGTAATCCCTATACTTGTTATTCCATGTGTAGTAATTGTGTCCACAACATTATTAGCAGCTCCTGTCTCTAAGACCTTCGTAACTTTCTTCTTCGGGGCCATGGTATTTAATTTCAAGATTGAAAAGGGAATTTTTGGCAAAGGAGCTTGGGGGTGGTTAGATTGACAAAAATTTGATTGATGGGGGAAGGTGATCACCAAGAATTTAGAAAATTTGAGAAGAGTCTTGATTCCACATAGAAATAGGATAGAAGGGATGGAGGATTCAAATTCAAGAGCTCGCAGAGTATCCTCTTTATCTGTAACGTGTCCCCCTGTCCACTTGTAGGACACGTCTTAGCAGCCCATCGGGAAGAGAGTCTAGAAAGCGCCGCCCGGCACTCACAAGGAATGTCACACGTTTTGCCATCAAGGTCTTCTCGAGTCTGCGAACCAACCGGCCGTTCCCACTTAGGACCAACCTGAATCACGGTTTTCCTAATAGTCAAGTTTCTAGGAAGTAGCTAGCGTGAACCATTTTGCGCAGAAACATCAGGGTCAAAGCAGATTTATACTGCACTTGGTTTGTGGGAGCTTTCACTCAACCGCCAAGACCCACGGACCGCTTATCATTTCAAGTGTTCCAAGCCGAGCACTAATGGCTACCTCTCACATAGCTGATGCACCATCCATATCTACAGGTGTAGTGATCTTACCTCCATGCCGTTCGAGTTACCTCCTCTCCCGCGCACTCCGATAGCTCCATGATCCAAGTGCAAGCTTCAAGCAAGCTCCATCCTCAAGCTCCATGCTCCAAGCTCCATCACCGCAAGCAAGAGAAGACAAGAAGAGAGGAGAAGATGGAGAGCTTCTCCACCCCACGGTCCCTCACCCTCACACACTCACACTCTCACACTCCCTCTCTCAAGCACAAGCTCAAGCAAGCAAGAAGAAGAAGAAGAATAAGAAGAGGAGATCCACTTTTTGCCACACGCAAGAATTCGCTTCTCATTCACTACTATGCATCGTCTTCACGACAGAATGAAGACAAAAATGAACATCTGTTTGTTATGCAGCATATGCTGAATGCTATTACAAGAAAGGGTGTTGAGATGACAAGCTCAACACATGTGGACATTGATGATGGACCGCTTGGTTAGATGGGTCCACACATCTACACTTAGCACGTCGGTAGTCAGTATGACTCTCACATGGCCACTGACCCATTACTTATTATATTCAGGTTGTTACTAGACAGCTGGCATAGTTATAGCGCCAATCGACTAGTGTAGTCGGTTATGCATTGTTTGACTTAGTAGGCCACTTTCCTTTATGTTGTATCTTATCTATACTTTGTGTACATTATAAAGAGGGTGGAAGAAGAAGAAGAAATCAGAAAGAAAACGTTTTGGCCTCCATCTCTCTTCTTGTCTCTTGAGTGAGCTTCTGCTTGTGCATTCTGTGTGTGTTTGGTGCAGTATCTTGAGCAAGTCCCCCCACCACGCGATTCTTGACATGGTATCAGAGCCATGCCACTGAGAGAGGCTGATTTCGAAGGTTGAAGCGAAGGAGAAGAAGCAAGGTTCGAGCAAGCAAGCCACGGGTAAGAAGCTCTCCCATCCTTCCACTCTTTCTCTTGGATAGTGCCTGTGGAGGCACTGGAAGCAGGGTCGAGCAAAAATCTCAAATTGCAGTGAGATTTGGTGTGCACAAAGAGCGCTGTGTATTCTGCAGATTGGCCCTTTAGGGCTTTCTCACAGTTATTTTGGGCATCTGAGGCCGTTTCAAGGCCCGTTTTAGGGCCGCAAGGTTGCGGACAGCAGTTTCAGGGTACACTGTGACTTCGACTCTATTGACCGAAAGTGGGTGCACAGGTTACATATTTCAAATCTATAAGTTCAAAGGTGTTTACCAGCGAGTAAACACAAGGTTTATTTGCAAATTGGTTGCAGATTGCATGTATTGTTGAGCAGACAGTGAAAAAGGCTGTCTGGTGTATTGCTGTGCACTACAGGTCGAGGGTTGCAGAAAATTTGCTTGCTGTTGGTATTAATTTTGTGATAATGGCAGAGAACAGTGGAAGCCCCATCATTGAAAAGCTCGACAAGAACAACTACCCTTCATGAAAGTTCCGTGTCACGAACTTCCTTATTGGAAAAGGCCTCTACGAGTTTGTTTCAGGTGAAGAAAATGAGCCAGAGGTGAGTGATCCTCCAACTGCAGAAGAGACAAAGGCACAGAAGGAATGGAATGCAAAAGATAAAAATGTCATGTATTGGTTGTCTGCAGTAATTGACAATAATATGCTGGGACACATTAGAAATGCAGGGAGTTCATATGCAGCTTGGACTATACTTGAAAGTATGTTTTCTGTAAATACAAAGGCACGAAAGATTCAACTCAAGCAAGAGTTGAATACATTAAAGAAAGGGAAGATGTCTATCAATGAGTATGCACTGAAGGTAAGAAGCATTGCAGATGCATTGGCAGCGACTGATGCAATGCCCGATGATGATGATTTGATGTCGTCTACCTTGGGTGGACTTAACAATGAAAAGGCTTGGAAGTCTTTTGTAACTTCCGTATATGTCAGAAAGCCATTTTCAGATTTCGATGAGTTGGTCTCCCTTATGATCACTGAAGAGATCAACATGCAGAGTGAGACATCTGAAAAAAGTCGTGAACAAGTCCAAGCTTTCTACTCCAGTTTAGGAAGGGGACGTGGCAGGTTCTCTTCAAGAGGCCATTGTACAGGACGTGGTAGTGACAACCAGCAAAACAGATTGAATCAGCAATTTGGCGATATGCAGGTTTCAGGAGGTCGTGGTAACTTTAGAGGCAGGGGGAGCTTTAGAGGAAGAGGTGGATGGTAGAACAGAGGTTCTAACAACTCTGGTATTGTGTGCCACTACCGTGGCAAAACATGTCATATTGCAGCCCAATGTTATGCTAAGAAAGATAATATTCGCAGTGGTAAGTTGCAGCAAGGAAACTATGCATCGTCTGCACGACAGAATGAAGACAAAAATGAACATTTGTTTGTTATGCAGCATATACTGAATGCTGTTACAGGAAAGGGAACACATGAAGATGTTTGATATGTTGATTCAGGTGCATCCAATCATATGACCAGCCATGCAGAATGGTTTGGAGAGATGCATGATTTGCAAAATGCAAGTTATGTGCAGACGGGTGATGATTCATGCCACCCAATTTCACGCATTGGAAAAGTGACCTTGTCCTTGCATGATGGTAAGACAAAGAGTCTTTCAAATGTATTACATGTGCCATCTATTACAAAGAACTTGGTGTCAGTGGGTCAGATGGTAGAGCAAGGACTGCAAGTCAGATTTAATGCAAAGGGCTGCTTTGTAGAAGACTTCAATGACAAGTGCAGGTTGGTAGCAAAGGAAAGTAGAGTTGGACGTATGTTTACTCTGGATGCTCGAAATCCTACTCTGAATGCTGCTATGTATGCCAAAGGAAAAGATGTTATTGCAGACATTGAAATTTGGCACAAACGCATTGGACATGCAAATGTACAGAGGCTGAAATTAATGTAGTCCAAAGGGTTGGTTACAGGTTTGCCTACATTTAGAGTTGCAGAATTTGATAAGGTATGTGAAGCATGTCAGTTTGGTAAGCAGGAAAGACAACCCTTTTCACATGACAGAGATGTAAGCATAAATATCCTTGATGTTGTGCATACAGACATTTGGGAGCCTACACAAAATATTTCTCTTGGAGGTAGTTCATACTTTGTCACATTCATTGATGATTGTTCTAGAAAGCTGTGGGTATATTTTATGAAGGAAAAGAGTGAAGTGTGTGAGCACTTTAGAACTTTCAAGGCTGTAGTTGAAAGAGAAACATGCTTGAAAGTAAAGTGCTTGAGGTCAGATGGAGGGGGAGAGTACCTCTCGAATGAGTTCAGTGATTTTCTGAGGTCTCATGGGATAAAGAGACAGTTCACATGCAGGTATACCCCACAGCAAAATGGGGTTGCAGAAAGGAAAAACATGCATATTGCAGAAGTTGCACGCGCCAAGGACTTTTTGAAGAAGAAGTTTGAGATGAAGGATTTAGGTGAGCTAAGGTACTTCCTTGGCATTGAGGTGATCAGATGTGATGATGGTATATGGCTATCCCAAAGACAGTATGGCTTGGATATATTGACCAAGTATGGTATGACAACATGCAAACCACTTTCAGTCCCGTTGGAGCAGAATGTAAAGTTGAGTGCTGATGTTTGGGATGAGATAGAAGATCCTACTATGTTCAGGAGGATAGTGGGGAGTTTGATCTACATGACCATTACAAGGCCAGACTTGAGCTATGATGTTGGTCTTGTGAGTCAGTTTATGCAAGTGCCTAGAAAGCCACATTTGGATGCAGTCAGACGCATATTGAGATATGTGAAGTCCACATTACATTATGGAATTTTCTATGAGACAGGTACAGATGTACAGGTGTTTAGATACACAGAAGCAGATTGGGTTGGTAGTATGTCTGATAGAAGATCTACCAGCAGATACATGTTCTCTCTTGGTAGTGCAACAATTACTTGGAGCAGCAAAAAGCAATATATAGTTGCTTTTTCGAGTACAGAGGTTGAATATAGAGGTGCTGCTATTGCAGCATGTGAGGTAGTATGCCTGCAAAAGTTATTGGTTGATTTAGATGTGCAGGTGGAAGGTCCAGTTGTCATTTATTGTGACAACATGAGCAGTATACAGTTGGCTAGGAACCCTGTGTTCCATGCCAGGACAAAACATATTGAGGTACACTACCACTTTCTGGGAGAGAAGGTACTAGCGGGTGAGATTGACTTGGTATATGTCAGCACACAGGATCAGATAGTTGACATCTTCATGAAGGCATTGGGTACAAAGAAGCTTCAAAAGTTTCAAAGCTTACTTGGAGCTGCAGAGATGTAGTTGAGCTTGAGGGGGAGTGTTGAGATGACAAGCTCAACACATGTGGACATAAATACCGCCTGGTTAGATGGGTCCACACGTCTACACTTAGTACGTTGGTGGTCATTATGACTCTTACATGGCCACCACTGACTCATTACTTATTATATTCAAGTTGTTACACCTATTTACAACTGGCATAGTTATAGCGCCAATCGACTAGTGTAGTCGGTTATGCATTTTTTGACTCAGTAGGCCACTTTCCTTTATGTTGTATCTTATCTATACTTTGTGTATACCATAGGAAATTGCAAGGCATGAAATGATTCTTAAGTTGCATAAATTGGTATAAATATTGTTTTTTCAACTACATAATTATTAGAAAAGGCTGCATGTTTTAGCATGAATCTTGTTCGTAAGTTATAGGAGGATTAATTGGAATTAGGCTATAACCTAACCTATGCTTGATCTTAAACCGGAAAGTTAGGATTTGAAAATCAACTTACGCATAGATAATAAGTCATGTGGTTATGAAAATGATAGCGTAATTATCTTCAAAAGTAGATAGGTTAAATTGGCATAACCTAAACACCTAAACCCACGGAGTACTCGTTTTAGAAAGAGTTAATTCAATTCCAAAGAACTAACTAGGATTTAATACGTGACCTAGTCGCACGTATTGCTAAAATTGAAACTCCTATATCCTAAATACTTGCCCACATTCACAGAATGTAGGGACAGCGGAACATAATTGAGAAGTGATCTAGGGTTTTTCCCTAGGAATCTCTCGCTAAAAAAAAAAGATGGAACTTGGAACCCTAGGACTGACAACGTTAGCCTAATGTAATCATGAGCAGATTGTTTCGTGACTCCATTCAAAGGTTATATAGTCCCAGAGCTTGATGCACCACTTGTGCGACATGTAGTAGAGTCACACAAATCTTGTGAATTGATCACAAGGAAATGGCCAAATTTCTCGGAATGAGATTGGCAAATTCTTACGCAAGTTATCTTGCAAGAGGATGAATAATCATCCTAACATAGTATCTTTCTTGGGTAAAAATAATTGCTTGAAAGCAAAAGACCAACCAATAAATTGGGATAACATATGAACTTAAGGTATTGACCAAGTCGGGTTAATAGGGTACGGCCCTAATCCCAGGATATAGGGGATCTTGCCAAGTCGAAAGTTCCCGGATCAAGTGTTGAGAATCAGCAATCACACTCAAACAGCCTCTTTGTATGGAGTCTCAGGGTCAAGGACATGCAGGGTGACTTATCCCATATGCACAATGGTGCCTACTGCAGTTTCCTACTTTCCTATAAAGCATTGTACTTGCTTTCTTTCTTAATGCAATGATAGTACTCTTTTCATTTCAGTAAAGTGTCAATGTCATTGTCCACATACACAAGATTGTGTTTATGAGTCCAAGTCTCAATCTTGGAACCTAATTCACTTGTGTAACAAACAGTGTCCATTCCATCATGAGTCTACACTTCTCCTTCCATCCTCCATAGCTTCCGGTTATGTCATGCTCTAGATCCCGCATTTCTAACATGGTATCAGAGCCCAGTTGGGCATGGCATTGCTTCTCCAGCCTCTCTTGATTCTTCTGAACCTCCATCCAGCTCAATGTCAGCTCATGACTTCATCTCCCAACTCTACTCTCACTGAAGCTTCCATGGCAGCCATAGCCAGCAGCACCCTATCAGATTGAACTGCTTATATCTCACTCCACAGGTCAAATCTCTTACAGCTTCCTTCTGGAAAAGTATTCCCCAACTCATAAAGCTTCTCTGTATCACATCAATCCAGGACATTGGACCATCTGGAGCTCAGCATTGTGAAAATCCCAAATCTCTGTTCTATGTCTACCATAGCCAGACAGGACCTACCTTGCTTGGAGCTTCCATAACTCTTCAACCAGGCCATTTCAGCCCACGATTTCTTCTGGAGAGTTGTTCCTCTGCTCAAGGCGTTTCATCTTGGCACAACAACCAATGACATTGATGCTCCTTGGCTCCAGCATTGCAGAAATTCGACCACGCTGTCCAGATCTGCGCCGAATCTGATCGCGGCACCTGCGCGCCTTATACTGACCACGATCTACACAATCTTCATGGGGCTTTGGTAGCCCATGACATAAGCTTCCTAGATATGTAAAAAGTTTTAAAAATGATGCACTGTAACTCCTGCAATAAGCAAAAAACCAGGCCCCTGTCTCAGAAACCCTAAATCCACCATAGCCAAAAGCTTCAAAATCTTGACATTTTTCACTGTTTCTCTCACTGAAGTTATCAACAGTGATTTTAATCACTGAGCAATACTCTCTGAAGTTCGTTAAAGTACTGTCACTCAGATCTGACGACATCAGCAACAAATCAAGAAGGGGAAGATCACTTGGAGTAAAAGACTTTTGCAGATTTGGTATTCATTGACACTCAGTTAGTGCTTTTTAGCACTTGTGTCTCTCAATCTATTCTTCTGTTGCTCAAATCTAATAAAGTCTGAAGTTGATTTGCTACTGTTCCCGTAAATCTAACATGGGCAAAGACTCGCCAAATGCTCGATTCAAAGGAGTCGGATTCCACACTTGGCAAACCCGTATCAAGCTCATCCTGATGAAGAAGGGTCTCTGGGCCATCACAAATGGCAAAGAAAAGAAACCTCGGGACGCGGACCTTGCAACTACTTGGCAAAAGAATGATGACAGAGCCCAGGCCATTATCAAATTGGAGCTAGATGACAGTTATATCCATCATGTGGATAACTGTGAGACCTCACAGGATACATGGAAAAGACTTGACACCCTGTTCGGTGCACAATCTAAATCATCAAAGTATGGTCTCCTAATTGAATTCTTCAGGCTTGAAATGAAGTCCAGCACATCACTTGCCACACATCTTAATTACATGGAAGGACTCCTAACCCAACTTGCAGGAATCAACATTAAAATGGATGAAGATGTTTGCATCGGTGTTCTACTTAAGAGCTTGCCTCCTGAATATAATAACGTATCAACAACTTTAATCAACATGCCAAATCCTGAACTTGTTGATATCCAGGCATCACTGTTAGAAGAAGAAAAGAAGCTAAAAACTAAAGAAGAACCAAGTACCTCTAGAGATGAGCATGCATTATATGTTGGCAACAGGTACAAAGGCAAGAAAGATCAGCTCTTTTGTGACTTCTGCAAAAGGACTGGACACACCGAGAAGTTCTGCCACGCAAGAAAGAGATCCCAAAAGGCCTATCTAGTCGCAGTCAAAGAAGAAGAAGAAAATGAAGCAAAGGAAGAAGAAGAAGATGAAGATCACCAGGATCGGAAGGACAAGACTCATCAGTCCTTGTACTCTCATAATTCTGATAGATTGTTTTAATAGCCTTGTATTTTCCTTACCCTAATGCTTCCTGCCATAAGCTTTGTAAACTCCTTATGTAACTTGGCATTACAGTCCCTGTACACTTTGTGAGGCCCCTGTTACAGCCTCTGGATGTCCACCATGTTTATGGTACCCACACTTAGCTTTTTCTGCAACAGCCTCTGGTGTTTTGCCATGTCTGTGGTATACCCACACTTTGCAGGTGGTTCTCATTACAGCCTCTATACACTTTGTGCCTTTTCCTAGTTGTGATTGAGGAGGGGTGTTGAGAATCAGCAATCACACTCAAACAGCCTCTTTGTATGGAGTCTCAGGGTCAAGGACATGCAGGGTGACTTATCCCATATGCACAATGGTGCCTACTGCAGTTTCCTACTTTCCTATAAAGCATTGTACTTGCTTTCTTTCTTAATGCAATGATAGTACTCTTTTCATTTCAGTAAAGTGTCAATGTCATTGTCCACATACACAAGATTGTGTTTATGAGTCCAAGTCTCAATCTTGGAACCTAATTCACTTGTGTAACAAACAGTGTCCATTCCATCATGAGTCTACACTTCTCCTTCCATCCTCCATAGCTTCCGGTTATGTCATGCTCTAGATCCCGCATTTCTAACATCAAGTGCTGCATGCATTCGGAAAGAAAGATTCACTCCTTAGCAGTGATGCCAGGAGGCATATTCCACGGTGGATTCCGTGCCACGGTGGATTCCGTGAGGTTTTACGGTGGATTCCGTAAACTTAGATGACCGGGGCTCATACACAAAGAGGATTCTTTGTGCGAGAAGTTGATGGGGACGCCTGTCCTTTTCGGGCGTTTCATTAATTTAGTGTGTACATGGGTGATTCCATAGCGGGTGATTCCGCAAAATGCATATTAAATTAATAAACGTTTATGAGTTTAGAGTGCGCACTCGTAATAAATTAAGGTTAGGATTTATTTCTAACCAGTTGATTTATTTATGTAGCTGAAGACTGCTAGGTATTCACTTTTGTCGGTTTAATTGTATTATTTTACTAACGATTGTGAATGCTTCAGTTGATGTGTAGAGATAGCAGCAGTGGCAGAGGAAAGCATTGGAGTCTAGCGAGTATTCGACCTTTGGACTATATTTTGATAGGCGCCACGCCTATATTTTGTTATGTCTATTGAGACATTGATTATTGATTATTATTTTGTATGCGCCTATGCGCCCGGATATGTTATTTCTATTTGGACATTGAGATTGGGCGTGCCAGACTCTATGGGCACCGTCCATTAGCTTTATTTTCCTATTTTTGTAGAAAGCAAACTCAAAAGCTAAATGCTTGTCATATTTTTGTAAAGTGGGCTATTATTGAGCATGAAGATTGGAAATATACATTAAATACATGCTTTGTGAAGCGCTCACACAAGGCATGGGGGAGATTGAACCCAATTTGTCTCTTGTCTCTTGTCGTGCATGCTTTTACATTGTTTTTTGTGCAAAAAGGTAGAGTTCATTGTTCTTGGGGACCTTCAGGGATTCACTACGTGAGCTATCTGCGACCGATCTGTGCACCAGTGGTATCAGAGCGGAGCAGAGATCAAGAGCTTCCAATCGCTACCAATCTCGGGCGAAGGCGGAGCTCCAGGAACAAACGGGCTCTACAGTCAATCTCATCGCGAACCGTCGATACAGGCAGACTTCTGGCGATCAAGAACCCCTGTTTCTACTGTCAGATTGCGAAGGACCAGGCTCTGCAGGCGGAGGACCACTCCTACATCCTCACATAGAAGTCGTGGAGTTACAGAGATAAGTTTCAAATCTTCATATCTACCAAGCTTAAAATTAAAGCTTAATAAGCTTAAAGGAAGCTTAAGGCTTCTCAAATTCACCTCGGCGTATCAGAGTGTGGCTCCGAATTTTTCGCGCGGGCAAAAACGCCCCCCCCACGAAAATTTGACGCCGCCTGCTAGTCCTCCATTAAGCTTATTAAAGCTTAAGCTTAATCACTTAAGCTTAAGTTATTAAGCTCTCTGCAAGTCTGACAAAACACACAAGTTGATATACTCCAGGTCCCGCACTTCTGAAGTCAAGTTCAGCAAGTCAATTGAAATCAAGTTCTGCAAGTTGACCTAAGTTCAGCAAGTCAACAACTCTGCAAGTCTGCTAAGTCTGCAACTCTGCAAGTCAGACTAAATCAGAACTGACTAGTGCTTAAAACTCCTAGAAGACTTGTTCGTATGCAAAAACTCTGAACTGGAAAGTTGTTCGTGGCAAGGTGTTCTACCTATCTACAAGTTCGTTGAAGTACTTTCAGCAAACGGATATAGAAATATTGTAGATTTTCTAAAAATATACAAAGAAATACCCAACAATACATAGCCTTGTAACCCCGAATTTGAGCTACGCTCATCCCGCTAACCTGATTTTGAGTGAGAAAGGTTTATTGAGTTTTACAGGATGACTACCCCACATATAGATGATCCTATGACTGAAGACGACCTACCTGAGCCTACTATGGAACAAAAGCTGGATCTAATCATGCTGCAATTGGAAGAAGAGCGAAGGGCTAGGCAAGCATTACAAGCGCAATTGACAAAACTACAAAGAGCGTCCACCGACAAAGAAGAACCTCAAGCTGAAGATTTGATTCGACGTACCATCGACGCCACTCTTGAAGCACAAACCATTCGCAAGGAATCCAAGATAAGTAAACGAAGTTTCAAGTTTCGCACTTTCAATGGCATAAGAGAAGGAAAGACTGTTTTATCTTTCATTAGCCAGTTTGATGACTATTTCCATGAGGAAACTTATCCCGAAAAAGATAAAATCAAGTGTGTTACTAATCATCTGATAGACAAAGCATCACTATGGTGGACTGTAGTCCGCAAGAGCATAGAATGTCCTGCTACTTGGGAAGATTTCAAGAAGAAGTTCATGCAAAATTTCCTTCCACCGCAATTTCATGAGAAGGCTATCAAGCAATGGGATTTACTTCAACAACGAGATCGTGAGCCTATTCCACAGTATACAGAGCATTTTTGGAATGCACTCCTACAGCTACGCATGCTTGAAGACGTACCAGAGACGACACATAAGCGGAAGTATATGTCTGGACTTCTTGGACATTACTACGCTGAAGTGAACATGTTCAAGCATGCTACCCTTGAAGACGCCATCTCCTTAGCTCACGACACTGAAGATAAGTTACGCGGAAGAGACAGACGACCACAGCAATTCCAAGCCAACGGTAATTATGGATCTAAACAATTCAATTCCAATTTTAGAAGGTTTAATCCAGGTCGTTTCTCATCACCATCTTTCCGCAAGAATTGGCCTAAACCACCTGCATTACCATCCACTGTCAATCCAAATTCTAAGCCTATTCCACAAGCAAATCCAAATGTACCCAGACTTCCAGCCATTGCAAATAATGTAACCAAAGCCAAGCCAATAGTATGCTATAAGTGTCACCAGCCAGGGCATCTCGCAGCAAATTGTCATTCAAAGAAGCCACTAGCACATATCAACTACCTTGGAGCCATGGATGAAGACGAGCATGAGGATATGCCGGATTTCACTGAAGATGAGGATGATCCTATTACTACTTCCGACACTTTACCAGGTATGCCTACTCCACATTCATTGTTGACTATGAAATGTATGGTGCATGGAAAGGAAAGAACTATTTTGCATGATGACGGTAGTACCCATGACTTTATTTCAGCAAAATTGGTAAAGGAATTGAATTTGCATACTGTACCTACGCATTATCGCATAAAAGCTGCATTTTTAGGCACTAGGTACAATGGCACACAAGAAGTACAAGATTTAGAAATTCAAATTGGTGCATATATTGAAAGAAGAAATTTCTTAGTTGTCCCATTACAGTCAAGCGACATTATTTTAGGAATGCCATGGAGACACCAACATAATCCAAATATAGATTATTCCACGCACACAATGAATATTAATTTTCAAGGAAAATCTATTACATTATATGGTATGCATGCATCTCATATTTTTCCACTGCTTTCGCATACTCAAGCAAAACGTGCACTACGCAAGAATACTAAATCATATCTCATTTGGGTGAATGAATTGCACGCAAAGGAAAATCATATGCACTCTAGGCATAAGGAATTTCTTGCATATTTTAAGGATTGTTTTGCAGAAGACCTACCACCAGGTTTACCACCTTCACGTCCAGAAGACCATAAGATTGATTTAATTCCTAGCACACAACCACCTTGCAAAGCACCATATAGGCACAATCAAATAGAGCAAAAAGAAATCCAGAGTCAAGTTGAAGAATTACTAAATAGAGGCTTAATTCGACCTAGCAGTTCCCCATTCGGTGCACCTGTACTCTTAGTCAAGAAAAAGAATAATACTTATCGTATGTGTATTGACTACCGAGCATTAAATAAGATCACTGTAAAGAATAGGTATCCTATACCTAGAGTTGATGACCTTATGGATAAACTGCAAGGATCTTCTATATTTAGTAAAATTGACCTTAAGTCTGGATATCATCAGGTGAGGCTAGATAGAACTGACATATTTAAGACTGCATTCAGAACACAGTTTGGCCATTATGAATTCTTAGTCATGCCATTCGGATTAACTAATGCACCTGCTACTTTCGGTAGAATGATGAACCGTATCTTTCTAAAATATCAATATTGTGTGATTGTTTTCTTTGATGATATTTTGGTGTTTAGTCAAAGTGAAAAAGAGCATTATGAGCATTTATCATTAGTTTTTCAATTACTGAAAGAAAATCAATTGTTTGCAAATCCTGAAAAGAGTGAATTCTTTAAGACAGAAATAGAGTATTTAGGTCATATTGTATCAAAAGAAGGAATTAAAGTTGATCCTAAGAAAATTGATGCAATATTGCATTGGCTTGTTCCTAAAAATGTACATGAATTACGCTCATTCCTTGGTCTTGCTAGTTTTTATAGGAAGTTTGTACGTAATTTTTCATTACTTGCTTTACCATTAACAAAACTTCTTAAGAAAGGAATTGTTTATCAATGGACTGAAATTCAGCAGAAATCCTTCGATTTACTGAAACGTGCATTAACTAATGCCCCTGTTCTACAATTGCCTGACTTTAACAGACCATTCTTTCTAGTTGTGACCGATGCTAGCGGATCAGGAATAGGAGCCGTACTAATGCAAGACAACCATCCAATAGCATATTCTAGTTCTAAGCTGAAACCCTCTGAGCTCAAATATTCCACTTATGACAAAGAACTATTAGCAGTTGTACAAGCATTAAAATAGTGGAAGCACTATTTAATGGGTTCAGAATTCATGACAAAGACTGACCAGCAAAGCATTAGACATCTACTTAGCCAACCCCAAATTTCTGACCGTCATATCAAATGGGCTTCCTTCACTCAAAGTTTTCATCCTATCATTCAATACCAACCTGGAAAAGAAAATGTAGTTGCTGATGCATTGAGTAGAAGACCTGCAATTCATAATATTTCTATCATATCTTTTGATTCTTTGACTGCTATGAAAGACACATATCACCAGGATATTACTTTTCATTCTGATTGGCAAAAATTAGTTCAAAATAATTTCATTCATATTGATTCATTGTCATATAATGATGGATTTATGTTTTTTGAAAAGAGACTGTGTGTTACTATTCCATTCCGATCTTTTGTTTTGAATGAAATTCATTGTCCCCCATATCAAGGTCATAGAGGTATCATTTCTACATTACGCATGTTAACTGAAGATTTTTATTGGTCGCATATGGATGCAGATGTATCTAATTTCGTTTCTGAATGTTTGATTTGTCAAAGAATAAAGAGACATCATGGTAAACAGTATGGATTACTAATGCCTTTGTCTATTCCATCTAAACCTTGGGAACATATATCTATGGATTTCATTACTGGTTTACCAAATACTAAATCTAACCATGACATGATTTGGACAATTGTAGATAGATTTAGTAAGCAAGCATATTTCATTGCATGTAAGAAAACTTTAACAGCATCACAAGTAGCACAGTTATTTTTGAAAACTGTTTTTACTAACCAAGGATTGCCAAAAGTGATTATTTCAGATCGAGATTCTAGATTTTGTAACAATTTTTGGATTACACTGTTTGCAAATCTAGGCACAAAGATTGATTTCTCATCTGCATTTCATCCAGAAACAAATGGACAAACAGAAGCCACAAATAGTACCATTCTAGATCTTTTACGTGCATACACTATCTCTAAACCTCAGACATGGGATACTCATTTACATTTATTACAGTTTGCATATAACAATACACCGCACACATCTACAAAGAAAGCACCTTTTGAAGTTATTTATGGATATAGATTATCTACACCTGTTGCATCTTTGTCTAATAGAATTCAGAGTGCTGATGATATTGCTACTATGCATAACAGTATTTTTGATGAGGTTAAGGATATGATTGCTAAAGCCCAACAATCATATACCAAACAAGCCAACAAGAAAAGACAAGCCATGAATTTCAAAGTTGATGATTATGTTTGGCTTAGAATAGAAAAGCGTAGACTGCAAAGTGTAGATAGACATCCAGTTGTCAAATTAGCTCCTAGATTCTATGGACCATTTAGAATTATTCATAAGATTAATGATAATGCATTCAAGTTAGAATTGCCATCTCATTGGAAAATTCATAATACATTTCACATTAGTTTATTGAGACCATTTAGAGGCCAATTACCTATCCACCCTGTTTATGAAAACCCACCTTTATTAGAGGAAGAAACTGAAATACTTGAACCAGAAGCCATCATAGACACTGACTACATGACCACTAGAACTGGCCGAAGGTATTCTAGATATCTAGTAAAATTTAAGAACCATCCTGTAGAGGAAGCACAATGGATGCACGCTAGAGACTTAAATGCTTTCCCCACTCTGTTAGCTCCACATTGAGCTAATAGCAATTGAGGTCAATTGCTATCCCACCCCGGGGGTATGATGCCAGGAGGCATATTCCACGGTGGATTCCGTGCCACGGTGGATTCCGTGAGGTTTTACGGTGGATTCCGTAAACTTAGATGACTGGGGCTCATACACAAAGAGGATTCTTTGTGCGAGAAGTTGATGGGGACACCTGTCCTTTTCGGGCGTTTCATTAATTTAGTGTGTACATGGGTGATTCCATAGCGGGTGATTCCGCAAAATGCATATTAAATTAATAAACGTTTATGAGTTTAGAGTGCGCACTCGTAATAAATTAAGGTTAGGATTTATTTCTAACCAGTTGATTTATTTATGTAGCTGAAGACTGCTAGGTATTCACTTTTGTCGGTTTAATTGTATTATTTTACTAACGATTGTGAATGCTTCAGTTGATGTGTAGAGATAGCAGCAGTGGCAGAGGAAAGCATTGGAGTCTAGCGAGTATTCGACCTTTGGACTATATTTTGATAGGCACCACGCCTATATTTTGTTATGTCTATTGAGACATTGATTATTGATTATTATTTTGTATGCGCCTATGCGCCCGGATATGTTATTTCTATTTGGACATTGAGATTGGGCGTGCCAGACTCTATGGGCACCGTCCATTAGCTTTATTTTCCTATTTTTGTAGAAAGCAAACTCAAAAGCTAAAAGCTTGTCATATTTTTGTAAATTGGGCTATTATTGAGCATGAAGATTGGAAATATACATTAAATACATGCTTTGTGAAGCGCTCACACAAGGCATGGGGGAGATTGAACCCAATTTGTCTCTTGTCTCTTGTCGTGCATGCTTTTACATTGTTTTTTGTGCAAAAAGGTAGAGTTCATTGTTCTTGGGGACCTTCAGGGATTCACTACGTGAGCTATCTGCGACCGATCTGCGCACCAAGCAGTTGGCCAACAATAACGACCAATGGAAATGATTGTGCTTGTTACAGATTTAGGAGCACTGTTTTGCTTTGTTCAATCAAAGAATTAAAGGATAAATGGATATCTAATGCTTTAGGTTGAAGGCCTGAAGGGAGAGGCAGCTTCAATTACCCTCGACTACCTTCCTGACCCTAACCAAGGGTTGTTAACCACACCGGGAAGGTGGACCAAACCCGCCGTGAGAGGTCTCTCCGTTAAGCGTTACTTGGAGCAGGAGGACACTTGGGTGCCAGGGGGGGCTCTGACCATAAATCCCTCGCCTTCCGGGCCCTGCACAAGAGGCTAACGTGACTTGGGATTGGATCTCGAGGCTTGCATACTAGTCTACAGGCGGAAACTTGGATTAGTGATCCCCGTGGATTGCTGGATAGCCTTCGGACAGATTGTGGATAAGCCTATGGGCTGGACTTTATGTATTTCAAAGATAAATATGATAACCTATTAAAAAGGAACTTGTTTGACATTGTTTTTCTATGTCAAGTGCTATGATTACGTAAAGGAACCAGTGCCTAACGGGCTAATTAAGGAAGCTGATTGATACATGTCCAACTAAATGTGTTAGATAATTAAATAACTAAAACAACCTGAGGAAAATGCGGTGGATGTGGCCATAGATCCATCCAATGGATGGGTGGTCCCAGTTGGCTGGGAACTTTTCTCAATCAAGATGGATAGCAGAAAGATCCTTCAAAGAACAGAACAACAAGAGCGTTGACCTAGAGTTATAACTGATCTCGATTTACGCTGTTTTACGGGAATGAAATGGGACTATGCCTTATGGCAGAGATGTTGAGCTTTGCATTCCTCTCGTTTTCCATTCTCCTTGAACCAAGTGTAGCATGAATCCGCTTCGAACCTAGCATTTCTGTGTAAAGTAGTTCACTCGGGTTTGACGCTAGTTGCCATTGGGAAATGACCAATAGGGAAAACCCTAATTCAGGTCGGTCCTAAGTGGGAACGGTCGGAATACTTCGGCTATGTGGCAGATGCAGAAAGTCCTAGATCGCAAACCCCATAACATTCAATGGGAGTGCCGGGCGGAGCTTTCTAGATATCCTTTCCGATGGACTGCTAAGACATGTCCTGAAGATACAAGTGGACACGTTACACTGGCCTAGGGTTGGCAGCCAGTTAGGGATAGCTTGGTGCACCCTCCATGAACTCAATCTGATTCATTATTCAATTTTCTTTTGTGAACTTGGGTCATACATTCCTTTCACACACATTGAATCTAGATTTACAAGCACAAACAACAATGAAGGTGAGTGCTCAGGACATCTGCTAAGGTGGATTTCCCATCTTTAAACGCTTAGCGATGCCCCTCTTGGGTCTTTCTTGCCTTGGTGTCAATTTTCATTATCTTCTGAGAGATAGAGAATACCCTCTTTCCGACCTCACTCCTATGTAATAGGAGCAAGCAATCACACCTTTGGATTTTTGTCCTCGAATGGTAGCTTCCCTAAGTTGCTAACCTTTGGTTCTTATCTTAGGGTCTAGATCTACATGATTCAAACTAGGATTTCAATTTGTCAGTTTGGTAACCATTTTCCCACCTTAGAATTTTATCGGGGTTCTAAGTTTATCCTAGGGTTTCCTTCCCTCAAGATAGCAGGAACTTGTGTTCACTCCTCTCGCAAGTTGAGCGTATTCTAAGCCTATTTACCATTCTGAAATAGTTGCGAGCATCCAATGTAACTTGGCAAACAGTCATTCTTCTTGTGGGTACAACTTTCAAGCTTCCTTGTGTTAGCTTCAAGATGTATCATATTTTGAAAATGATATACCCAAGAGTATTTTGGATCCATCATGGTTGGCTATTGGGGTAGAGATCAAAGAGCATGTCTACTCTATGTCAAAATATGGTCGTAAGGGCAACTTAACCTATTTGCGATTAAGACTTTAGTTGAGCCGAATTAAATCTTATCCTCACTTATCATGTAGGATTTCAATTACCAAACTAGCCCTTAGAATTAAGCTTAGCACTTCACATGCGCATCTTAAATCTACCTTTTTAGATGCATCCCTATTATGTGGTGCAACTAAGGCTATCCATGATGCCATGAAAATCTAGATGCAAGTCTGACGACCTAATTATTTAAATGTGAGTGTACATGAGTTCATTGTAAATGTGAGTTAATTCATCCAATGGTCTACATGATACAATTGACCTATACGAAATATTTACGTACACCGGCAATCTATGATGCATTTGCGAAAGTCCAAACTTAATACTTGGCTTAATTACTGCAACAACCCGTACATGCTCAATGTACTCATGACAATTCATGGTTATTAAGCCTTTTCAACTACCTTTTGAGTTATACAATTTATGCGATGCGAAGTATGACTTCTTCGTAATGATGTCAATGCTTAAATGTTCGATTTCAAGTACTAGACATAGTAGCAGTACTTGGTTTTGGAGTTTCAAATTAGCATTTATGCTCGATAACCCATTCATGTTGATGGTGGCATCTTTGCCCAATCCTCCTTTTGTAGTCATGGATTTTCCAGTTACTTGGGAGAGTTTAAGCTTTGGGGCCATTTCGGAGCTTGGAATGCGACCTTCACTCCTCTTGGAGGACTCCTTAGTGCCAAATTTCCCTACTCCTCATCTTGACTTTCATGATCTCCTTATCAACTAGAGGTAATTGATAGAGAGATCTTGGAAAGTGTCGATGGGGAGAGTGGGTGCTCGAGGCTTCGTCCAAGTAAGGAATTTTACTTGGGCCTCTTCTCTTTCTCTCTCTCTTCCTCTCTTACCCTAGGTTCCCCTTCCCTCTCTTTCTCTATCTCTCTCTCTCCTTCACTCCCTCTCCCTCTCCTTCTCTCCTTCACAAATTGGCAACAAGGGGGGGAGAAGAATAGCATGTTTGCTGAAAGGAAGGGGGGGAATGATTTATAAGGGAAAGATGGTGATATTTAAGGGGGGGGAAAGGAAGAGGATTGACATCCTTTCTTAAGGGGGGATTTTTATAGGGGAGGAGAAAAGTATTATTGGGGAGGGGTGTGACACGAGGCCCCTCCCTTTCCCTTCATTCGGGTGGCCAAAACGGCCTTCCTACCATGCAGTAGTTTTTGGAGGAGAAGGAGAGATAGTGGGGGGGTGTTGGAGGTGGCACATGTGTGCCCCTCTCCGCCATTGAATTCGTCGTTGTCCACTTGCTCTCTCTTAGTGTTGACACCCACTACATCTTTGCAATCTTCATCATCCTCTTCTCCTACCTCAACTACATGTTCAGCTCCCTCCCCTCCCTTCTTTACGTTTGTTGTCTCCTCCCTCTCTCCCATCAATTCGGAGTTCTACTCCTCCTCCCTCCACCAACCGACAGCGTTGATAGGGGGTGATGTTTTAAAAAATCATTTTAATATTAATTATTTTAAGGGGGGACCTTTGCGGTGGGATGTGATATTACATCCTTCCCCCTTAAGGAATTGGGATGTCCTCATCTCGAGAGGAATTGGGGTTATTGTTGGTTGAGAGTACTCTCATCAATCCACGTGGCATCCTCTTCTGGATAGTCCTTCCACTAGATCAAATACTCTTTGAAGGTTCTACTTCTCAATCTCTTTTCGTGATTGTCTAGGATTCTATCTAGCCAAAGCTCAAGGACTCCTTAGCTTGGCATTACAACTTTTTGATCATTGAGTACATGGCTAGGATTGGATACATATTTCTTTAGTAGGCTAACATGGAATACATTGTGAACTTTTACATTCTCAGGGAGTTTGAGTTTGTATGCACTGGGCCCTAGGCACTTGAGGATCCTCTAGGGTCTACAATACCTTGGACTTGGTTTCTTAAATTCTCACAGTGATAAGGAACTCTTCTTGGGTCATACTCGAATAAAAACCCCCTTCTTTGAAGAGTCTCTCTTGTTTATTTAGATCCGCATAAGTTTTCTGCCTATCTTTGGTGACTCTAATGTCTTGTCTGATGGCCTTGACCTACTCATCCATCTCCTCAAGAATTTTCTTGAAATCTTCTACCCTCAAGGTGGGATCTAAAAAGCTCAATGGAGTATGGCAATCATGCCCATACAATGCTTGAAAAGTTACCATTTGAATGCCTTGTTGGAAGGAAGTGTTATAGGTGAACTCTACCAATGATAGATATTGGATCCATTTCTTGGGTTCATGATAGAAATATGCCCTAAGAGTGTCTTCAATGACTTGGTTGACTCTCTTTGTTTGGCCATCAATTTGAGGGTGATAGGCTATACTGAAACAAAGTTGAGTTCCAATGGCCTTGAATATCCCTCTCCAAAAATGAGATGTGAAGAGGGAATCGTGGTCACTAACAATCCTTCTAGGCAACCCATGGAGTCTGAATATCTCCTTGATGAATAGTCTGGCAATATCTAAAGCTTTATAGTTTGTCTTGGCTGGAATGAGGTGTGCCACCTTGGTGAGCATGTCTACTATAACCATAATTGAGTTGTATCCTCCTTGGATTGAAGGTAATCCAACAACAAAGTCCATGCTGATAAATTCCCACTTCATTTGGGGAATGTCAAGAGGTTGCAACTTCCCAGGTATCTTGACGTGTTTTGCCTTAATGCGTTGGTAAGACAAACATTCTATGACATATTTGAGCACATCTCTCTTAAACCTTTCTCAATGGTAGCTTTTCCTGACTGTGTTGAGGGTCTTGACATATCCAGGATGGCATGAAAAGGGGAAGTCATGTGCTTCCCAAAGTATTCTCTGTTTGAGTTTGCTGCTTGAGGGTATGCATAATCTTGTCCTGAAATAGGCAAGTCCCTCATTGACTAAAAATTCTTGATACTTGACCTTAAGTTTAGGGTCTTGGTCCTTTTCCAAAATCTCCTTCATCATCTTCAGGTATTCTGGGTCATGGCTAGCTTCCTCCTTTGCTAATTCAAGGATAGGGTTGCTAGGCATTGACACCATGGTTGCCAATGATTCTGTCATTGAGGGTTCCTCCATATAAGAGAGTTGAGGAACACTTTGTGACTTAAGGCATCGGCGACTACATTCTCTTTGTCAGGTCAATACTACCTAATCTCAAAGTCATATTCTTACAAAACCTCAATCCAACAACGTTACCTCATATTGAGGTCAGTCTAGGTGAAGATCCATTTAAGGCTCTTATGGTCAGTGACCAAAGAGAACTTGTTGCCAAGCAAATAGTGTCACCAAATCTTGAGAGCATGAATAATTGCTAATAGCTCCAAGTCATGGGTAGCATAATTCCTTTCATGGGTTTTTAGCTTCCTTGAGGAATAGGCTATAGGATGACCTTCTTGCATTAGTACAGACCCTAGTGCAAGTGAAGTAGCATCCGTGACAACTTCAAATTCCTTGCCCAAGTCGGGGAGTTTCAAAATCAGTGCTGTCACTAAGCTATGCTTGAGTTGATCAAAACTTGATTATTCAGTGGGCGTCCACACTATGGCAACTTGCTTTTTCAACAAATTTGTGAGGGGTGCTGCGATAAGGCATAGTCCTTAATGAAAATCCTATACCAACCTATTAATCCAAGAAAGCTACACACTTCTTTAATAGTAGTTGGTGGAGGCCACTCTTGCACATCCTTAACCTTTGTAGGGTCTACAGAGATTTCTTCATTTGACACAATAAATCCAAGATATTTGATCTGCCTCTTGAGGAAGGCGCTCTTTTTCTTCTTAGCATAGAGATTATGAGTCCTCATGGTCTCAAGGACGACGCGAACTTGGGATTCATGATCCTCCTCTTCCTTGGAATAAACCGAGGTGTCATCAAAGAAGACAAGCACAAAGTCATCGTAATATGGTCTAAAAATGTCTTGCATTAGCTTGTTAAAGGTGGCAGAAGCATTAGGCAATCCAAAATACATTATTGTGAATTCAAAAAGACCATATCTGGTATTGAACTCCGTCTTAGCAATATCCTCTTCCTTGGCACGGATCTAGTAGTATCTTGATCTCAAGTCAATCTTGGAGAAGATCCTTATTGCTCCCTACAATCAGTCAAGTAACTCGTCTATCCTTGGGATAGGATATTTATTCTTGATGGTTACTTGGTTCAAGCCTCTATAATTGATGCAAAGGCGAAACGTACCATCCTTTTTCTTTTGGATCAAGACTATAGCCCCCCAAGGAGAACTGTTGAGGCATATGTATCCTTAGTCCAATAGTTGTTTGAGTTGTTCCTTTAACTCAATAGCTTCAGGAATGGACATCTTGTAAGGCCTTTTTGCGACTGGTGCAGCTCCTAGTATTATCTTGATCTCATGATCCACTTCCCTAAGTGGTGTTCATTTAGTCAATTATTCTGGGAACACATCCGCATACTCTTTTAGCCATGATGGTTCCCCAATGGAGTCCTCTACCTGTTCCAGCTTATTTAGCTTGATCAGATAGACAGGTAATCCTTTTCTTATTCCTTGAGCTATTTGTGTTTCTTTAGCTAGCTGGATCTTTGAATTACCTGCTTCTCCTAGTGTGGTAACTAGCTTGCCCTTAGGATTCTGAAACGAGACTTGTCCATTCTTACAATGGATGTGAGCGTCATTGGGGATTAGCCAATCCATCCTGAGTAGGCACTCATGGACTCCTAGATTCATTACCCTAAACTTAACAGATGTGAGCTTGTTTCCGAGTAGGAATTCCACCTTAGCAATCTATCTAGTGCAAGTGATTTCTCGCCCATTTGCTAGTTCGACAAGTAAAGTAGGTGCAGCTACAGTTGCTATCCCTAACCTTCTTGCACAAACCAGTGAAATGAAAGAATGAGTGCTTCCACAGTCAATCAAGATTTTGATTTTCTTACCTTGGTAATCTGTGGTGTTTGGATCACCAAGAATTGGCAGTTTGGGACCTTTTTATAGAGAGCGGCATGAATGGATGCCCTCTCAATCTCAGCTTCCATTGATGGGTCTTCTTCTTTGTTAATTCCCTTAGTGGAGATATTGGAATTTTTTGCCCTTCCCATTGCTGCACGACTGCGGCCACAGGTATCTCTAGCTTGGTCACTGAATTTTCCTTGGCAATGCTCACTGCCAAGTTTGGGGCATTCCCTTTTGAAGTGCCTAGGTTCATTACAATGGAAACATTGCATGCTTTGTTCACTTCTTTGAGTGGGGACAAAGTCACTAATTGCATTTGCCCTCGGCTACTTCCATTGGCCTTGACTCTGTCCTTGTGCCCTTTTGAATTTAGCTTTCAACATTCCTCGATTCTAGTCTTTATGAGACTAGGGTCTATTATTTATGGGCTTTGGCTTAACTTCTAAGGCAATAGGTCCCACTCTTATCAATGCACCTTGCAAATCGAAAAGACACATTGATTCCAACCAAGTGTTCATTGGTGTCAAGAATCACGTGGTGGGGGGGACTTGCTCAAGATGCTGCGCCAAACACACACAGAATGCACAAGGAGAAGCTCACTCAAGAGAGAAGAAGAGTGATGGAGGCCAAAACGTTTTCTTGCTGGTTTCTTCTTCCTCTTCCACACACTTTACAATGTACAAAAAGTATAGATAAGATACAACATAAAGGAAAGTGACCTACCAAGTCAAACAATGCATAACTGACTACACTAGTCGACTGGCGCTATAGCTATTCTAGCTATAAATAGGTGTAACAACCTGAATATAATAAGTAATGAGTCAATGGCCGTGTGAGAGTCATAATGACCACCGATGTGCTAAGTGTAGACGTGTGGACCATCTAACCAGGCGATCCATCATCAATGTCCACATGCGTTGAGCTTGTCATCTCAACACTCCCCCTCAAGCTCAACTGCATATCTGCAACTCCAAGTAAGCTTCGAAACTTTTGAAGCTTCTTTGTACCCAATGCCTTCATGAAGATGTTAGCTATCTAATCCTGTGTGCTGACATACACCAAGTCAATCTCACCTGCTAGTACCTTCTCTCTCACAAACTGGTAGTGTACCTCAATATGTTTTGTCCTGGCATGGAACACAGGGTTCCTAGCCAACTGTATACTGCTCATGTTGTCACAATAAATGATAAGTAGACCTTCCACCTGCACATCTAAATCAGCCAATAACTTTTATAGCCATACTACCTCACATGCTGCTACAGCAGCACCTCTATACTCAACCTATGTACTCGACAAAGCAACTGTAGGTTGCTTTTTACTGCTCCAAGTAACTGCTACACTACCAAGAGAGAACATGTATCTGCTGGTAGATCTTCTATCAGACATACTACCAGCCCAATATGCATCTGTGTATCCAAACACCTATACATCTGTACCTGTCTCATAGAAAAGTCCATAATGTAATGTGGACTTCACATATCTCAATATGCATCTGACTGCATCCAAATGTGGCTTTCTAGGTACTTGCATAAATTAACTCACAAAACCAACAACATAGCTCAAGTCTGGCCTTGTAATGGTCATGTAGATCAAACTCCCCACTATCCTCCTGAACATAGTAGGGTCTTTTATCTCATTCGCAACATCAGCACTCAACTTTACATTCTGCTCCAACGGGACTGAAAGTGGTTTGCATGTTGTCATACCATACTTGGTCAACATATCCAAGCCATACTGTCTTTGGGACAGCCATATAACATCATCACATCTGATCACTCAATCCCAAAGAAGTACCTTAGCTCATCTAAATTCTTCATCTCAAACTTCTTCTTCAAAAATTCCTTGACTTCAGCAATCCCACTATCACTATCACCTATAATAATCAAGTCATCCACATAGATGACTATGATGACCAAACCTGTATCTCCCTTTCTCACATAAAGTGAGTAATCATCATCAGAAACATAAAAGCCAATATTGATAAGATACTCTTTGATCTTGTCTAGGTGCTTGCTTGAGCCCATAGAGCGCCTTCTTTAACCTGCACACATACGTCGGATGCTCTAAATCTTCATAACCTACTGGCTTATCCATACACACTTCTTCTTGCAAATCACCATGAAAGAAGGCATTCTTCACATCCATTTGTTGCAACCTCCAACCTTTGGCTGCTGCCAAAGAAATCACACATCTGACAGTTGCCATCCTAGCAACCGGACAGAAAATTCCTTCATAATCTATGCCATATGTCTGGGCATAGCCTTTTGCAACCAACCTAGTTTTGTACCTCCTAATAGAACCATCTGCATTGTGCTTAATCTTATAAACCCACTTACATCCAATAGCTTTCTTACCCTTCGGCAATGATACTAGATCCCAAGTCTTATTGGCCTCTAAGGCAACCATCTCCTCATCCATTGCTGCATCCCAATGAGTATGACCAACAGCATCCTCAAAACAAGTGAGCTCAACATTCTCAACTAGTTTCACCATATAAGCATAATGATAAGCTGCATAACCTTCAAAACCAAATCTTTTAACAGGGTATCTGACCCTGCTAGATCTGCATACCACCGGATCACTCAATGGAGCCTTTACATTGTTGAGATGACAAGCTCAACACATGCGGACATTGATGATGGACCGCCTGGTTAGATGGGTCCATATGTCTACACTTAGCATGTCGGTGGTTATTATGACTCTCACATGGCCACTGACTCATTACTTATTATATTCAGGTTGTTACACCTATTTACAGCTGGGATAGTTATAGCGCCAGTCGACTAGTGTAGTCAGTTATGCATTGTTTGACTTAGTAGGACACTTTCCTTTATGTTGTATCTTATCTATACTTTTTGTACATTGTAAAGTGTGTGGAAGAAGAAGAAGAAATGAGCAAGAAAACGTTTTGGCCTCCATCTCTCTTTTTATCTCTTGAGTGAGCTTCTCCTTGTGCATTCTGTGTGTGTTCGGTGCAGCATCTTGAGCAAGTCCCCCCACCACGCAATTCTTAACATGGTATCAAAACCGCGCCACTGAGAGAGGCTGATTTCGAAGGCTGAAGCAAAGGAGAAGAAGTAAGGTTTAAGCAAGCAAGCCACGGGTAAGAAGCTCTCCCATTCTTCCACTCTCTCTCTTGGATAGTGCCTATGGAGGCACCGGAAGCAGGGTCGAGCAAAAATCTCAGATTGCAGTGAGATTTGGTGTGCACGAAGAGCGCTTTGTATTCTGCATATTGGCCCTTTAGGGCTTTCCCACAGTTATTTTGGGCATCTGAGGCCGTTTCAGGGCCGGTTTTAGAGCCGCAAGGTTGCGGACAGTAGTTTCAGGGTACACTGTGACTTCAACTATATTGACCGAAAGTGGGTGCCCAGGTTACAGATTTCAGATCTGTAAGTTCAAAGGTGTTTACCAACGAGTAAACATAAGGTTTATCTGCAAACTGGTTTCAGATTGCATGTATTGTTGAGCAAACTGTGAAAAAGGCTATCTGTGTAATGTTGTGCACTACAGGTCGAGGATTGCAGAAGATTTGCTTGTTGTTTGGTATTAGTTTTGTGATAATGGCAGAGAACAGTGGAAGCCCCATCATTGAGAAGCTCGATAAGAACAACTACCCTTCATGGAAGTTGCGTGTCTCGAACTTTCTTATTGGAAAAGGCCTCTACGAGTTTGTTTCAGGTGAAGAAAAGGAGCCGGAGGTGAGTGATCCTCCAACTGCAGAAGAGACAAAGGCACGGAAGGAATGGAATGCAAAAGACAAAAAGGTCATGTATTGGCTGACTGCAGTAATTGACAATAATATGTTGGGACATATTAGAAATGTAGAGAATTCATATGCAGCTTGGACCATACTTGAAAGTATGTTTTCGTAAATACAAAGGCACGAAAGATTCAACTCAAGCAAGAGTTGAATACATTGAAGAAAGGGAATATGTCTATCAATGAGTATACATTAAAGGCAAGGAGCATTGCAGATGCATTGGTAGTGATTGATGCAATACCCGATGATGATGATTTGGTGTCGTCTACCTTGGGTGGACTTAACAATGAAAAGGCTTGGAAGTTTTTTGTAACTTTCGTATATGTCAGAAAGCCATTTCTAGATTTCGATGAGTTGGTCTCCCTTATGATCACTGAAGAGATCAACATGCAGAGTGAGACATCTAAAAGAAGTGGTGAACAGGTTCAAGCTTTCTACTCCAGTTCAGGAAGGGGACGTGGCAGGTTCTCTTCAAGAGGTCGTGGTATAGGACATGGTAGTGACAACCAACAAAACAGATTCAATCAGCAATTTGGAGATATGTAGGTTTCAGGAGGTCATGGTAACTTTAGAGGCAGGGGGAGCTTTAGAGGAAGAGGTGGATGGCAGAACAAAGGTTCTAACAACTCTAGTATTGTGTGTCACTACTATGGCAAAACAGGTCATATTGCAGCCCAATGTTATGCTAAGAAAGATGATATTCGAAGTGGTAAGTTGTAGCAAGGAAACTATGCATCGTCTTCACGATAGAATGAAGACAAAAATGAACTTCTGTTTGTTATGCAACATATGTTGAATGCTGTTATAGGAAAGGGAACACCTGATGATGTTTGATATGTTGATTCAGGTGCATTCAATTATATGACCAGCTATGCAGAATGGTTTGGAGAGATGTAGGATTTGCAAAATGCAGGTTATGTGCAGACGGGTGATGATTCATGCCACCCAATTTCACACATTGGAAAAGTTCCCTTGTCCTTGCATGATGGTAAGACAAAGAGTATTTCAGATGTATTACATGTGCCATCTATTACAAAGAACTTGGTGTCAGTCGGATGGTAGAGCAAGAGCTGCAAGTCAGATTTAATGCAAAGGGCTGCTTTGTAGAAGACTTCAATGACAAGTGCAGGTTAGTTTCAAAGGGAAGTAGAGTTGGACGTATGTTTACTCTGGATGCTGGAATTCCTACTATGAATGCTACTATGTATGCTAAAGGAAAAGGTGTTGTTGCAGATATTGAAATTTGGCACAAACGCATTGGACATGCAAATGTACAAAGGTTGAAATTAATGCAGTCCAAAGGGTTGGTTACAGGTTTGCCTACATTTAGAGTTGTAGAATTTCATAAGTGGAGCCCCAAGAGGAACACCAAGGAAAAGGGAATTCTCTTGCAAGAAAATCTATCTTGTAACATCAACAAGCTTGTTTATTAGGTTTTATATGATCATAATGAAGAAAAGAACACCAGGCACAACAAATCTTCATGCAACATCATGTAGATCTCCCACGGATTTGATAGAATCAACCATATTCTTCAATATCTTCATAAAATCCATCAATAGAACAAAGAAAGCAAAGGAATACACCATCTTTGAATGGAAATACATCACATAGTATTCATCTTCAATGTCTTCAATGTCTTCATAGTCTTCTCTCTCAATCTCTCATATACAATCACTCTGTTTTAGTAGAATTGGCTATCTCTGATTCTCTCTCTCTCTCCATCAATAATACATCATATCCTCACTACAATCTCTCATAATCACTCACAATAATCCTTCTTAGTTCGTGGATACCCCTCCCAAGAGGCATGTCTGATATGAAGAGTCACCAGAGCCACTACAGTGTCCTTTCATAGCTCACTACTGTCACTTCACTCCAGTCTTTACTCGAGTCTTCAACAGCTACTTCTTTCACTTCTTTTAGCTCTTTTGCACTTGTATTCACCTCTTTCCAAGGTTAGAAAACTTTCTCAAGCTACACTCTCATCCAACAGAACACATACAGAAGCATACAGAACAGTCACATACAGTACCAGAACAGCTACAGTACAATTACAGTACAGAGACAGAAGCTCTACAGAAGATCTACAGAAGGTTACAGAAGGTCATCAAAACCTCATAACTCATACTCAAACCATTCCAAACCATCAAAAATCACTCAATAAGCTTTCACAAGATCTCAATCCCTATCAATCATCAATCCATGCTTCATACAGAAGACAATCAGAACAAAACAGAAGCTATACAGAAGGTATACAGAACCAATCATAACCTATCAGAACCTCATATCTCCACTAATAAACATCATGAACTTAATAAAACCATTCCAACCTATCCAAAACACTCTCAAACCACTTCCAAACCAATCAATCATCTCACAAAATCAACCATTCAGAAACATAGTTCCGCCTAAGATAAGACGCGTTCACATGGGAAAAACCCAAAAAACAGACCCGAAAATAGAATCGGAAATTAATATTGGACAAACCGCTCGCCAGAATGACATGCAGTAAAAAGTAATAATGTCCGCAAGAAGGAGAGGTATAGGGTTGTCATATCAAAGCGCAGTTCCGGCAGAAGTAGGAGGGGTTCACATGCGAAAAACACCAAAAATACACCCGAAAACACATTTAAAAATTAATAATAAAAAATCCAGAAGTCGAAAGAGGGTGGAAGAAAAAGGAAAAATGTGGGGGAAGGCACGGGGCACACGGCTGTCAAATCAAATTGGAATTCCGATGCAAACAGGGCAGGTTCACATGGAAAAAGGTCAAAAAGACGCACGAAAAAGTCTTGAAAAACCGCAAAAATTAATATTGGACAAACAGTGCATCGGAATGACACAGAGTAAAAAGGAAAAATGTTAAGGAGAAAGTTGTTTTCAGGGCTATGATGTCAGATCACGGTTTCGAAGCAAGCAAGGCGCGTTCACCTGGGAAACCGACTAATGTGCGCAAAAGGCTTCAAAAATTAATAACTCGAGAACCGTGCACCAGAACAGGGGTAGGTAAAAAGGAAAAATGGTCAATTAAAAGGGAGGAACATGACTATAAGGTTGGATGTGGACTTCGGTGAACGTAGGGTGCGTTCACATGACATGACCGCAAAATCAGGGAATGAAGGAAAACTGCAAGGGAACAGCCCCAAGGTGGGTGGAACATAGACGGATGGGTTGGAAGGGACCCCATCAGGGTAAAAACAAGGCATGGCATAGAGGCATGAGCTGGTTGAGGCATATGCAAAAGGGTATGCAATGTAGATATGCAGGGACGCGTCCCCACACTTAAAACCTGAACGGACAGGGTTAACCGAGCAACAGAGACCTAGGACCATATAACAGACCATCCACTAACGTCCCCACACTTAAAACATGAATGTCACTGAGAAACAGAAGTTGTAGGGTTAGAAAAACTTGGCCCATGTTGTAGAGAATCAAGGTTAACTATTGATGGCACATCCTGTGTCGTTGTCGGCTGCTGCAGGAGGTACCAAGGTATCTTCACAGCACACGTCCTTCATGGCAGGGACCACACGACAGCACCCAGGGAGGTAGCTGGTTGAAGGAATCGCAAGAAATTTGTCGATGATGAGGAATGTTGCACTCAACTCAAAGTCACTCAAATGGAATGAAAGAACTGTCACTCGCCCCAGGACTTATATCACTCGAGGAATAATGATTGAAACCCATATCTCGTACCTGGTTTATAAATCGACAGGGGAATGGTGCAGAGGGAGTATGCCAGGGTGCACAGTTGATGGTGCATCAATGGGTCGAACCCATCTGGCATAAGTGCAAGGAGGAAGGCAAGAGAGCCTTACAGTGCAGTGTATAGAACAAGGTGACGTGTCCTGTGATGACGGTAGAGACCCATCTCGTGGGTGCATAGGGAAACGGGAATATACCTGACTCCAAGTGTCGTAACGTCCCTCAATCTCACCTCTCAGTAATTGATTAAAGAAACTCCAGTCACACTCAGCCCACCCTCTGTCTCACGCTCTGCTAATAGATATAGGAGGGCAGCCATGTCCTGAAACCCATTGATGTAATCCTCACAGTCACTTGTGCAAAGGTTGTATGCCTTATGCGCATTTGATGGTGCAACTGTGCATCCCGCCCTGTGTCGGCATACCGTGCGAGAAGGAAGGCCAGAGAGCCTTATGGTGCAGTGCACAGGAACAAATTGTGCTTTGTGCATTGAGAGGCCCATCCCATGCGTGCAACACTTCATTCACACTTCTCACCTCTCATTTGATTTGAAGGGAAAAACTAGTCACTCGTCCCACCCTCTGTCTCACACTCTGTTGATAGACACAGAGGGCAACCATACTCACTTCCCCATCCGGTTAGGATGAAAGCTCACATCACTCGATTGTTTGTCGATGAAGATCGCGTCGTTAGTTGTTGAAGAGGTGTACCCAGGGAGGTAGCCATCAAATTGAACGTTGTGTTGGATAGGACATGTCGTCTGCTAGAGGATAGTTAGACACTCTGCAGAGAGACCCAGGACATAGCGTACCAAGGGGGGCAGCTTCGAAACTGGATCCTGGGGATATCAATCGATGAATCCACTTTTTGGACTGCTAGGTGTTGCCACCTTTTCCACATCCAGCTTCTCGCCCAAGGGTGTTAAACACCTTTTCTTGGAGCGAGGCCTGCTATGACAAGGAATTTCTTCCTTTTCTCCCATAATAGTTTTTTTTCTCTTGTTTATTTTTATTTTTATTTTTTATTTTTTGTCTTTTCCTTTTCTCCTATTCCCGAGGGTGTTTCCACCTTTTCTCGAAGAATAGGTCGGCATGACAGGGACCGAAGTCCTTTTCTCCCATGACCGATATGTATATTTTTTTCTTTTTGTTTTTTTTTCATTTTTTGTTTTTCTCTTCGAATTAAGCAAGGGAATGGTAGAAATACCATTTTTCAGAACGCACCTTGCCACTATCGCTGGTGGAAAATAGAGGATAAGAGATCAAGGCTGGAAGGTGGGGCTGAAGGGATAGAGGGTTGTGTCCACTTCATCAGAAGTGGCTGAAGAACGGCTATCAGAAGTAGCATCATAAGAGTGAGAGTGCCACGCCAACAAGGGAAAGGATCAGGTGACCGTGATTGTCAAGATCCCCAAGGAGGGAAGTACTTCTTCAGACGATATCCATTGATAAGGAAGGGATCATCAGAGGCATCAACAGTCTGCACTTGAACAGAGCCATTAGGGTTGACGGCAAGTACCTTATATGGGCCCATCCACCGCTGTTGAAGCTTGCCAGAAAACTTGCCAAATCGCGAATCATAGGCTAGGACCAAATCACCTTCTTTGAACTCCTTGTGCTTGATGAAGCTATCATGGTAAGCCTTACGTCGAGCTTGCGTGGCTTCCATGCACTGTAGAGCCATCCTGCGAGTTTCATCCAAACATTTCAGGTGCAGGAGACGGCGTTGCAGTGAATCATCGTCCCCCAAACGCTCTTTGATGGCCACTCTCAAAGAGGGTAATTCTAGTTCAACAGGGAAAACAGCTTCTGTACCATACACCAGCTGGAAGGGTGTCTGTCCTGTTGCTGCTTTATGGGAGGTTCTGTACGCCCAGAGGGCCTCTGTAAGTCGATCATCCCAATCACGACGATGTGCGGCAATTGTCCTTGTCAGAATCGAGCAGAGGATGCGATTGGTGACTTCGAATTGGCCGTTGGCTCTGGGGTAATAAGGAGTGGACTTGCGATGGCAGATCTTATACAGCTCTGTCAACTCTTCCATGACTTTATTAATGAAATGAGTGCCTCTGTCACTTACCAGCTCTAAGGGACTGCCAAAATGGGTGATGATATTCTCGTACATGAACAGGGCCATGCTGTTACCATCGTCCTGCTTTAGGGCTTTAGCTTCACACCACTTTGTGACATAATCCGTATATACGAGGATGTATCTGTTCTGTTTCCTTCTGGTAGGAGGATCGATCGGGCCTACGAAGTCGATGCCCCACTTCTCAAACGGCTTCAAAGGAAGGATAGGTTGCAGTGGCATGGCACTTGTCTTGGTAGGTTTTCCCATTCTCTGACAAGCATCACATCTTTTACAGTAATCATAGGCATCCTTATGAATGGTAGGCCACCAGTATCCTGCGAGAGCAGAGCCTTCCTGGATGTGGCTTCTCTTGCAAAGTGGCCTCCACATGGTTCATCATGGCAAGCCTTCAAAACAATCCCAATCTCATCTCCTGCAACACATCTTCTGAGCACTTCATCTTTGCCTTTCTTGTACAGTGCACCGCCTAGCAAGGTGTAGGCGGCTGATCTAACATAAGCTTCTTCCTTTCCCGACTAGAAATACCAGGAGGGTACTGTTGGGTTGCCAGCAGATTGACAATGTCTGCATACCAAGGAGTTACAGTTTCTACCAAGAATAGGGAAGCATCAGGGAGGTCTGGATCATCCTACTCCTCGTCTGCAGTTTGTGGGATACGCGACAGATGATCAGCCAGAACATGGGAACGACCAGGTTTCGTAATTACCTCAAAGTCAAACTCCTAGAATAGTAGGAGCCATCTCATCATTCATCCTTTCACGTCCGCTTTGTTCATCAGGAAGGATAGGGCCTTGTGATCCACATAAAATTTAAAGTGGGTGGATAGCAGATAGTGGTGGAACTTCTCTAGGGCAAACACCATTGCCAAGCACTCAAGCTCTGTCACTGTATAGTTCTGTTCCCTATCAGTGACTTTTCGGCTTGCGTAATAGATGGGTTGATCTAATTTGGAGGAGCCCTTCTGGCAGAGGACTGCGTCTAAGCCTTCAATTGATGCATTAGTGTGTACATGGAACTCCTTCGTCCAATCAGGAGGTTGCAGAATGGGTGCCTCAATCAGACACTGCTTCAGAGTGTTGAAGGATGTGTCACATTCTTCTGTCCAAACAAACTCTGCATCTTTCCTCAGAAGCTTGTGCAAGGAGGTTGCCTTTGTTGCAAAATGAGCTATGAACCTTCTATAGTAAACCACATGGCCTAGGAATCCCCTCAACTGTTTGAGGTTGGTGGGTGCTGTCAGAGCTGCGATCTTTTTGATCTTTGCAGGGTCTGTTGATATCCCTTGTGCAGAGACAATGTGGCCCAATAGAACTCCAGAAGAGACTCCAAAGATGCATTTTTCAGGGTTAAGGGAAATCCCATACTCCCGGCATCGATCAAAGCATTGTTCCAAATGTCCCCAATGTTCACGAATCAAACTATAAACACAAAAGTCATCCAAATATACCTCAATAAAGTCGTGCAGATGATTTTGGAATGCGGCCATCATGACTCGCTGGAAAGTAGCAGGGGCATTGCAAAGCCCAAATGGCATCACTTGGTAAGCGTAGGTCCCCCATTCTGTGGTGAAGGTTGTTTTGGATTGGTCTTCTTCTGCTATCTGCACTTGGTTATATCCATTGAATCCATCCAAAAGGGAATAAAGCTCATGTCCTGCCAGTGTGTCCAACAGTTGGTCTGTGAAAGGGATAGGAAAATGATCCTTCTTCGTCTTGGAATTCAACTTGCGAAAATCCACACATTCGAAGCTTGCCATTCTTCTTGGGTACAACCACCATGGGTGAAACCCATTCACTATTTGCCACTGGATAGATGAACTCGGCTTCCAGAAGCTTCAGCACCTCTGCTTTCACCAATGTGGAATAATTTGGGTTCATTCGCCTCTGTTGTTGCCGTACTGGCTTGGCATCAGGCTCCAAGTCAATATGATGCTGACATATTGTGGGATCAATCCCCTTTAGGTCTTTGTAGGACCACGCAAACACATCCAAATTCTCTTTCAACAAGTTGTACAAAGTTGACAACTCCTCTTCTGGTAGGCTGCTACCCACCTTCAAATGGTGTTCAGTGCCATCTGCATCCACAAAAGTTAACTGCCTTTCACCTTCTACTTCACGGATGAAGGTCCCGCGGACTGCTTCTGGATACAGATCCGACTCCCTCAAGGGAGTGGTGTCCTCTTCTGATGTCCCACTAGAACCAACTTCTTCTTTTGGTGGGGACTTAGGTTGCTCCTTGAGATGTTGAAATGGGATTAGAGCCGTTTCGGTTTTGGTTTCAAGATTAGTTACCTCTTGGCTTGAAGACTCATCTTCTGATGACGCATCTAGGAACGTCACATAACAGGGACCCTCTGATTTCTGTTGGGTTTGTGAGACTGGTGCTTGTTGGCACGGTGCATCATCATCATCTTTTCTTGGCAAAGGTGGGTGAGGACGGCAAGAGCCACTGTTGAAAGATGGATTATTCTTCTTAACCCATTTCTTATAAAGATTTTGCATATGAGAAGATCCATTTACCAGACCAAATAGTACCATCACCATTCTGTCCCACAGCGTGAGCTCGTCTGCTTCTGATGCTTCTGGAACTTCTTCTTCATATATAACCTCTTCAGGTGGGATAGCTTCTTCCATCTCGCTTTCATAACCTTCTTCTTCCATATCATCTCCTTCCTCTTCTATCTCTATCTCTGTCTTTGTCTCTGTCTCTGTCTCTGGCTCTGTCTTTGTCTATGTCTCTGTCTCTGTCTCTGTAGGAGCTGTGTAAGAGAAGAACAGGTTCTCTGTTTCATCTTCTGCCTCTGTCTCTGGCTCTGCTATGGCCATGTAACAGGGAGAGCAGTACATCCATGCTTCTATCTCACTATCAGAAGTGATTTCGGAAATCATTCCTGGTTCAGGCAGGAAGTATTCACCCATTGACAGGGACTTTACATCTTTTGGGAGTCGGCTTACAGTATCCACTGATAAGGAACGTGCCACTGTTTTCTTGGGAAGGATATGTTTGACAGTATCTTCATCTGCTGATGTTCCATCTGTAGCCTCATTAGGGGAGTCAAAAGATAATTCCAAGGAGGTGGATCCATGCCCTTTTTGAGAACCATATAGCTTCAGCACCACTTTGTTGGGTTCTCTACCCAAGGTCAAGGTTCCTTTGAACCAATCCGTCCTTGCTCTGGCTTCAAAAATCCATGGTCTGCCCAGTATAATAGAGGTTAGGATGTACCATAAGAGTTGGGCTTCACCACCAGATAGGTTAGCCAATAATCTTTTCCAGTCATTGTAGTCTTCACATATGGGAGAATGCCCAAAGGCTTGATTCTGCTCTGATCCGCCAGTTTGATGAGCCATTGGGTTGGTTGCACACCTTGTAGGCCTAGATCCTTCATTGTCACATCCGTCATAATGTTCACTGATGAACCACCATCAATCAGTGCATTTGCAATGAAGCAGCCTTCTATCCACACACCAGTCTCTGGGGTACCCGGATCTAGGAAGGCGTTAGCCACATCCACTTCTTTGACAAGCTCTGGAGCTTTGTTGGACTTTGTTGCTGTTGAGGGAGCAATCCTTAAGCCACATCTTCTTGTCAGTATACTTTTGAACCTTTTTCGGCAACCGGGAGACAGCATCAATAATTGTCGGAATGTGAGGTTGGGTTTAAAGGTATCTAGATCTCTGACCAGATCGTATTCCTTAATAGGATCCACTGGCTTCTCTAACCGGTTAGGGAATGGGGCAACACCCATTTTCATTTTCCTTGTTTCTTCCAACAGGGGCATCATGGGGACTTCTTCTGCCACTTGTGGCACTTCCTCCTCTTCTATCTCCTGGACCTCTGGTCGGGTCTCTAGAACTGTCTCTGTGACTCTCTGTGGCACTGTAGTGCTCTGTACAGCACTGTCAGGCTCTGTATTTTTATGTTCTTCTGGTGGAAGATTGAACTTCACTGTTCTGGCAGGAGGATTATTTTCTTTTTGGATAGGTGGTTCCTTCTTCTTTGCACGCGTGATGACAGCAACTTCCAATTCCACTAAATTGGAGGTAGGCTCTTGGGCCTTGGCCGGATTATCAGTAGCACTGTTTTTCACTGGGGTTGGGCTTAGATAGTCTTTTGCAGTGTGGCCTTCTCCTTTGCATTGACTGCATAAGGTCTTGTAATCCACTGACCTTCTGGGATTTGGACAATTTGGTGAAATGTGTCCCTTTTCTCCGCATCTGTAACACTCTACTTCTGATCTCTGACCACCGCCAGACTGTCTAACTTTTAGAGGGAAACCTCCTTGGACCGAAATTAGGACCAAACTCTCTAGATTTGGGTCCAATATCCTGTGTTGTCATTTTGGATTCCAGCAACTTGAATCTTGCATCCTCTTCCTTTCTTCTCCTATCATGCATCTCCTTCAGAAAGCAAATATCCTCTGTATGGTTCTTCCGCAAATAGTAGGAACAGAAAGCTCCAGGGATGGTTGGTTTTCGTGTACATTCAGCGGCTAAATGGCCAGCTTGATGACACTTACCACACCAAGTATTTGACAGCATCACATCTCTTCCTGCTCCTGCCACATTGGATATGATGGCGGTATTCACTTTCAGCGTCTGTAGCTACTCTGTAATCACATCCATTAACTCCTTTTTTATATTTGCAACTGAGTTGGATAAGTAATCCTTCAAGATTTTTCCTCCTGAGGTAGTGGCAGTAGGGTTTTGAGGAGTCTCTATAATCACTGCATAAACAGGTTTGGCTAGTGCAGAGGGGTCTCTGCTCTGATTCTGATTCTGAGCTCCTGTTTGAACTGTTAGCTGTTGGCTCCAGTTGGTAGGGTTCCACTATTGCTGCTGATTTGGCATTGGGGAAATTGGTTGGGAGCATTGTTGTTGTGGTTGAACCATCATTTGAGGATGGATTGTAGCCACTGTGGATTTGGTGCACTGTACTGTGATACTGGGGGCATCTGCTGGTAGGGGTAGGGAACTGTCCCTGGGACTGCATTTGGTGGGTACATCATTCCTGGAATCAGAGGAGGTAGGACTCCTCTTCCTGTATTCATCGCCAATCTAGCTTCCACTTCATCGTACAGTCTTGCACCTTCTGTTGTTGCAGCTTGCAGTATGGCTGGTCTTTGCAGCTCCACAAACTTACGGACTTCTGGTTGTAATCCTCTGAGAAACACCCCCTTCTGAATGCCATCATCTAGATTATGGTTAGTCCATCTCTTCAGGATGGATTCCATTTGTGAGACATAAGCTTCTACTCTTTCTCCAGAGGACTGACTTAGGTTCATAAATTCCTCTTGCATCCGCTCTTCAAAACCTTCACGCCTGAATTTAGTGAGAAAGGCCAACTTCAGGTCGTCCCATGTGTCAAAAGTTCCTGCTGCTTGTCTCTCATACCACTGAAACGCCGCGCCCTTGAAAGTAGCGGGGAATATTGCCAACCAATGCTCAGGGGTTCTGGAATTGTTAGCCACACATGCTACCATAAACTCTGCTACATGAAGATCGGGGTCTTCATTGTACTCTCCCTTAAAAACTGGCAACGGGACTACATTCGCTGGCCTGTCATCAATATTTCCAGGACGGATCTGGCTTGGAAGTGGACCTCCAGCAGGAGGAGGAAGGGCTTGATGTGCCATTGGGACTTCTGTAAAGAGTTCCGCAAGGGCGTCAAAGGCGGCTTCTGCTGCGAGCTCGTTCTCAGCTTTGATTTTTGCTTTCTCTCTTCTCACGTACCTCTGGACTCGTTCTAACGCTTGTCTCTTTATTGCGTCATTCATCAGGGGGTTGGCTCCACTATGTTGTTAGTGCTCCACAGAGGGTTAATAGAAGGCTTCAGTCTCTAGAGGACTGTCTTGCCAACATTTCTTCTACTTCTTCATTTTCAACGTCTCTGAATTCTGCTTTCATGCCGCTGCACAGAGGAAGGTATTCGGTTTTGAAGGTGTCAAAATGCATACGTTTGAGCATTGTGGTGGTGCCATCATCATAGTAATGCCAGCTTCTGATGGTTTCAACAGTGTATGTTGTAAAGAACACTCTGTCTACCAACTTCCAGTGGGTTGCTAATTGAACAAATAGAAGATTATCAGTACACCAAGCATCCCATGTAACTTGCTGTTGAGCATCCACGAACAAATTCCAACTCTTTTCCTTCTTGTCTTTGTGAACCTCCACAGACCAAGACTCCTAAAGCTTCTTCACAATCTCCCACTTGATGATGTCTGGAAACTTCTCAATGAATGCCAAATCTTCCATAGATGGTCATTCTCTCTGTTTCTGCTCTTCAGTTTGTTTCCAAACAGTTTGCCACCAAGATGCAAGTTTCTGCTGCTTCAACAGGAAGAGGAAACTATCCACTACATAGAGCATGCATCATGATGGTGATGTGTTTCCGCCATTGTGGGATGAAATTCTTGTGGAAAGTGGCTTTGATTATGAGAAATTCCAACTCTTCAGTGGAAGAAGGAACTTTACAAACATCCATTGAATTCTTCTCTTCTTGGCAATGCCATTTCCTTCATTTTCAGCCTCTTCTGGTGCTTGTTGATGGCAAGTTTCCCCGGCTGCGCACCAAAAACATGGAGCCCCAAGAGGAACACCAAGGAAAAGGAAATTCTCTTGCAAGAAAATCTATCTTGTAACAACAACAAGCTTGTTTATTAGGTTTTATATGATCATAATGAAGAAAAGAACACCATGCACAACAAATCTTCATGCAGCATCATATAGATCTCCCACGGATTTGATAGAATCAACCATATTCTTCAATATCTTCACAAAATCCATCAAAAGAACAAAGAAAGCAAAGGAATACACCATCTTTGAATGGAAATACATCACATAGTATTCATCTTCAATGTCTTCATAGTCTTCTCTCTCAATCTCTCATATACAATCACTCTGTTTTAGTAGAATTGGCTATCTCTGATTCTCTCTCTCTCTCCATCAATAATACATCATATCCTCACTACAATCTCTCATAATCACTCACAATAATCCTTCTTAGATCGTGGATACCCCTCCCAAGAGGTATGTCTGATATGAAGAGTCACCAGAGCCACTACAGTGTCCTTTCATAGCTCACTACTGTCACTTCACTCCAGTCTTTACTTGAGTCTTCAGTACCTACTTCTTTCACTTCTTTTAGCTCTTTTGCACTTGTATTCACCTCTTTCCAAGGTTAGAAAACTTTCCCAAGCTACACTCTCATCCAACAGAACACATACAGAAGCATACAGAACAGTCACAGTACAGTACCAGAACAGCTACAGTACAAAGACAGAAGCTCTACAGAAGATCTACAGAAGGTTACAAAAGGTCATCAAAACCTCATAACTCATACTCAAACCATTCCAAACCATCAAAAATCACTCAATAAGCTTTCACAAGATCTCAATCCCTATCAATCATCAATCCATGCTTCATACAGAAGACAATCAGAACAAAACAGAAGCTATACAGAAGGTATACAGAACCAATCATAACCTATCAGAACCTCATATCTCCACTAATAAACATCATGAACTTAATAAAACCATTCCAACCTATCCAAAACACTCTCAAACCACTTCCAAACCAATCAATCATCTCATAAAATCAACCATTCAGCTCTCAAAAACAACAAAAATCAGCCAAAAAATAGGTCATTTCAACACTCAACAATAAGGTATGCGAAGCATGCCAGTTTGGTAAGCAGGCAAGACAACCCTTTTCACATGACAGAGATGTAAGCAGAAATATCCTTGATGTTGTGCATACAGACATTTGGGGGCCTACACAAAATGTATCTCTTGGAGGTAGTTCATACTTTGTCACATTCATTGATAATTGTTCTAGAAAGTTGTGGGTATATTTTATGAAGGAAAAGAGTGAAGCGTTTGAGCACTTTAGAACTTTCAAGGTTACAGTTGAAAGAGAAACAGGCTTGAAAGTAAAGTGCTTGAGGTCAGATGGAGGGGGAGAGTACCTCTCGAATGAGTTTAGTGATTTTCTGAGGTCTCATGGGATAAAGAGACAATTCACATGCAGATATATCCCACAGCAAAATGGGGTTGCAGAAAGGAAAAACAGGCGTATTGCAGAAGTTGCACACGCCTTGATGGCTGAAAAGAATATACCTAAGCATTTTTGGTCTGAGGCTGCTGTTTATATTATGAACAGAACTCCCACAGCTGCAATTCATGGGATGACTCCTGAAGAATGCTTTACTGGCAAGAAGCCTGATGTATCGCACTTGAAGGTATTTGGATGTGTTGCATACGTTCATGTGCTAGATGAGCTACAGAAGAAGCTTGATCCAAAGGCAGAAAAATGTGTCTTTATTGGATACTCTTTAGAGCACAAAGGGTATCGCTGTTATAACCCTGTCACATGTAAGTTTAGAGTGAGCAGGGATGTCATCTTTGATGAAATGAGCAGTTGGTATACATCTAGTGGTGATGCATTGGATGATGATGATGATCATGACACTCATGTGCAGGCTGAAAAGCAAGAATCACGGACTCTTAGTAGACCAGAGACATCATCTGGTAGTCCTTGGTCTGGGAGACTAAGGAGTAGCTCTACATCTTCAGGTGCATCTAGTAGCACTACAGGTAAAGACAAAGGAAAGAATAAAGTGTCAGATAGCATTGATGCAGTCCTTGATGGAGACTCCAGTGGCTCAGAGAGCTTGGCTGATGAGCTTGGCATTCCTTCAATGAGGACACCAGGTGTACAGAGAGCTCATAATAATGTAAAGGCTCCATTGAGTGATTCGGTGGTACGCAGATCTAACAGGGTCAAATACCCTGTTAAAAGATTTGGTTTTGAAGGTTATGCAGCTCACCATTATGTTTACATGGTGAAACTAGTTGAGGATGTTGAGCCCACTTGTTTTGAGGATGCTGTTGCTCTTACTCATTGGGATGCAACAATGGATGAGAATATGGCTGCATTAGAGGCCAATAAGACTTGGGATCTAGTATCATTGCCAAAGGGCAAGAAAGCTATTGGATGTAAGTGGGTTTATAAGATTAAGCACAATGTAGATGGTTCTATTAGTAGATACAAAGCTAGGCTAGTTGCAAAAGGCTATGCCCAGACATATGGCATAGATTATGAAGAAATCTTCAGTTTGGTTGCTAGGATGGCAACTATCAGATGTGTGATTGCTTTGGCAGTAGCCAAAGGTTGGAGGTTGCAGCAAATGGATGTCAAGAATGCCTTCTTGCATGGTGATTTCCAGGAAGAAGTGTATATGGATCAGCCAGCAGGTTATGAAGATTTAGAGCATCCCACGTATGTGTGCAGGTTGAAGAAGGCGCTCTATGGACTCAAGCAAGAACCTAGAGCATGGTCTGACAAGATCAGAGAGTATCTTGTCAATATTGGCTTTTATGTTTCTGATGCTGATCATTGACTTTGTGTGAGAAAGGGAGATGCAGGTTTGGTCATCATAGTCATCTATATGGATGACTTGATTATTACAGGTGATAGTGATAGTGGGATTGCTGAAGTCAAGGACTTTTTGAAGAAGAATTTTGACATGAAGGATGTAGGTGAGCTAAGGTACTTCCTTGGCATTGAGGTGATCAAATGTGATGATGGTATATGGCTGTCCCAAAGACAGTATGGCTTGGATATGTTGTCCAAGTATGGTATGACAACATGCAAACCACTTTCAGTCCCGTTGGAGCAAAATGTAAAGTTGAGTGCTGGTGTTGGGGATGAGATAGAAGACCCTACTATGTTCAGGAGGATAGTGGGGAGTTTGATCTACATGACCATTACAAGGCCAGACTTGAGCTATGCTGTTGTTCTTGTGAGTCAGTTTATGCAAGTACCTAGAAAGCCACATTTGGATGCAGTCAGATGCATATTGAGATATGTGAAGTCCACATTACATTATGGACTTTTCTATGAGACAGGTAATGATATACAGGTGTTTGGATACACAGATGCAGATTGGGTTGGTAGTATGTCTGATAGAAGATCTACCAGCAGATACATGTTCTCTCTTGGTAGTGCAGCAGTTGCTTGGAGCAGCAAAAAGCAATCTACAGTTGCTTTGTCAAGTACAGAGGCTGAGTATAGAGGTGCTGCTCTTGCAGCATGTGAGGTAGTATGGCTATAAAAGTTAATGGCTGATTTGGATGTGCAGGTGGAAGGTCCAGTTGTCATTTATTGTGACAACATGAGCAGTATACAGTTGGCTAAGAACCGTGTGTTCCATGCCAGGACAAAACATATTGAGGTACACTACCACTTTGTGAGAGAGAAGGTACTAGCAGGTGAGATTGACTTGGTGTATGTCAGCACACAGGATCAGATAGCTGACATCTTCACGAAGGCATTGGGTACAGAGAAGCTTCAAAAGTTTCGAAGCTTACTTGGAGTTGCAGATATGCAGTTGAGCTTGAGGGGGAGTGTTGAGATGACAAGCTTAACACATGCGGACATTGATGATGGACCGCCTGGTTAGATGGATCCCATAGTCTACACTTAGCATGTCGGTGGTCATTATGACTCTCACATGGCCACTGACTCATTACTTATTATATTCAGGTTGTTACACCTATTGACAGCTGGCATAGTTATAGCGCCAGAGTCGACTAGTGTAGTCGGTTATGCATTGTTTGACTTAGTAGTCCACTTTCCTTTATGTTGTATCTTATCTATACTTTGTGTACATTGTAAAGGGTGTGGAAGAAGAAGAAGAAACCAGCAAGAAAACGTTTTGGCCTCCATCTCTCTTCTTATCTCTTGAGTGAGCTTCTCCTTGTGCATTCTGTGTTCGGCACAGCATCTTGAGAAAGTCTCCCCACCACGTGATTCTTGACATACATTACTATGAGCTCTCTGTACACCTAGTGTCCTAACAGAAGGAATGCCAAGCTCATCATCGAAGCTCTCAAGCCACTAGAGTCTCCATCAAGAATTGCATCAATGCCATCTCACACTTTATTCTTTCCTTTGTCTTTACCTGTAGTGATACTAGATGCACTTGAAGATGTAGAGCTATTCCTTAGTCTCCTAGACCAAGGACTACCAGATGACGTCTCTGGTCCACTAAGCGTCCGTGATTGTTGAGTGTTGAAATGACCTATTTTTTGGCTGATTTTTGTTGTTTTTGAGAGCTGAATGGTTGATTTTATGAGATGATTGATTGGTTTGGAAGTGGTTTGAGAGTGTTTTGGATAGGTTGGAATGGTTTTATTAAGCTCATTATGTTTATTAGTAGAGATGTGAAGTTCTGTTGATGTTCTGATATGTTCTGTTTGGTCCTGATAGCTTCTGTTGAGCTTCTGTTTTGTTCTGTTTTCTCTCTGTATGGAAGGATGGAGTATTGATTGATAGGGTTTGAGATTTTTTGAAAGCTTATTTAGTGATTTTTGATGGTTTGGAATGGTTTTGGTATGAGTTATGTGGTTCTGATGCTTTCTGTTGACCTTCTGTAACTCTTTGTTGAGCTTCTGTGAACCTCTGTAGACCTTCTGTATGCCTCTGTATGTGTTCTGTTGGATGAGAGTGTAGCTTGGGAAAGTTTTCTAGCCTTGGAAAGAGGTGAATACAAGTGCAAAAGAGCTAAAAGAAGTCAAAGAAGTAGCTGCTGAAGACTCAAGTAAAGACTGGAGTGAAGTGACAGTGGTGAGCTATGAAGAGTCACTGTAGTGGCTCTGGTGCCTCTTCGCATCTGACATACCTTTTGGGAGGTGTCTCCACGACCAAAGAAGGGTTATTATGAGTTATTATTGAGTGATTTTAGTGAGGCTTTGATGTATTATTGAGAGCATACTATTGTGAGAGAGATCATATGTGAGAGATAGTCAATTCTATGTGAGAAAATGTATCTTTCTATGAGAGAGAAGACTATGAAGACAATGAAGATGAATGCTATGTGATTTCTTTTCACCAAAATGGTGTTTCTTTTGTGTTCTCTTTGTCTATTAATGAAGTCTATGAAGAATATGAAGAACATAATCAAGTTTGTTGAAGATAAAGCCGTGGGAGATTGATTCTATGATGCTGCGTGAAGATTTATTGTCTTTGGTGCTGTTTTCTTTGTGATGGTCATATAAAGAATGATATAAAGCTTTTTGGTGATTACAAGATAGATTTTCTTGCAGTAGAAACTCTTTTTCCTTGGTGTTCCTCTTGGGGCTCCATGTTTTTGGTGCGCAGCCGGGGAATACTGCCATCAACAGGCATCAGAAGAGGCTGAAAATGAAGGAAATGGCATTGCTGAAAAGAGAAGATTTCCATGGATTCTTGCAAAGTTCCTTATGCCATTGAAGAATTGGAGATTTTCATTGCCAAAGCCACATTCTACAAGAATTTCATTGCACAATGGCGGAAACACATCACCATCTTGATGCAGGCTCTCTATGGTGGACTATTTCCTCTTCCTGCTGAAGCAATAGAGACGTGCATCTTGGTGGCAAACTATTTGGAAAGATTCTGAAGAGCAGAAATAGAGAGAATGAATAGCTATGGCGGATTTGGCATTCATTGAGGACTTTCCACACATCATCAAGTGGGAAATTGTGAAGAAATTGCAAGAGTCTTGGGCTGTAGAAGTGCACAAGAACAAGGAAGAAAAGAGCTGGAATCTGTTCGTGGATGCACAACAGCAAGACAAGTGGAATGCTTGGTGTTCAAACAACCTTCTGTTTGTTTAGTTGGCAACCCACTGGAAGCTGGTAGACAAAATCTTCTTCACCACATATACTATTGAAACCATCAGAAGCTGGAACTACTACGATGATGGTACCACAACAATGCTCAGACGCATGAATTTTGACACTTTCAGAACAGAATACCTTTCCCTCTGTAGCAGTATGAAAGCAAAATTCAGAAACTGTGAAAAAAAAGAAGTAGAAGAAATGTTGGCCAGACAGTCTTCCAAAGACTAAGAGCCTCTGCATTCCTTCTGTGAGTACCAAGACATAGAGTGGATCAGGCTCCCTAATGAATGACGCCATAAGAAGGCAAGCGTTAGAACAACTCCAAAGGTACGTGAGAAGATTGAAAGCACAAGCAAGAGCAGAGAACGAAACAGCAGGAGAAGCTGCATTTGACGGCATAGGAGCTCTATTTATAGAAGCCCCCATGGCACAACAAGCCCCTCCCCCTCAAGGAGGTCCCCTTCCTAGCCAAATACGCCCTGGAAATGTTGATGATAGACCAACGAATGTAGTCCCACTGCCAATATTCAAAGGAGAGTACAATGAAGACCCCGATCTTCATGTAGCCGAGTTCATGATAGTATCTGTGGCCAACAATGCTAGGACCCCAGAGCATTGGTTGGAGATATTCCCCGCCACTTTCAAAGGCACGGTGTTTAAGTGGTATGAGAGGCAAGCAACAGGAACGTTCGGTACATGGGACGAACTGAAGGTGGCATTCCTCACCAAATTCAGGCGTGAAGGCTTTGAAGAGCGGATGAGAGAAGAATTTATGAACTTGAATCAAACCCCTGGAGAACGAGTCGAAGCGTATGTCTCAAGGATGGAGTCTATTCTCAAGAGATGGACCAACCACAACCTAGACGAAGGAATACAAAAGGGAGTCTTCCTCAGAGGACTACAGCCAGAGGTACGTAAGTTTGTGGAATTAAGAAGACCAACCAACCTGCAAGCTATAGTGGAAGGTGCTAGACTGTATGATGAAGTAGAGGCAAGATTGGCCATGACCCCAGGAAAAGGAGTCCTACCTCCTGTAATGCCAAGAATGGCATATCCGCCGAATACAGTCCCAGGAACTATTCCCTACCCCTACCAACAGATGCCTACAATGCCTTAGTACAGTGCACCAAATCCACAATGGCAACAGACAGTGCCTCCCATGATGGCTCCACAACTACCTCAATGGCCTCAAACAGTCCCTCCAATGGTGAATCAGCCTCAACAGTGGAACCCTACCAACTAGAATCAACAGTAGAGCCAACAGTCCAGACAGGAGCCCTGAACCAGAACCAGAACCAAGGACCCTCTGCATCAACTCAGCCAGTCTATGCAGTGATAACAGAGACGCCTCAGAACTCCACTACCAACGCAACAGGAGGCGAAAGGTTGAAGGAATACCTATCCAACTCAGTTGCCAATATCAAGAAGGAACTGATGGATGTGTTGACAGAGCAGCTGCAGACTCTGAAGGTAAATACTGCCAGTGTATCTAACCCTACAGGAGCAGCGCGAGACGCCCTCAGATCAAACACATGGTGTGGAAAGTGCTATCAACCAGGACATTTAGCCACTGAATGTACCCGTAAACCCACTATACCAGGAGCTTTCTATTCATACTGCTTAAGGAAGAACCATACAAAAGATATCTGCTCTCTGAAAGAGATGCATGACAGAAGAAAGAGAGATGAATACGCAAGGTTCAACCTGCTGGAGTCAAAGATGACAACCCAGGATATCAGACCAAAGCCCAGAGAGTTTGGATCTAATTTTGGACCAAGGAGGTTCCCATCTCAGAGCTACAGAGGAAGACAGTCTGGCGGTGGCCAGAGATCAGAAGTGGAATGCTATAGATGCGGAGAAAAGGGACACATTTCACCAAACTGTCCAAACCCTAGAAGGTCAATGGACTATAAACCCCTCTGTAGCAGGTGCAAAGGAGAAGGCCACACTGCAAAGGACTGTCCCAGTCCAGCCCCTGTCAAGGCCAATGCCACTGATAACCAACAGAAGGCACAGGAGCCTGCCTCCAATTTGGTAGAGTTGGAAGTTGCCGCTATCACACGTGCCAAGAAGAACGAACTAGTTGTCCAGAAAGAGAACAACTCCCCTGCCAAGACTGTGAAGTTCAACCTGCCAACAGAGGGACAGAGTAGTAGAGGACAGAACAATGCAGTACAGAGCACTGCAGTGCCACAGAGCGTTACAGAGACAGTCCCCGAAACAGGACCTAAGATCCAGGAGGTAGACGATACAGAAGCACCTCTAGAAACTGAAGAAGTGCCGATGTTGCCATTGCTGGAAGAAAAAGGAAAGATGAAAATGGGTATAGCCCCATTCCCCAGTAGGCTGGAGAAGCCCGTGGATCCCATCAAGGAGTATGACTTGGTAAAAGACCTAGACACTTTTAAACCAAACTTAACATTCCGACAGTTGCTGATGCTGTCTCCCAGCTGTCGAAAGAGATTCAAAAGCAACTTGACTCGACGACGTGGATTAAGGATTGCTCCTTCAGTAGCAACCAAGACAAATAAGGCCCTAGAGCCTGTCAAAGAAGTGGATGTGGCCAACGCCTTCTTAGATCCTGGTACCCCAGAGACTGGCGTGTGGATTGAAGGTTGCTTCATTGCAAATGCATTGATTGATGGAGGCTCATCAATAAACATAATGACGGATGTGACAATGAAGGATCTAGGTCTACAAGGTATGCAACCTACACAATGGCTTATCAGATTGGCAGATCAGAGTAGAATCAAGCCTTTGGGCCTCCTTCCATATGTAAAGACAACAGTAGCTCGAAAAGACTACTGGCTGACCTATCTGGTGGTGAAACCAAATTCTTATGGGACCTCATATCCTCTACTACTGGGGAGACCATGGCTTTTTGAAGCTAGAGCAAGGACGGATTGGTTCAAAGGAACCCTAACCCTAGGCAGAGGACCCAACAAAGTGGTGCTGAAGTTGTATGGGTCGCAGAAAGGTAATGGATCTACCTCCATTGAAGTCTTATGAGATTCCTCCAATGAAGGTACAGATGGTACATCAGCAGAAGAAGAAGCTGTCAAGCAGATCTTTCTTCAGAAAACAGAGGCACAGTCCCTGACAGTGGGCACTGTAAGCCAACTCCCTCAAGATGCAAAGCCCTTGACAATGGGTGAATACTTCCTACCTGAACCAGGAATGACTTCTGAAATTACCTCTGACAGTGAGATAGAGGCTTGGATGTACTGCTCTCCCTGCTACATGGCCACATCAGAGCCAGAGACAGAAGCAGAAGATGAAACAGAGAACCTGTTCTTCTCTTACAGAGCTCCTACAGAGATAGAGACAGAGTCCAAAGAGGATGGAGATGATATTGAAGAAGAAGGTTATGAAAGCGAGACGGAAGAGTCTATCCCACCTGAAAAGGATACATATGAAGAAGAAGTTCTAGAAGCATCGGAAGCAGACGAGCTCATGCTGTGGGACAAAATGGCAATGGTACCATTTGGTCTGGTAAATGGATCTTCTCATATGCAAAATATTTATAAGAAATGGATTAAGAAGAACAAGCCGTCTTTCAGCAGTGGCTCTTGCCGTCCTCAACCATCCTTGCCAAAGAAAGATGATGATAATGCACCGTGTCAACAAGCATCAGTCCCACAAACCCAACAGAAATCAGAGGGTCCCTGTTATGTGACATTCCTGGACGCGTCATCAGAAGATGAGTCTTCAAGCCAAGAGGTAACTAATCTTGAAACCAAACCCAAAATGGCTCTAATCCCATTTCAACATCTCAAGGAGCAACCTGAGTCTCCACCAAGAGAAGAAGGCAGTCAAAGTGGAACATCAGATGAGGACACCACTCCATTGAAGGAGTGGGATTTGTACCCAGAAGCGGTCCGTAGGACCTTCATCCGTGAAGTAGAAGGAGAAAGACAGTTGACTTTTGTGGATGTAGATGGATCTGAACGCCAGCTGAAGGTGGGTAGCAGCCTGCCAGAAGAGGAACTATCGATCCTGCATAACTTATTGAAAGAGAATCTAGACGTGTCTGCATGGTCATACAAGGACCTGAAGGGGATTGATCCCACAATATGTCAACATCATATTGATTTAGAGCCTGATGCCAAACCTGTACGGCAACGACAGAGGCGAATGAATCCAAATTATTCGACCTTGGTGAAAGCAGAGCTGCTGAAGCTTCTGGAAGCCGAGTTCATCTATCCAGTGGCAAACAGTGAATGGGTCTCATCCATCGTAGTAGTACCCAAGAAGAATGGCAAATTGCGAATCTGTGGATTTCCGCAAGTTGAACTCCAAGACCAAGAAGGATCACTTTCCGATTCCTTTCACAGACCAACTGTTGGACACAATGGCAGGACATGAGCTTTATTCCCTTCTGGATGGGTTCAGTGGATATAACCAAGTCCAGATAGCAGAGGAAGATCAGTCTAAGACAACCTTCACCACAGAGTGGGGGACCTATGCTTACAGAGTGATGCCATTTGGGCTCTGCAATGCCCCTGCTACCTTCTAGCGAGTGATGATGGCCGCATTCCAAAATCATCTGCACGGCTTCATTGAGGTATACTTGGATGATTTCTATGTTTACAGTTTGATCCTTAAACATTGGGGACATTTGGAGCAATGCTTTGATCGATGCCGGGAGTATGGGATCTCCCTCAACCCCGACAAATGCATATTTGGAGTCTCTTCTGGTGTTCTGTTGGGCCACATTGTCTCTGCACAAGTGATAGCAACAGACCCTACAAAGATTGAGAAGATTGCAGCTTTGACAGCACCCAACAACCTCAAACAATTGCGAGGATTTCTTGGCCATGTGGGATACTACAGAAAGTTCATAGCCCATTTTGCAACAAAGGCAGCCCCCCTGCATAAGCTTTTGAGGAAAGATGCGGAGTTTGTTTGGACAGAAGATTGTGACAAGGCCTTCAACAATCTGAAACAGTGCCTGGTTGAGGCACCCATCCTGCAACCTCCTGATTGGATGAAGGAGTTCCATGTGCACACTGATGCATCCATTGAAGGCTTAGGCGCAGTTCTATGCCAGAAGGGCTCCTCGAAGCTGGATCAGCCCATCTACTATGCAAGCCGAAAAGTCACTGATAGAGAGTGGAACTACACAGTGACAAAGCTGGAGTGCTTGGCAATGGTGTTTGCCCTAGAGAAGTTTTGCCACTATCTACTGTCCACTCACTTTAAATTTTATGTGGACCATGAGGCCCTATCCTTCCTGATGAACAAAGCAAATGTGAAGGGAAGAATGATGCAATGGCTCCTTTTATTCTAGGAGTTTGACTTCGAGGTAATCACCAAACCTGGTCGCTCCCATGTTCAAGCCGATCATCTATCGCGTATCCCGCAGACTGTAGAAGAGGAGCAGGATGATCCAGACCTCCCAGATGCTTCCCTATTTCTGGTCGATATTGTAACTCCCTGGTATGCAGACATTGCCAATCTGCTGGCAACCCAACAGTACCCTCCTGGCATCTCTAGTCGGGAAAGAAAGAATCTTCTGTTAGAATCAGCCCCCTACACCATGTTAGGCGGCGCACTGTACAAGAAGGGCAAAGATGAAGTGCTTAGAAGATGTGTTGCAGGAGATGAGCTTGGGATTGTTATGAAGGCTTGCCATGACGAGCCATGTGGAGGCCACTTTGTAGGAGAAGCCACAGCCAGGAAGGCTCTGCTAGTAGGATACTAGTGGCCGACCATCCACAAGGATGCCTATAATTACTGTAACCGATGTGATGCCTGTCAGAGAATGGGGAAACCTACCAAGACTAGTGCCATGCCACTGCAACCTATCCTTCCCTTGAAGCCTTTCGAGAAGTGGGGCATTGACTTCGTAGGCCCGATCGATCCTCCTACCAGAAGGAAGCAGAACAGATACATCTTGGCATGTACAGATTATGTCACAAAGTGGTGTGCATATAGAGCCTCCCATAAAGTAGCTATAGGACAGACACCCTTCCAGCTAGCGTATGGTACAGAAGCCGTTTTCCCTGTTGAACTGGAGTTGCCCTCTCTTCGAGTGGCTATCACAGAGCGTTTGGGGGATGACGAGTCCCTGCAACGCCGTGTCCTGCACTTGGAATGTTTGGACGAGACTCGTTGCATGGCTCTTCAGTGCATGGAAGCCACTCAAGCCCGACGTAAGGTCTACCATGACAGCTTCATAAAGCACAAGGAGTTCAAAGAAGGTGACCTTGTCCTGGCTTATGATTCGAGATTTGGCAAGTTTCCTGGCAAGCTGCAACAACGTTGGATGGGTCCCTACAAGGTACTTGCTGTCAACCCTAATGGCTCTATCGAAGTGCAGACCGTTGATGCCTCTGATGATCCCTTTCTTATCAATGGCTATCGCCTCAAGAAGCACTTCCCTCCCTGAGGATCCTCACAATCACAGTCGGCCGACTCTTTTTCTTTTGGCCGTTGAGCTGTACTCCTTCTGGTGCTTCTTATCGCCATCCTGTTTATTCTGATGAGGCGGCCTCATTTTGTTAGCCCCTCACAGCCACCTCCCACCCTTACTTTGTTCTCTTCCTGTCTGATCCAGTAGCGGTGGCGAGGTTAGTTCTGACATATGGTATTTCTACCATTCCTTTCCTAATGAAAAAAAAAAGAGAAAAAAAAATATCAGTCATGGGTTAGGTCCCTGTCATGCCGACCTATTCTTCGAGAAAAGGTGGAAACACCCTCGGGAGTAGGAGAAAAAGAAAAGAGAAAAAAGAAAAGAAAAAAAAAATCTGTTATGGGAGAAAAGGAAGCAATTCCCTGTCATAGCAGGCCTTGCTCCAAGAAAAGGTGGCAAACACCCTTGGGCGGGAAGCTGGCTGTGGAAAAGGTGGTAACACCCCGCAGTTCAGGATAACTGACTCACCAGCAGAAAATTGTCCAGAAGAAATTTGAAGCCACCTCCCTTGGTGCGCTGTCTCTGCAACTTCATCAGTCTGTCTGCCCCCTTTCGCAGACGATCTTTTCTACAACCAATTGAAGTACTAGATTTGTTGGCTGCCTCCCTGGGTATGCCTCATCTTCAACACCCTGATGACAACAACAGACACAACGATCTTCATTGATAACCCCTTGAGTGATGTGAGCTTTCATCCTAACCGGATGGGGATGTGAGTATGGATTGCCCTCTGTATTTATTAAATGAGTGCGAGACAGAGGGTGGAATGAGTGACCAGTCCTTGCCCTTTACATTCAACAGAGAGGTACGATGTGTGAATGGAGTGTTGCACGCACGGGTTGGGCCTCTCAATGCACAAAGCACGATTTGTTTTTGTGCAGTGCACTATAAGGCTCCCTGGCCTTCCTTCTCGCACTGTATGCCGGCACAAGGCGGGATGCATAGTTATACCATCAAATGCGCACAAGGCATACACCCTCCGCACAAGTGATTGTGAGGCTAACATCAATGGGTTTTAGGAACGGGCTGCCCTCCTGTATGTATCAATAGAGCGTGAGATAGAGGGGGGGCTGAGTGTGACTGGTGTTTCCTCAATCACTTATTGAGAGGCGAGATTTGAGGGACGTTACGACACTTGGAGTCAAGTACGTTCTTGTTTCCTTATGCACCCATGGGATGGGTCTCTGCCATCAACACAGGACACGTCAGTCTGTTCTGTACACTACACTGCAAGGCTCCCTGGCCTTCCTGCTTGCACCTATGCCAGACGGGTTGGACGCACTAATGCACCATCAACTGTGCACCCTGGCATACTTCCTCTGTACCATTCCCTTGTCAATTCCTAAACTGGGTGTGCGCTATGGGTTTCATCATTATTCACTTGAGTGATGACAGTAATGGGGCGAGTGACAGTTCTTTCATTCCATTTGAGTGACTGTGAGTTGAATGCAATATCCCTCGTCCTCGACAAATTTCCTGCGATTCCTTCAACCACCTATCTCCCTGGGTGCTGCCGCGTGGTCCCTGCCACGAAGGACGTGTGCTGGAGCGAACCTTGGTATCTCCTGCAGCAGCCAACAACACAGGACGTGCCATCGACAATCAACCTTGATTCTCTACAATATGGGCCAAGTTTTTCTAACCCTACACCTTCTATTTCTCAGTGATGGTCATGTTTTAAGTGTGGGGACGTTAGCGGTTGGTATGTTGAGTGGTCCTAGGTCCCTATTGCTCGGTTAACCCTGTCCATTAAGGTCTTAAGTGTGGGGACGCGTCCCTACGCGTCTACATTGCATACCCCTTTGCATATACCTCAACCTGCTAATGCCTCTATGCCATGACTTGCTTTACCCTGATGGGGTCCCTTTCCCACCCATCCGTTCATTTTTCACCTATCCTCGGGCCTGTTCCCTTGCCGTTTTCCTTCATTCCCTGATTTTGCTGTCCTGTCATGTGCATGCACCCTACATTCACCGAAATCCACATCCAACCTTATAGCCCTGTTCATCCCTTTGAACTGACCATTTTTCCTTTTTAGCAACCCCTATTCCAACATTCGGTTCTAAAGTTATTAATTTGTGAAGTATTTTGCATACTTTGGACGGTTTTCCATGTGAACGCGTCTTTATTGTTTCGGAACAGTGCTCTGACATGATAGCCCTGACCTACACCTTTCCCGTGACATTTTTCCTTTTTACTCCCTGTCATTCCGATGTACGATTCCTCCGTTATTAATTTTTGCGGGTTTTCGAAATTTTTCGTACGTATTTTTTACCTTTTTCCATGTGAAACTGCCCTATTTTCATCAAAATTCCAGTTTGATGTGACGGTCGTGTCCCGCCCACCTTTCCTCACATCTTTCCTTCTTTTTCCACCCTATTTCGACCGTCGAATTTTTAGTTATTAATTTTTCCGTGTGTTTTCGGGTCCATTTTTTGTGTTTTTTGCATGTGAACCCCTCCTAATTCCCCTGGAACTGCATTTTGATGTCCCCGCCTTGTGCAACCCTTTCCCTCACACATTTTTCCTTTTTACTACCCTCTGTTCTGGTGAATCGATTTTTTGTTATTAATTTCGGACCTTGTTTTCGTGTGCCATTCTTCCGTTTTTCCCTTGTGAACGCGTCCTATCTCGGTCGAAACTGTGTTTTGATGTGATCGGGTTGTCGCCACATTCTTCTACACCTTTTTCGTTCTTTCTGCCCTGCATTTTGGCAAGCGGATTTTCCGTTATTAATCCCCGTGTGTGTTTTCGGGCTATTTTTTTTGTTTTTCCCATGTGAACGCCCTCATTTTTCTCCAGACGCCCCGTCATACTTTCCCATCATTTTCCCCTCCTCTCTCGGCCCATTTGTTCTTTTTACGTATTTTCGTTTCGACGATCGGTTTGTGCGTTATTAATGTTTCTTTAATTTTAATGTTTTCGCGCACCCCGTCTTGCGCGTGAACGCGTGCGTTTTCATTTTCCGTGTCTCGCGACGTCCCCGTCGTGTACGTGACTTGCGTGTCGACGTCCCCGCCCCATCGGGTCCCACTAGTGCAAATTTTTTTACCCCCGCCCCGCGCACGCGCGCGGGACGGGAGCGGGCCACTCTTCCTTACCCTTTATTAATTAATTAATTAATTAATTCCTTCTTCTTTTTTTATTAAAAAAACAAACAACCTTCATATGTCAAAAAACCACAAAATTTAAAAATTCAAAATTAAAAAAAAACAAAAAAAAACCCACACCCCCTCCTCCCGTGTCTCTTCCCAACCACCCCCTCTCTCTCTCTCTCTCTCTCTCTCTCTCTCTCTCTCTCTCCTTCTTTCTTCTTCTTCCTCTTCTGTTTGTTTCTCTCTCCCTGACCCCCTCCCTCCTCCCCCCACCCCCTCATCTCCTCCCTCCACCTTATCTCCTCCCTCCTCCTCCTCCTCCTTCTCCCCTTCCTCCTCCGTCGCCGTCTGGTGGGCCGTCGCCGCCCCTGAGGCCGCCCGCCTTTGCCGAGTGCCGTGCTGCCGCCCGCCGGTTGCCGACGAGCCACCGCTTTGGAAGCCGTCGCCACCCCTGTCACGTATTGCTGCCGCCCGCGTCGACAGCGCCGCCCGTCGCCCCAATGCGTGCCGCCCGCCCCGCCAGAGTCCGCCTCCTCCTCCTCTTCTTCCTCCTCCACTCCTTCTTCCTCCTCCTTTTTCTTCTACTGTCTCTCTCTCCTCCCCCTCACGTGGCAACCCTCCCTCCCCACCTAACCAAACTCCCAACCCTCCCCACCCCCCTAACCCTGGTTCCCCTCCCCCAACCCCAGTTCCCTCCCAACCCCCCAGTCACCCCCTCTTAAGCCCCTGTTCCCCCCAAACACGCAGGCTGTGTTTAAAAAAAAAAAACAACCGACCCACACACCCCCTTCCTTTCACACCTCGGTCTCCCACGCAGCGGGTTGTTTCCGTGCGGTTGTTCGTGTGCGGTGTGGCGTGTTCGTACTCTCTCCTCGCGGCCGTTCACGCGCGGGGACGCGCGTTCGCTTGTCCGTGCGGTGGTGTGCACCAGCCAGCTGTTCACACGCAGCTGACACGCAATCCATTCCCGGGTATATATTCCCGAATTTTTAATTTTCAAACCCGAAAAACCCTAAAAACACATTTAAAAATTCAAAAATTCATTAAAAATCAATTAAAATCCAAAAAAATTTATAAAAAATTCCTTTTTTTTTAAATCTCAATATTTTTGCAATCAATTGAAATATTTTTCCAAATTGAAAATCTCAGAAAAAAATTTCAGAAAATTCTAAAAGTAAAAATTCTTTCAAAAATACATACAAAATGAGCAAAAATTCATTAAAATATGTAAAAATACCAATTTAATTACAAAAAATTTCCTGAAAACTCTATCAACTTCTTTGCTTATTTTTGGAATATTTCCTAAGTTAAAAATGCTATGCTAATTTATTCCATTATTATTTTATGGCAAAAATGCTTCATTAAATGCCTAAATTCATGAAAAATCCTCTTTAATTCCAAACACAAGCTGAAAAATCTGAAAAAATCCAGATACCTTGGTCACACGTGGTGGATTGATGCTGAAAATCTTCAACATTTTTATATGTGTTTCATTATCAAAATTTTGCTACAAAGATCAACAAAAATACGAAAAAAAACATTACAACAAACAAAAACACATAAAAACCAAAATACACAATCAACAATACACAACATTTTAACCAAAAAAAAAAACAACAACAACATATAAGCCATCAGTCATCCAAACAAATTCATATACACTAATCTTACTATGTCGTGTGTCCAATTATTTTCAATTCGTGGTTTTTCTTTTTGGATTGCTGACCTACATTTTGGGGATTGAGACGTATGCATTCATTGCATACACATACACCTACTTTCAAATATTTTTCCTTTTATATTTTTTATTTTTTTCGCTACCCTAAAATTCATGCTTAATTTTTAACATGAATCCTAAACACCACCATGGCACGCACGCTCGCGCCAAACACACCTTTTTCTAATTAAAATCAACTCGTCATTCACCTAGCACGCGCTACGTGCGCTTCAGAGGCACCTTAATATTTTTAATAACAATGAACCAGCCATCACAAAAGCACGCGCTGGCAAAAAAGCGCTCCACATCACCTTAATTTTTAATAAATGAATTTGCATTTAGAGACCTCATTCTGGTATCGAAGTCCGGGATTCAGATTAATGCACCGCTCCAACCTAATAATTTGTCATTAAAATTTTAAGAAGGAACCGCCGTTTTCTTGTTAAGGTTTAACACTTAATTAAAAATTCACCCATTTCTTAATAATTCATAAAATGAACCATTCATTAAACTACTTCCCCTCACTGCACTTTTTTCCCCTTTTTCAATAAATACGCTTCGTGGGATGGGTACGTGAAGTCTTCGGAGTTGTCTCCATGGTCAAACCTGATTATCAAAGTTGTGGTCATGATATGTGTGGGTTGTTGTTATGTTTTGGTTCAGTTTCTTTGATACGGTTAAGGGTACGGTTTGTCCTTTTCTTTTTTTTGCCTGACACGGGGATATCGGGTGATTGTTTGTTATGCATATTCACCAAGCTTTCGGTCGCACATGTGTAGAGGTCATGTCAAATTTTTTCTAGGCTGTGGTTTGCTTGGGGATAGTTGGTCGAGTCATGTTTTACCACCTTGGTTGATATCTTATCCTTGGTTTTCATCTGTTGTTTTGCAGGCATTCTCTTTGTTTGTCTGTGTTTGTGATGTGTGTGTGTAACCATCTGAATGGCGCCCTCTCATACTCCTCCCCCGATCCACTATGTTCCTTTGGCTTTACATGATTATTCTTTGTTATTAGATTCGAACGTTGTCACTAAAGCGGGCTTGTCCAAGTTCTTGAGCCTTTCTTTCCCACTGGTTCCAGATGATCCTACCATTTGTGACGAGTTTTTAACCTCTTACAGTAAGAGGTCTGGTCCAGTCCATGGCACTACTGTTCTTCTGACACCGAAGAGTCTAGACAAGGCTCTTGGTCTGCCATATCGTGGGGAGTCTGTCCCTGCTGCTAGACAGTTGTTCGCCAATGACAATATTTTGAAGCTGTTGCAGAAGCAGACTCAAGATGTTCTTGATCCGAAGAAGGTCATTACCACGTCAGGAGTCAGTGTCTCCATGATTTCCAATCCCCTATGGAAATAGCTATGTAACTCATTATCAACAAATGGCTCATAGGTATGATGCTTATATTTCCCTTTTTCAATCTAACCCAAAGGTCATTTTACCCCTTCTTTTCCAACCTCAAGGATCTCCTCAAATTCCTATATTTACCCATTGTTCTTTTATTGAAGATCGAGTTTTTCTACCTCCTGATCCTTGTCCTTCCCTATCCCCTGACATTCTATCAACTTTTCCTGCTTATCTTTTAACGCCTTTCTTAACCGAATCTCCTCAATTTTCAGCAAATCCATCTTTAATCCATTCTTCATTTTATGATTTTGCCTATCTATCGCTTCATCCTCTTTCATTACTCCCTCTTCCGTCTACTAACACTTTTATTCCTAATCCTCCTCAGTTGGTTAGTGGGTATCAAGGTTTTGATCAGAAGATTCTTCGAAGAAGAGGCTGGAGTTCAAATGATTCCCTTACTGGACCTCAAATCAATTAGCCATTGATCCCAGGAGAATGGACAAGTGCTAGTCAGGCTTATCAGAATTATCTGCATTTTGCTCAGCAATATTCTCAGTCTGCAGATCCTTCTGTGCGCTTAACTGCTCATTTTACTTGGTACCTGGCGTAAATGCATAGGCATTCCCATAATGATTCAAAATCTATTCCAAAGTTGTGCATGAATGTCAATGTGTTGATTCCCAGCAACTGGATATCTTGTACTTTCATGCCCTCTGTTTGCCTAGCAGATACCTTGTCTTGTTGGAAAGGATGTGCTGCCTTCAATTCTTTCAGAATCCTCCCAAGACATTTGTAGATGAATCCTTGTCCATGGATCATTTTCGAAATCACCAAGCCTTCAAAAGGGATCATCTTCATTGATACCTTTGCAATATATTGTGGATGATTTTTAATGATAAATCTCTCTTTTTGGAGGAGTCATTCAGATGGTTGTGTTGTGTGTAGTGTTTGTGTTGTGGATTAATTTATGTGATAAGATCGTGGTGGTTGCCTATTTGATTTGCTTTCGTGCGAGCTACATTTTTGGAGAATTACGGTGATGGTGTTGCTAGTTGGATAGTTGAAGATGCTGATGCAGAAGAAGAAACCTCTTATATCCTTTACAAGTTTGTTGTGATTTCCAGTTTGATAAGAAGTGTTAATGTATAAAGGGTTTTCCTTTCGTTGTATTCTTTATATCAGATACAGGTTATAAGTTGGGGTCGTGGTTGGATGGACTGTTTTTGAAGATTTATTGAAGATCAAAGTTGAGCTCTTGAATGAACTTGTATTCCCTTTTTCCTGGGTCGTGAGGATGCTTCCTTATTAAGTGTGGGGATATATTGAGTGTTGAAATGACCTATTTTTTGGCTGATTTTTGTTGTTTTTGAGAGCTGAATGGTTGATTTTATGAGATGATTGATTGGTTTAAGAGTGGTTTGAGAGTGTTTTGGATAGGTCGGAATGGTTTTATTAAGCTCATGATGTTTATTAGTAGAGATGTGAAGTTTTGTTGATGTTCTGATATGTTCTGTTTGGTCCTGATAGCTTCTGTTGAGCTTCTGTTTTGTTCTGTTTTCTCTCTGCATGGAAGGATGGAGTATTGATTGATAGGGTTTGAGATTGTTTGAAAGCTTATTGAGTGATTTTTGATGGTTTGGAATGGTTTTGGTATGAGTTATGTGGAGGAAAACCAAAGAGCGAGCGATGAAAACCGAGCAAGGCTAGAAAAGCGAGCAATGGAAATCGAGCAAGGCTAGAAAATCGAGCATGAAAATTCGAGCAACAAGCTACCTTCTAACATACCTACCCCTAGAGCATCACTGACGTATACAGATAAAAATTGTAGATTAAAATTAAATATAATGAAGACACACACATAGAGCTCACATAACTCATCCCAACAATGACACAAAAAAGTGTAATCCATGTTCATCTCACAAAGGTGGTAAGAAAATAGTCTGATCTTGAAACATAGATGAGGAACTAATTTCAGTCTCCCAATGAACAAAACAAGTTCACATTACAAAAGTATTTCTTATATCATTCCATATCGTGGGATGAAGCTAACAAAAGGGACACAATAGATGTAAGCTCATTAAAGGAGCTGTACATGTCCAAAAAGAAAAGGCCGTATGTTGAATTCAAAAATAGCCTAGCCTCGAATACCTTAAACATAGTGATTTATCTGCCTATATAAAACCCTTAAGATGAAAGGATACTTTTTTTAAATGACAAAACATTTAGGGAAATGTTTCCTCAAAGCTTTGGCCATCCACAAGACCAAAAGGCGCACTATCCAACTCTTGGAAGTAGTGCTTGAGCCAGCTCCACCTTAGTAAGAGCTGCTTGGTGTATGAATTGATGCACGACTTCATTGAGTCCCAAGACCTTTATGAAGACATAGTATAGGTGTTTGCATGGCATGTATACCAAATTCTTCGTGTCTCGCTGAATAAAGTCCTCACCTGAGCATCTTGGATATTGTGACACAGTGATAGAATAGGTCAACCCATCTGCTATTGAGCCTTCTGTCTTTAGAAAGTAAACATGAGCTTCACCAAGAGTAACAATACTCTCTTTCACAACCTCTGCAACCATTGACTTTGCCCTATTTATTCATTCTTGAAACTGTTTAGATAACTTCGTTCTCCACTTCACAGGCTTTCCATTTCTCCACAGTGGCCGCTCATGGCTTGGAGGTGGCCTATCACGTGGAACTGTGAAGCTATCCACAACCTCATCATTCTCTGCAAGAACAAATCCAGCTCTTTGCAAGTTTTCTTTCTCTGTCTCTGTCACCATGGTGCTTTGAGCAATCTTCCATGTCGCTGGAGCATCTCCTGGTATTCCCATCACTGAGCTATCCACCTTCCATGTATGGAGAACATCATTTCCACAAAACCATATGAATTGTCCCACTGTACCATCAGAACTATAACGTCTCCTTCCTTTGAAACATGATGCAGGCACACCTACAGTTGCATTCTTACCAAGAGGTTTAATTAGTTTCCCACATCTAGCCTTCTTGGACTCCAAGAAGCCAAAACAAGTCACAAGACTATGTGCTTCAGTTCTTCTGATGGCCCAATGCATAGGGTGGATTGTGCTCTCTTTGCATATCTTCAAGGCAATTTCTGTCTCCTTTTGCAAATTCTGCTCCATTCCATCACCTCTAAACCCCATTGTTTTGCCAATAGTCACTGTTGAATATTCAGGTCTATGGCTATCTGTTGGCAAGATCACTCTTGGGTCTACGTTACCCCTTTTCCTTCTAACACTTCTTGTCTCTTGTTGTGGTTTAAACATCTCTGGTGATTGCACACCTGCCTCTGAGAGCACTGCATGTGTCAGATCAATCAGCTTTTGACTAGAACCACTTGATTCTCCACACAAAATTTTTTATTTCAATATTTGCAAGGTTGGTCCACTACCAAGGTGCTTTCCTTCCATAAATGCTTTGTAGTGTGCACTTTGCAACACAGCCAATGCCAAATCAGCACTACATGCCTCATAGAGTGAGACATACTTAGATTGCCCATGAGTTGCTCGCATGCTCAAGTGCTTACATTCCGATAAATTTGTTATTGGCACAAACCCTGCATTTTCATGTTGCTCCATGAACATCCCTCCCCATTGGGAAACCCTGACATCCCACCAGTGGAACCAAGCCATCAATCTAGGGAGCTCTCCATCCTTTACATGGACAGGAGACCAAAACTTTAAGAGTGCCTCTTTGCACTGTTCGGCTTCTTGCTCTGTCCTTGCAACCTTCCATTTTCTACAAAGAAGTTTGTGCTCCTCTAGATATGGGGCCTTGACACATCTCTTTGCATGCATGACCATGCTCATCTCCCAATGAAACGAGCAAGTCCTCCATTGTAGACTATTCTAATTGCTAGCCAATTTTCTTGTGCTACATCTGCCATAAAACCTCAAAATTTTGGGATAGAGAATCCATTTGCTATCATAACATTATTTAACATTTGCCAAAATGATACTTGTGCATGCTCATCCTCCACCTATTAACAAGGTCAACTCCTAAGCTTGGTCCAATTGTAGACATCTTGAATATGTGTGGCATGACATTATCTCCAAGCTGTTGCGGAAACAAAATACTGTGAAAGAAGGGGTACATGCACTTTCTTTTCAATGCCAAAATTGCATCAAGCCCGCCTTCAACATGTCGCTTGTCTCTTCTAGCAATGTTTACTGACCTTTGCATCCTTCTTCTCTAAGACAATGGGGTAAGGTTCTCCAGCACCTCATGCAACTTGGCTCCATTGAAATCCTCGGAGTAATCTTCTTTTGAAATCAACATTTCCATCACAAGATCTTGACCAACAGACACTTCAATGCTTTTACATGACACGGAAGGATTTATTTGTGCACGAGTTTGCACCATGTCTTCAATCTGCTTTTGCTTTTGTCGACACGAGCCATCTTGCACAGGGTGATCATGAAAACCAACATGAATAGCACATCTTGTGGTATTCACTTTGTCAAAGGGAATACAGTAGTATATATATGCAACACAAGCCTTTACACACTCAGGAGACATTCCACAATGTGTACACCTCAGGGTCCCAACCTCAGGCTGCAGAGGGCCAGTTGATGAAGGAGGCCTCTTCAACTTACCTTTCCACTGGGTCTCATTAGCAATACCAGTCCTCTCTAGATATGGACATTCCAAGGAGAAGCATCTAAGATAACCACAACATCTGCTCATCCTCACCGTGCCATTGAAGAAATCTTGAGAAACAGTAGTGTACTCTGCCCATGTGTGCCCATCATTCTTTTGGTCCATTCCATGCATTGAGCTGCCCTCGATCGTCTTAGGTGGCAACTCAAACATAATCTAGCCATTGTATGTAATTGGTAGCTCATCCACCTTTTGTATCTCTTTGACAGATGAGTATGCAACATGAAGAGAACTAGATAAGGGAAGCCTATCCAGTAGAACTTGCACACTCATTGAGTCAGTCATTTGCTTTATAAGAGGGATATGCTTAACTTGGAGACTATAGACACTGCTTTGTCCACCATCTAGTATGAATCCCTTGCTACCATCTTCTAGTCTCATCAATGGCATGGCCGTGTACACACCCGGCTGGCTTGTTGCATGCTGCACTTCCACATCAATATCATCACCAATCTCAAAGTGACTCTTAAGCTCTTCCAATGCCACCTCACATAAACATGAGTCATACCTTATTGACAAGGTACTGAAACTACCATATTTGATTTGCACAGTGTTTGACATTGTTGCTAAATAGGTAAATAGTCCTGTCTGTGTGAATGTCTTCTTAAGAAGCCAATAGACACAGTTAGAACCTCAATAGAGTTGAAGAACAATCTATGCAAAGGGAACAAGAGAAGAGTTGTTCTTCAAGTAACTGTAATAAGATGGCGATATGAAAATAGATCTCAATATGAAAATAGTAATTGTCAAGGTTAAACAGTCATGTTAATAATAACCTTTACTTTTTCCATAATGATAGGTGTGTACTAAATATACACACCTAATGGTCACTAGCACGTCTAGTGATCATTAACTCCACCTCTGTCTCTCTCTCTCACACACACACTCAATCATTACTCGCACTCTCTTTTGGTGTTTTTATTTACTAGCACACACAAACACTCTCTCACATTGATGGTCGTTACACACACACTCTCTCTTTCTCTCTCCCTCTCTTGCAACAAAAAAGGACACCTCTAATTAGGAACTGTAGTCCCCCTCTGAACTAAATATTCACAGTAATGGCCACAAACACATCTGATGGTCATTAACTCTAGCTCTCTCTCTCTCTCAATGACAATAATTACACACACTCTCTCTTCTAGTGTTATTTATTTACTAACACACAAATACTCTCTCGCACTAATGGTCCTTTCACACACGCACGGGCACACACACTCTCTCTCACATGACAGAGAAGAAGACACCTCTAAATAGAATCTGCGGTGTCTCTCTCTCTCTCTCTCTCTCCCCCCAAACAAGCAAGTAGAAGGAGGACCAAAACAACCTTGCACAGAGGAGAAGGCGGACCGATCAAGCAAGCAAGAGCAAGTTTTTTGTGTGTCAATATGGGTGCATTTCAAAACGCAGGTACAACAGGGGTGCTGCTTCTGTGAGTCGACTGTGAAGAGCCAGAGGCTTGTAGCTTGCATCGATCAAAGCCACAAGGTAGGTGCTTCTCCTCTCTTGGGTGTGTTTGAGGTTAGAGTGTGTGTTTTAGCTGCGTTTCAAAACGCACTCTCAGTCAGGTTGGGGCTTCCACAAGGCCCGCTCTGGCTCCAGCAAGGTTACTAGTGCATTTTAAAACGCAATTCATAACCACACAGTGGACAATCAGAGAGTGCTAATGTGCCTTTTGCAGCTCGCAAAGCAGGGGATCTGCGAGTGATGCAAGGCCAGTAAGGCGGCCCTCTAAACTTTGCAAGAGGCAGTCCGTGTAGGCGGGAGAGAAGTATGAAGACTTGCTCAAGAAAGCTCCGTATGTATGGCCTGTTTCAAGTGCGTTTCAAAACGCAGTCGTAGTCACAATGGGGCTTCCTCTTCGAGTCCTGCAAGGTGGCCCTCTAAACTTTGCAAGAGGCAGTCCGTGTAGGCAGGAGAGAAGTATGAAGACTTGCTCAAGAAAGCTCCGTATGTATGGCCTGTTTCAAGTGCATTTCAAAACGCAGTCGTAGTCACAATGGGGCTTCCTCTTCGAGTCCTGCAAGGTGGCCCTCTAAAGCTCTAATAGCCACCAATGCTTTTCAAGAAGTATGAAGTTTGCTCAAGAAAGCTCCGCTGTACAAAGATGTGCTTCTCTCTGGCACTTATGATGTGCTATTATGATGGCCAATTCCTGCTATTATGATGGCCAATTCGACTCACAGAAGCACATCATGGTTCAATTCCTGAGGGCACCCAATGGCGCTACAGCGAGTTTCTGAATGCTGTCAAGAAAGGCAAAGTGGAGAGGGTCCGCTTCAGCAAGGATGGTTCTACCCTACAGCTCACTGCTGTGGATGGCCGCGTCAGTGTCACGCTTACAAACGACATCTCTGTACTTGAGACTCGTGTTATGATTCAGGATGTAGCCGGTGCTAATCAGGCCAAACAGTTACCAATTTCTCTTCCCCTATCTGGGTACTGCATACTTTGTTGACAGGCCCATGGGTTGCTTTATGAATAGCCTGCTCCCCCTGTTGGTAAACTCAAGCAATACAACACGAAATCTATACACATTGCTTGTGATACTATGGTGCTGAAACTGATACTGTAGTGTGTTTTCAGCCATCAAAGGCATGCAAATCCTCACCAAGCCCAGGTGTGAAATCCTGAAATCAAAAACCCTGACAGTCCATCCACTATCCAAGTCAATTTGAGCTCTTAATACGCCTATGTATGATGGGAGGTGCAACATAACTGTGATACTCCACACTTCTGGCAGCTTAAGAAGCTATTTTTATATGCATTTGCCGCAATAGAGCCCCTTTCCTGTTTGCTCCTCTACGCCTTCCATAAATTGCAAGAAGTTTTGGACTTTCTTGATAACCCTGACAAGTACATGCCTTGGGTGAAAAAATTCCCAAGGGTTGCCTTTTGGTTGGGCCGCTCTGTTGGCCATCAATGCTCTATTGGCACGTTGCTCCAGGTCGGGCAGCACTCCAGGTTATGTACAGGAAAGGGTCGGTTCTGGTTATGTTGAAGTTGCTGCCATGGAGCTCGAGCTTGTGTTGGCATACAGTAGGAAATGGAACTGCAGAGGCCAGAGAATTGGGTGATTAAGTGGTGCATTTTAAAACGCAGTTCTTGAGCTTGGATTGCAGTAACATGTGAAACCCGTAATGTAATGTCACATCTATTAAGGATTCCAACTTCTGCAGTATGACTGGATAGCTCATGATCTGTTACAAGCAGAGAAAAGGGCTGCGTTTTAAAACGCAGTGAAATTGGATGATGCTAATGTATGCAGAGCTATTGATGCCATTTTATGTGGAGCATAAAGTGTTGGATGATGCCATTGTATGCAGAGCAAACACAGTGAAATTGGGTGATCCCATTGTATGCCATTGTAAGTAATGATATAGCCCAGATGATGCAAGCAAAAGTCATGATGCAAGCAAGTGAAGTTGCATGGATGTTACATGGACTGCACCTAGATGTAATTAGACTTGCTCTTCAAACTAAAATGTTACATTTCAGCTACAGGACAGTTGCCAAGTACTCCAAGAATAGAGTTTGAGACATTATTAGCTTGGTTTAAGACATTATCTGCCATTATACTTGCAATGTTTGGCCATTTAATAATGGATTACTCTATACAAGCTCAGTGCTTTGTATTTTGTAACAGTGTTTTATACTTTGTTTGCATTTTGTAACAACGTTTTAAAACGCTTGCATTTTTTAGCTAGCGTGAGATGAGACTTTTGTTTCTCGAATGTTGCAGGTCAAACGATCCAGTCTCTCACACGTATCTACTTGTGTTGAGCATCTCAGCAGAGATATTACTGGTATTTTGAAAGGCCAATCTCAGGTACTCTTTGTGCATATTCAAGTAATACAAATAGATATATATTCAAGCGCTACACATGTACTGATTCTTTTATGTGGTATTTCAGTCATGTCTCCACGAAAGGCCAGAGGCAAAGGTCATGCAAGATCATCCAAAGATAATTTAGCCACTCCACAAAAAAGAACTCGTGGATCATCCCTCTCTACAGTTCTAGAGGAGGGCACACCAACTATAGAAAGTGAAAAGACTTCGAGTGTTGCAGTGAGGACTTTAGATCCTCAACTGCAAGAAGAAAGTGAAGAAGGAGATGACACAGTGGTGGGGCAAGGGTCTCAACTGGTACAGGAGGAAGACGAGGAAGCAACAAGCCAGGTTTCCGATATTGATATGCAAATGGTAGGATGTGGAGATGTAATAAGTCAATGTAGACTTCTATCTCAAGAAGTTTGCCCTCGTATCCCCTTGTGTCGTGTTGAGAAATAAGCCAAAAGTCTAAGGCATAGTCTAAGCCTTATCATATTGTTGTATGTAAAGTGTCCTTAAGTTTGGGGGCATCTATCTTTTGAGGATACCACTTTAGTGAGTGGACTGTTGTTGTAGATAAGTGTGGGAGAATATTGAAGAATATGAGAATGAAGAATGGTTGAGCCTCCATATCCCATGCTGTCCACTCTCCGTTGCGCGTCTTTCTCCCTCTCTTGTCAGTTGGTATCAGAGCACGAGTGCGGGAGCTCAAATTGGAGTGAGGAGTGCGTCGAATCGAGGTCTACATCGACTTGGGAGCTAACTATCCACCATTGAAATCAGGTATACTAATCTCGATTTAAACCACCCAAAGTAGGTACCGGGCTTGAGGAAGCCATTGAGGCTCAGATTTTGAGCTATTGAGTTCGCATCGGATGCATACGGGAAGAGAAAGCATGCTAGAAATCATGTATGACAGCAAGGAATCAGTTTGTTTTTTGTTCAAAATCGAGTCATGGATCGATGCCGGAAGCTTGGGGGCTGCTTGAGCTCAGCCCTAGCTTAAGCACAGGGTCTGCTTGCAAGAAAGAAGCAGGGGTGGAGCCCCGAGAGGAACACCAAGGAAAAGGGAATTCTCTTGCAAGAAAATCTATCTTGTAACATCAACAAGCTTGTTTATCATGTTTCATATGATCACAATGAAGAAAAGAACACCAGGCACAACAAATCTTCATGCAGCATCATGTAAATCTCCCACGGTTTTTAATAGAATCAACCATATTCTTCAACATCCTCACAAAATCCATCAATAGAACAAAGAAAGCAAAGAAGTACACCATCTTTGAATGGAAATACATCACATAGTATTCTTCTTCAATATCTTCATAGTCTTCTCTCTCAATCTCTCATATACAATCACTCTGTTTGAGTAGAATTGGCTATCTCTGACTCTCTCTCACACACTCCATCAATAATACATCATATCCTCACTACAATCTCTCTAAATTACTCTCAATAATCACTCTTAGGTCGTGGATACCCCTCCCAAGAGGCATGTCTGATATGAAAGGTCACCAGAGCCACTACAGTGTCTCTTCACAGCTCACTACTGTCACTTCACTCTAGTCTTCTCTTGAGTCTTCAGCAGCTACTTCTTCCACTTCCTTCAGCTCTTTTGCACTTGTATTCACCTCTTTCCAAGGCTAGAAAACTTTCCCAAAATCACACATACATTCCACAGAACACTTACAGAACAGTCTACAGAACAGTACCAGAACAGAAACAGTACAGAAACAGAACAGAAACAGAACAGAAGCAGAAGCTCTACAGAAGACCTACAGAAGGTTACAGAAGGTCATCAAAACCTCATAACTCACTCTCAAACCATTTCAAACTCTCACAAACCATTCAATAAACTTTCACAATATCTCATTCTTCATCAATCAATACTCCATCCCTCTTTACAGAAGACAATCAGAACAAAAACAGACCAAAACAGAACAAAACAGAAGGTATACAGAACCATTCAGAACCTATCAGAACATCACAGAACCATCAACAAACATCATAATCTTCCAAAACACAATCAATATCATCCAAAACCCTCTCAATCCACTTCCAAATCAATCAATCATCCCATAAAATCAATCATTCAGCTCTCAAAAACAACAAAAATCATCCAAAAAACAAGTCATTTCAACACTCAACATATCCCCACACTTAATAAGGAAGCGTCCTCGCGACCCAGGAAAAAGGGAATACAAGTTCATTTCAAAGCTCAACTTTGATCTTCATTATCTTCTTACAAAGAATCCATCCACCACGACCCCAACTTATAACCTGTTTCTGATATAAAAATACAAAGAAAGGAAAACTCTTGTGACATTAACACCCTTATAAATCATCACAAATTTGTAAAGGATATAAAAGTTTGCTTCTTCTTCATCTTCATTTTCAATACTCCATCCACCACCCCAACTCGACAAATCTCCAAAACATAGCTCGTATACAAAATCCAATAGGAAACCACCACGTTCGTTTGACATAAATGAACTCACAACACAAACACTAATACACAACACAACCATCTGAATGACTTCTTCAAAAAGAAGAGTTTGGCATTAAAAAGCTTGCACCATACATTGGAAAGGTATCAATGAAGATGATCCCTCTTAAAAGATTGATGTTGTCTGAATCGATCCATAGATAAGGATTCATCTACAAAGTTTTTAGGAGGATTTTGAAAAAATTGGAGACAGCACATCCTTTCCAACAGGACCAAGTATCTGCTAGGCAAACAGAGGGCATGAAAATACAATATCTCCAACTGCTGGGAATCAATGCTAACATTGACATTCATGCACAACTTTGGGATAGGCTTTGAATCAGTATGAGAGTGCCTATGCATATACGCCAGGTACCAAGCAAAGTGAGCAGTTAATCTCACTGAGGGATCTGCAGACTGTGAATATTGTTGGGCAAAATGAACATAGTTTTGATAAGCTTGACTTGAAACTGTCCATTCCCCTGGAATTACTGGCCAATTAATCTGTGGTCCTGTAAGGCAATCATCCGAACTCCATCCCCTTCTTCGGGAAATCTGAGTATCAAAACCGGCACAGTCACTAACCAACTGAGGTGGTTGAGATATGGAAGTGTTAGGAGAGGGTAATGGAATAAGGGAAAGTGGATGTAGGGAAGGATAGGAAAAATCATAAAAGGAAGAAAAGGTTAAAGAAGGAGTGGCAGAAATTTGGAAGGAATCACTAAGGAAAGGTGTTAATTGATAAATAGGAAATGTGGAGGGTACGTTTATAAGGGGTGAAGGACAGGGTGGAGAAGGGGAAAATACCCTATCCTCAATAAAGGAACAATAAGTGAAAATAGGAATTTGAGGGAAATTGGAAGGTTGGAAAAGAAGTGGTAAAATTACTGTGGAATTAGATTGAGAAAGGGAAAAATATATAGCATAGCGGTGAGCCAATTGTTGGTAATAGAGGAGGGTAGGAACAGAAGGTCCCAAGAGAGATCGTCTCTGATAGGCATCAAAGAAAGTAGCATCAAATGGATTATGTTTGGAAAGATAGGTTAAGAGATCCATCCTCAGTTGGTTAGTACTCTGGGCAAAGGTAGGAGCTGTGTTTTGTCTTTGATTTAGGACCACCAAATCAATCATGGGATGCCACGAACTATCCTGACAATCAGCTACTTTGGAGGAATAACTCTGAAACATATCAGCTATGCGCAACTCCAAATGATTGACATAGAGAACAGCCTGTAAGACCACATCCCCCACATACCATGCCATATCTACCTCATCTGGAATTAACAAATCTCCTCGGAGATACATATATGACATCAGCATGGTGTCTGGCGTGACAGAATCTTCAAAGAGCATTCTAACTACCTCTGTCAACAACTCAGCAGACCAAGCCCCACTCCAGCCATCCTCTGGAAAAGGTAAATCCATTGTGGAAAGCTTCATATAGAAGACCAGCTTCTGTAAGTGGTAGTGGACAAAGAAAGAATGGTCAGGTAAGACAAAGTCCTGAAACTGCTCAAAGGTAGACCATAACAAGTCCATTCTGGACTGCAATCTTTCCACTTTGTCTTGGAATAGAGGGCACAAAGTAGCCTGTCTCTGTAGGGCAGCCAAGTCCTGCTGTGAAAGAGAGGGAATTAATGAAACAGGAGGGCTTGGAGGAACAGAGCGGGACTTTGCAAGCTGATCTTGCAACTGCTGGATTTGGGAGGCTTGGTTGGCCACTGTGTCATTAGCCATCTGTAAAGCTGAAAGCTTGTCATCTAAGAGAACTTGGAATTCTTTCGCTTCACTGGACATCCTCTCCTTCTCTGCTGAAAGGCTAGTAACCTGTGACTGAGCCTCGAATAACTGGGTTTTCAATGAAGAAATCTCATCGCTTTGAGTGGCAACCAGTTGGGTTTGCTGTTCCATTTGCTTAAATAGATCTGCTAGGGTATCCTTAGCAGATGCTAACTCAGATGTTGCCTTATGCAACTGGTCTTTGGACTGCATGAGCTCCTCATAGAAAGATGCGTACAGCTGTTGAACACAGGCTGTCACTGACAACTCAATGGAACTTTGAATATCCTTGCAGAGGAAAGGAATGGCATCTCCTGAGACGAGACTGTTTAGGGAAGGAACTGAGATCTCCAAGGATCCTTCTCTATGTGCTCTGAATAGGTTATTGCAAGTGAGATACCCAGGGAGTTCACTGCCAGAAGTAGCAGGGATAGGCACTGAGGGAAGTACAGCAGGGGCTTTGTCCGCTACCCTCTTCAAGCGTTTACGCTGTATGACCAGGGGAGGCGGAGAATCATCATCCTCAATGTCAATAGGTGCTGACTCTTCTGAAGGTGGAGGAGGAGGTACTGGATCTGATGGAGGAGGTGGAGGCACAGTCTTCTGTAAACCTGAATAGGTCAAGAAGGCAGACAAATAGGACCCGTAGGTAACATTGGTAACATTACCCCTCGTGACTTTAACAAAATGCTGATCCATCTTAGTAAGGAGGTATGTGCTCCAATCAATGGCAACTCCTTTTAGCACCATCCTGGAAGCTGTGAAAAGCTCTTTGGACAAATAGTGGGATGGCGTTTTGGCAGGCATGAACCTGTCCTGAAGGAACTGACACATCGTCTTCCAGACGGGATCAGTAATCATAGAAAACGAAACTCCTGAAGAGTTGATCACTTTCTTAACATCAAGGACTTTCCTTGTCTGCTTCTGCAACAGCTTGAGAATCTCTTCATTAGAGAAGAGCTGACGAGTGGTCACAAAAGGTTCTCCTTTGGAGGGTAAGGACAGAGCCTTCCCTAAGCCTCGAGATGTCAATGTCATAGACATGCCTTGGACTACGCCTGTCTTCTTGCTGTAAGAGGCCAGGAACTCATCACATACGGACGGATCCTCTGGAAGTAATGGAAAAGGAGTGGCCACAAAAGCAGCAAGTCCTGCCTTCGTGAGGGGCTCAAAAGTAAGTAGGGACGAGTAATCCCTACTAACTAGTGGGACGTACTGGATAGGGGGAGGAGCATGAGAAGGTGCCATTCAGATGGTTACACACACACCACAAACACAGACAATCAAGGTGAATGCCTGCAAAGCAACAGACAAAAACCAAGGATAAGAGAATTACCAAATAAGACGTGACCCGACCTACTAACCCCAAGCAAACCACATCCTAGAAAAAATTTGACATGACCTCGAGACAAATGCGACCGAAAGCTTCATGCGATGCATCAGACAAACACCCTGAACCCCGTATCAGGCAATAAAAGAAAAAAAACTGCATACCGTACCCGTAATCGTAACTAAGACAGGAAACCAAAACCATACCATATCCAACACATATCAATACTACCGCTATGATAGACCAAGACTGGACCATGGAAAATAACACTAATGACTGCGTATACCCATCCCACGAAACGGTTCATTAAAAAGGGGATTAAATGCAGTGAAGGGGGAGTTAATTTAATGAAGGGTTGACTTTAATAAATTATTAAAATGGGTGAATTTTTATTAGGTGATAAACCTTAATAAGAAAACGGCGGTTCCTTATTATAATTTTAATTACCAATTATTAGGTTAAACGGTGCTTTTATACGATTCCCGGACTTCGATTCCCGACTGGGTCTCTAAATGCAATTCATTGATTATAAATTAAGGTGATGTGGAGCGCTTTTTTGCCAGCGCGTGCTCATGTGACGGCTGGTTGATTTTAATTTAAAATTTTAGAGTGCCTCTGTAGCGCACGTAGCGCGTGCTAAGTGAACGGCTGGTTTATTTTAATTTAAAAAGTATGTGTGTTTAGCGCGAATGCGCGTGCCATGGTGGGTGAATGAAAGGGTTTATTTTAACAATTAATTGTGATTAAGGGGAAAATAAATAAATAAATAACAGAAAATAAATACCTGGAAGGGTGTGTATGAAATGCAGGAATGCGCACGGAAGAGTCCCAGTAAAGGAAAAGCAAAAAGCACTGATGAAACAACAAACAACACCTTAGCAGATGTGTTAATTTGATTTATGTTGGTTTTTATTTTTATTTATTTATTTTAATATTTTTTTTAGTTGTAATTTTTTTATGTTGGAATAAATGGAAAATGAGCAAGGGAGGTGAGGGAAATTTTTTAGAAGGTTTTTAGAATTTTTTACAATTTTTAAATGATTTTTCCTATTTTTTTGGCAATTTATGGGTAATTTTAGGAAAGATGGATTTTTCTAAAATTATAGGAAAGGCAATTCCTAGCAGACAAAGGTCCAAAAATTGGCAAAAGACCGAAGGAATTTTTAGAAATTTTTTAGAAATTTTTTATGGAAAAATTAATGTTGTGATTAATTAAGTCACATTAATCACATTAGTCACATTAGTCACTTAAGTCATAGCAGTCCCATTAGTCATAAGTCAGGTTAGTCAGGTAAGTTAAAACAACTAAGTTAGGTTAGGTAACCTAAGTTAGTTGAGTAAGTCGACCTAAGTTAATGAAGTAAGGTTAAGTAGGTTAGGTCTGGTAAGTTAAATTAGGTTAGGTTAGTTAACCTAAGTTAAAGTAACTAAGTTAGGGTTAGTTAATTAAATTAGGTTAATGGTTAATGAGACTAAGGTTAGTGCCTAACCTTAGGTGGTGGAGGAGAAGGAGAAGAGGGAGTGGTGGCGGCAAGGGGAGGCGGCGAACGCGGCGGGCGAGGTGGCGCTGCGGCGACGACGGCGGGGAGGCGCGGCGGCCAGTCGAGCCGGGCGGCGACAGGGCGATCGTGGGAGGGAGGTCGCGGGCGGCCACGGCGCGGCTATAGGTGGCGACCTGCACGGGAGGGAGAGGAAGGAGGGGAAGGAGAGGGGAGGAAGGAGAGGAGGGAGGGTAGGCGGCGACGGTAGAGGGGAAAGAGAGGAGAAGGAAAGGAGGGAGTGAGAAGAGGGAGAGGGAGAAGAGGAGTAGGAGGAGGGGAGGAGGCGGCAGGAGAAACAGGGGAAGGAGGAAGTCGTGGAGGGGAGGGAGAAGAGGGAGGAGAGAAGGTGGAAGAAGATGGAGAGGGCGAAGAATGGGAGGAGAAGGAGGAGAGAGAAGTGAGGAGATAGAGGAAAGAAGGTGGAGAAGGAGGGAGAAGAGGGAGGAGGGAGAAGGAACGCACAGAGAGGGAGAGAGAGAGAGAGAGTGAGCAAGAACAAGAGAGAGAAGAGAGAGAAAGAAAGAGAAGGTGGTTGAGAGTCGGGGGGGGGGGGGGGGGGGAAGGGTGTCCGTTGGTTGTTTTTTTTTTAAAAAAAAATTATTATGATTTTTTTTTGTTTAAATAAAAGGTGGGCGGGCAGGGGTAAGGGAGGATGGGCGGGGTCAAGAGGGGGCGGATCCCCGTCCCGCGCACGTGCGCGGGGCGGGGTAAAAAAATTTGCCGTGACAGGATTGAAATGGCGCGAGGAAGACGATACGGGGTACGCGGACACGACCGAGGCGCGTGGAGATTCGTAAAATCGAAAAAAGGCGCGTTCACGCGCAAAACGAGAGCAAGAAAAAAACGTAAAAAGAAAGAAAAATTAATAACTCCCAATCCGGAAGTCAAAACGAAATATCGTAAAAACGAAAAGTGGGCAGGACGACAGGGGGGAAACAAGAAAAATATGGGACGAGGGTTCCGGGAGGGATAAAGGGCGGTCACGTGCAAAAAACACAAAAAACGAATCAAAAACGCAATTTAAAAATTAATATCGAAAGATCCGTGCATCGGAATGAGGTGCGGAAAAAAGGAAAACTGTGTAGAAAGTTGTGCCCGACAATCCTATCACATCAAAACAGAATTCCGACTAAGGTAAGACGCGTTCACATAGAAAAAACCCAAAAAACAAACCCGAAAATGGGATCGGAAATTAATATCGGACGAACCGTTTACCGGAATGACATGCAATAAGAAGAAAAAATGTCCGCAGAAAGGAATGGCACAGGGTTATCATGTTAAACCGCAGTTCCGGCGGAAATAGGAGGGGTTCACATGTGAAAAACTCCAAAAATACGCCCAAAAACTCATTTAAAATTTAATAAGTAAAAATCCGAACGTCGAAAAAGGGTGGAGGAAAAAGGAAAAAGGTAGGGGAAGGCACAGGGGACACGGATGTCAAAGCAGATTGGAATTCCGATACAAAAAGAGCAGGTTCACATGGAAAAATGTCAAAAATACGCACGAAAAAGTCATGAAAACCCCGGAAAATTAATAACGGACAAACCGTGTATCGGAATGATGCGGAATAAAAAGGAAAAATGTCAGGGGAAAAGCGTTGGTCAGGGCTATGACGTTAGATCACGGTTTCGAAGCAAGAAAAGCGCGTTCACATGGAAAACCGTCTAATTTGCGTAAAATACTTCAAAAATTAATAACTCGAAAACCGTGCACCGGAACAGGGGTAGGTAAAAAGGAAAAATGGACCGGTCAATGGGAGGAACAAGGCTATAAGGTTGGATTTGGATTTTGGTGAACGTAGGATGCATTCACATAGCAGGACCTCAAAATCAGGGAATGAAGGAAAACTGCAAGGGAACAGCCCCAAGGGTGGGTGGAACATAACCGGGCGGGCGGGAAGGGACCCCATCAGGGTAAAAGCAAATCATGGTATTCATGCATGAGCAGGGTAAGGCATATGCAAAGGATATGCAATGTAGACGCGCAGGGACGCGTCCCCACACTTAAGACCTTAACGGATAGGGTTAACCGAACAATAGGGACCTAGGACCACGCCACAGACCATCCACTAACTTCCCCACACTTAAAACATGACCATCACTAAGAAACAGAAGTTGTAGGGTTAGAAAAACTTGGCCCGTTTCGTCAAGAATCAAGGTTGAGTGTCGATGGCACGTCCAATGTGGTTGTCGGCGCTGGAGGGACCAAGGCCTCTTCTCGGCATACGTCCGACATGGCAGGGACCACGCGGCAGCACCCAGGGAGGTAGCTGATGGAAGGAATCGCAGGAAATTCGTTGTCGATGATGAGGGATATTGCACTCAACTCACAATCACTCAAATGAAATGAAAGAACAGTCACTCGCCCCATGACTAATATCACTCGAGGAAGAATGATTAAAACCCATATCTCATACCCAGTTGAGGAAACGACAAGGGGAAAATGGTGCAGAAGGAATATGCCAGGGTGCACAGTTGATGGTGCATTAGTGCGTCCAACCCGTCTGGCATAAGGGCAAAGAGGAAGGCAAGGGAGCCTTACAGTGCAATGTACAGAACAGGGTGATGTGTCTTGTGATGACGGTAAAGACCCATCCCGTGGGTGCATAGGGAAAGTGGAACATATCTGACTCCAAGTGTCGTAACGTCCCTCAATCTCACCTCTCGGTAATTGATTGAAGAAACTCCAGTCACACTCAACCCACCCTCTGTCTCACTCTCCGTTGATGGATACAGGAGGGCAGCCTTTTCCTGAAACCCATTGATGTAATCCTCACAGTCACTTGTGCAAAGATTGTATGCCTTGTGCGCATTTGATGGTGCAACTGTGCATCCCGCCCTGTGCCGGCATACGGTGCGAGAAGGAAGGCCAGGGAGCCTTATAGTGCAGTGCACAGAACAAATCGTGCTTTGTGCTTTGAGAGGCCCATCCCGTGCGTGCAACACTTCATTCACACTTCTCACCTCTCATTCGATTTGAAGGGAAAAGACTGGTCTCTCGCCCCACCCTCTGTCTCACGCTCTGTTGATAGATACAGAGGGCAACCATACTCACTTCCCCATCCGGTTAGGATGAAAGCTCACATCACTCAAGGAGTTGTCGATGAAGATCACGTCATCAGTTGTTGAAAAGGCGTACCCAGGGAGGTAGCCATCAAATCGAACATTGTATTGGATAGGAACATGTCATCTGCTAGCGGACAGTTAGTCACTTTACAAAAAGACCCATGACACAGCGTACCAAGGGAGGCAGCTTCGGAAGTGGATCCTAGGGATATCAATCAATGAATCCACTTTCTGGACTGCTGGGTGTTACCACCTTTTCCACAGCCAGCTTCTTGCCCAAGGGTGTTTATCACCTTTTCTTGGAACGAGGCCTGCTATGACAGGGAATTGCTTCCTTTTCTCTCATAACAGATGTGTTTATTTGTTTTTTTTTCTTTGGTTTTTTTTGTTTCTCTTTTTCTTCTTTTCTTTTTTCCCTATTCCCGAGGGTGTTTCCACCTTTTCTCGAAGGATAGGTCGGCATGACAGGGACCTAAGTCCTTTTCTCCCATGACCGATATGTTTTGTTTTGTTTTTTTTTTTCTTTTTTTTTTCTATATTGAACAAGGGAATGGTAGAAAGACCATTTGTCAGAACCCACCTCGCCACTGTCGCTGGTGGAAAATAGAGGATAAGAGATCAAGGCTGGAAGGGGGATTTGAGGGGACAGAGGATTGCGTCCACTTCATCAAGAGTGATTGAAGAACGGCTATCAGAAGTAGCATCATAACAAGTACAATGCCGCGCCAACGAGGGAAAGGATCAAGTGCCCGTAATTGTCAAGATCCCCAAGGAGGGAAGTACTTCTTCAGGCGATATCCATTGATCAGAAAGGGATCATCAGAGGCATCAAGGGTCTGTACTTGGACAGAGCCATTAGGGTTGACTGCAAGTACCTTATAGGGGCCCATCCACCGCTGTTGGAGCTTGCCAGGAAACTTGCCAAATTGTGAATCATAGGCTAGGACCAAATCACCTTCTTTGAACTCCTTGTGCTTGATGAAACTGTCATGGTAAGCCTTGCGTCGAGCTTGCGTGGCTTCCATGCACTGTAGAGCCATCCGACGAATTTCGTCCAAACATTCCAAGTGCAGGAGACGGCGTTGCAGTGAATCGTCATCCCCCAAACGCTCTTTGATCGCCACTCTCAAAGAGGGTAGTTCCAATTCAACAGGAAAAACAGCTTCTGTACCATACACCAACTGGAAAGGTGTCTGTCCCGTTGCTGCTTTATGGGAGGTTCTGTACGCCCAGAGGGCCTCTGTAAGTCGATCGTCCCAATCACGACGATGTGCGGCAATTGTTCTTGTCAGAATCGAGCAGAGGATGCGATTGGTGACTTCGACTTGGCCGTTGGCTCTGGGGTAATAAGGAGTGGACTTGCGATGGCGGATCTTATACAACTCTGTCAACTCTTCCATGACTTTGTTGAGGAAATGAGTGCCTCTGTCACTTACCAGCTCTAAGGGACTGCCAAAACGGGTGATGATATTCTCATACATGAACAGGGCCACGCTGTTACCATCGTCCCGCTTGAGGGCTTTAGCTTCACACCACTTTGTGACATAATCCGTACATACGAGGATGTATCGGTTCTGTTTCCTTCTGGTAGGAGGATCGATCGGACCTACGAAGTCAATGCCCCACTTCTCAAACGGCTTCAAGGGAAGGATAGGTTGCAGTGGCATGGCACTTGTCTTGGTGGGTTTCCCCATTCTTTGACAAGCATCACATCTTTTACAGTAATCATAGGAATCCTTGTGGATGGTAGGCCACCAATATCCTGCTAGCAGAGCCTTCCTGGCCGTAGCTTCTCCTGCAAAGTGACCTCCACATGGCTCGTCGTGGCAAGCCTTCAAAACAATCCCAATCTCATCTCCTGCAACACATCTTCGGAGCACTTCATCTTTGCTCTTCTTGTACAGTGCACCGCCGAGCAGGGTGTATGGGGCTGATTCTAGCATTAGCTTCTTCCTTTCCCGACTAGAAATACCAGGAGGGTACTGTTGGGTTGCCAGCAGATTGGCAATGTCTGCATACCAGAGAGTTACAGTTTCTACCAAGAATAGGGAAGCATCAGGGAGGTCTGGATCATCCTGCTCCTCGTCTGCAGTTTGTGGGATACGTGACAGATGATCAGCCAGAACATGGGAACGACCAGGCTTAGTAATCACCTCAAAATCGAACTCCTGGAATAAAAGGAGCCATCTCATCATTCGTCCTTTCACATCTGCTTTGTTCATCAAGAAGGACAGGGCCTCATGATCCACATAAAATTTAAAGTGGGTGGATAGGAGGTAATGGCGAAACTTCTCCAGGGCAAACACCATTGCCAAGCACTCCAGCTCTGTCACTGTATAGTTCCGTTCCCTATCAGTGACTTTTCGGCTTGCATAATAGATCGGTTGATCCAACTTCGAGGAGCCCTTTTGGCAGAGGACAGCACCTAAGCCTTCAATGGAGGCATCAGTGTGTACGTGGAACTCTTTCGTCCAATCAGGAGGTTGCAGAATGGGTGCCTCTATCAAACACTGCTTCAGAGTGTGGAAAGCTTTGTCACATTCTTCCGTCCAAGTAAACTCTGCATCTTTCCTCAAAAGCTTGTGCAAGGAAGTTGCCTTTGTTGCAAAATGGGCTATGAACCTTCTGTAGTAACCCACATGGCCTAGGAATCCCCTCAACTGTTTGAGATTGGTGGGTGCTTGCAGAGCTGCGATCTTTTCAATCTTTGCAGGGTCTGTTGATATCCCTTGTGCTGAGACAATGTGGCCCAACAGGACTCCAGAAGAAACCCCAAAGATGCATTTGTCGGGGTTGAGGGAAATCCCATACTCCCGGCATCGGTCAAAGCATTGTTCCAGGTGTTCCCAGTGTTCACTGATCAAACTATAGACACAGAAGTCATCCAAATATACCTCAATGAAGTCGTGCAGATGATTTTGAAAGGCAGCCATCATGACTTGTTGGAAAGTAGCAGGGGCATTGCAGAGCCCAAATGGCATCACTCGGTAAGCGTAGGTCCCCCATTCTGTGGTGAAGGTTGTTTTGGACTGGTCTTCTTCTGCGATTTGGACTTGGTTGTATCCGCTGAATCCATCCAGAAGAGAATAAAGTTCATGTCCTGCCACTGTGTCCAACAGTTGGTCTGTGAAAGGGATAGGAAAATGATCCTTCTTTGTTTTGGAATTAAGCTTTCGGAAATCCACACATACGCGCAATTTGCCATTCTTCTTGGGTACAACCACGATGGGTGAAACCCATTCACTGTTTGCCACTGGATAAATGAACTCGGCCTCCAGAAGCTTCAGCAGCTCCGCTTTCACTAATGTGGAATAATTCGGGTTCATTCGCCTCTGTCGTTGCCGTACTGGCTTGGCATCAGGCTCCAAGTCAATATGATGTTGACATATTGTGGGATCAATCCCCTTTAGGTCTTTGTAGGACCATGCAAACACATCCAAATTTTCTTTCAACAAGTTGTACAAGGTTGACAACTCCTCTTCTGGGAGGCTGCTACCCACCTTCAAGTGGCGTTCAGTGCCTTCTGAATCCACAAAGGTTAACTGCTTTTCACCTTCTACTTCACGGATGAAGGTCCCGCGGACTGCTTCTGGGTACAGATCCGACTCCTTCAAGGGAGTGGTATCCTCTTCGGATGTCCCACTAGAACCAACTTCTTCTTTCGGTGGAGACTTAGGTTGCTCCTTAAGACGTTGGAATGGGATAAGCGCCGTTTCGGATTTGGTTTCAAAATTAATTACCTCTTGGCTTGAAGACTCATCTTCTGATGATACATCCAGGAACGTCACATAACAGGGACCCTCTGATGCCTGTTGGGTTAGTTGGATTGGTGCTTGTTGGCACGGTGCATCATCATCATCTTTCTTTGGCAAGGATGGGTTAGGACGGCATGAGCCATTGCTGAAAGACGGCTTGCTCTTCTTAATCCATTTCTTATAAAGGTTTTGCATATGAGAAGATCCATTTACCAGACCAAATGGTACCAGCACCATTCTGTCCCGTAGCATGAGCTCATCGGCTTCTGATGCTTCTGGAACTTCTTCCTCAAATGTATCCTCTTCAGGTGGGATAGACTCTTCTGGCTCACCTTCATCATTCTCTTCGTCCATATCATATCCATCCTCTTCTGTCTCTGTCTCTGTCTCTGCTTCTGCTTCTGCTTCTGCTTCTGTCTCTGCTTCTGCTTCTGTCTCTGCTTCTGCTTCTGCTTCTGTAGGAGCTCTGTAACAGAAGAACAGATTCTCTGTTTCCTCTCCTTCCTCTGTCTCTGCTTCTGCTTCTGCTGTGACCATGTAACAGGGAGAGCAGTACATCCATGCTTCTATCTCACTGTCAGAAGTGATTTCCGAAGTCATTTCTGGTTCAGGCAGGAAGTATTCACCCATTGATAATGGCTTTGCATCTTTTGGAAGTCGGCTTACAGTATCCACTGTTAAAGAATGTGCCACTGTTTTCTTGGGAAGGATCTGTTTGACACCATCTTCGTCTGCTGATGTTCCATCTGTAGCCTCATTAGGGGAGTCAGAAGATAATTCCAAGGAGGTGGATCCATGTCCTTTTTGAGAACCATACAGTTTCAGCACCACTTTATTGGGTCCTCGACCCAAGGTCAAGGTTCCTTTGAACCAATCCGTCCTTGCTCGGGCTTCAAAAAGCCATGGTCTGCCCAGTAACAAAGGATAGGATGTACCATAAGAGTTTGGCTTCACCACCAAATAGGTCAGCCAATAATCTTTTCCAGCCACTGTAGTCTTCACATATGGGAGAATGCCCAAAGGCTTGATTCTACTCTGATCCGCCAGTCTGATGAGCCATTGGGTGGGTTGCACACCTTGTAGGCCTAGATCCTTCATTGTCACATCCGTCATAATGTTCACTGATGAACCACCATCAATCAGTGCATTTGCGATGAAGCAACCTTCTATCCATACGCCAGTCTCTGGAGTACCCGGATCTAGGAAAGCGTTAGCCACGTCCACTTCTTTGACAGGCTCTGGAGCCTTGTTGGACTTTGTTGCTGTTGAGGGAGCAATCCTTAAACCACGTCTTCTTGTCAGTATACTTTTGAATCTTTTCCGGCAACTGGGAGACAACAACAATAATTGTCGGAATGTGAGGTTTGGTTTAAAGGTATCTAGATCTCTAACTAGATCGTATTCCTTAATAGGATCCACTGGCTTCTCTAACCGATTAGGGAATGGGGCAACACCCATTTTCATTTTCCCTTTTTCTTCCATCAGAGGAATTACAGGAGCTTCTTCTGCCACTTGTGGCACTTCCTCCTCTTCTGTATCCTGGACCTCTGGTCCTGTCTCTGTAACTGTCTCTGTAACTCTCTGTGGCACTGTAGGGCTCTGTACGGCACTGTTAGGCTCTGTTCTGTTCCGTTCTTCTGGTGGAAGATTGAACTTCACTGTTCTGGCAGGAGGGTTATTTTCTTTCTGGATAGGTGGGTCCTTCTGCTTTGCACGCGTGATGGCAGCAACTTCCAATTCTACCAAATTGGAGGTAGGCTCTTGGACCTTGGACGGACTATCAGTAGCACTGTTTTTCACTGGGGCTGGGCTTGGACAGTCTTTTGCAGTGTGGCCTTCTCCTTTGCATCGACTGCATAAGGGCTTGTAATCCACTGACCTTCGAGGATTTGGACAATTTGGTGAGATGTGTCCCTTTTCCCCGCATCTGTAACACTCCACTTCTGATCTCTGACCACCGCCAGACTGTCTTCCTCTGTAACTTTGAGAGGGAAATCTTCTGGGTCCGAAATTAGGACCAAACTCTCTAGGCTTGGGTCCAATATCTTGTGTTGTCATTTTGGATTCCAGCAAGTTGAATCTTGCGTCTTCTTCCCTTCTTCTCCTATCATGCATCTCCTTCAGAGAGCAAATGTCCTCTGTATGATTCTTCCGCAAACAGTAGGAACAGAAGGCTCCAGGGATAGTTGGTTTTCGTGTACATTCAGTGGCTAAATGGCCTGCTTGATGACACTTACCACACCAAGTATTTGACCGCATCACATCTCTTCCTGCTCCTGCAACGTTGGATATGCTAGCGGTATTCACTTTCAGCGTCTGTAGTTGTTCTGTAATCACATCCATCAACTCCTTTTTGATGTTTGCAACTGAGTTGGACAAATAATCCTTCAAGCTTTCTCCTCCTGAGGCACTGGCAGGAGGGTTTTGAGGAGTCTCTGTAATCACTGCATAAACTGGTTGGGCTGGTACAGAGGGGTCTCTGTTCTGGTTCTGATTCAGTGCTCCTGTTTGAACTGTTGGCTGTTGACTCCAGTTGGTAGGGTTCCACTGTTGCTGCTGATTTGGCATTGAGGAAATTGGTTGGGACCATGGTTGTTGTGGTGGTTGGGCCATCATTTGAGGCATGGATTGTGGCCACTGTGGATTTGGTGCACTGTACTGTGAGACCGGGGGCATCTGTTGGTAGGGGTAGGGAACAGTCCCTGGAACTGCATTGGGTGGATACATCATTCCTGGCATCAGAGGAGGTAGGACTCCTCTTCCTGTATTCATTGCTAATCTAGCTTCCACTTCATCGTACAGTCTGGCACCTTCTGTTGCAGCTTGCAGGGTGGCTGGTCTTTGCAGCTCCACAAACTTACGGACTTCTGGTTGTAATCCTCTGAGAAATACCCCCTTTTGAATGCCATCATCCAGATTATGGTTAGTCCATCTCTTCAGGATGGATTCCATTCGTGAGACATAGGCTTCCACTCTTTCTCCAGAGGACTGACTTAGGTTCATAAATTCCTCTCTCATCCGCTCTTCAAAACCTTCACGCCTGAATTTAGTGAGGAAGGCCAACTTCAGGTCGTCCCATGTGCCAAAAGTTCCTGCTGCTTGTCTCTCATACCACTGAAACGCCGCGCCCTTAAAAGTGGCGGGGAATATTGCTAACCAATGCTCAGGGGTTCTGGCATTGTTAGCCACACACGCTACCATAAACTCTGCTACATGAAGATCGGGGTCTTCATTGTACTCTCCCTTAAAAACTGGCAATGGGACTACGTTCGCTGGTCTGTCATCAATATTTCCAGGACGGATCTGGCTTGGAAGTGGACCTCCAGCAGGAGGAGGAAGGGCTTGATGTGCCATTGGGACTTCTGTAAAGAGTTCCGCAAGGGCGTCAAAGGCGGCTTCTGCTGCGAGCTCGCTCTCAGCCTTGATTTTTGCTTTCTCTCTTCTCACGTACCTCTGGACTCGTTCTAACGCTTGCCTTTTTATTGCGTCATTCATCAGGGGGTTGACTCCACTATGTTGTTAGTGCTCCACAGAGGGTTAACAGAAGGCTTCAGTCTCTGGAGGACTCTCTTGCCAACATTTCTTCTACTTCTTTCTTTTCAACGTCCCTGAATTCTGCTTTCATGCCACTACACAGGGGAAGGTATTCGGTTCTGAAGGTGTCAAAATGCATACGTCTGAGCATGGTGGTGGTGCCATCATCATAGTAATGCCAGCTTCTGATGGTTTCAATAGTGTATGTTGTGAAAAACACTCTGTCTACCAACTTCCAGTGGGTTGCTAATTGAACAAACAGAAGATTATCAGTACACCAAGCATCCCATGTATCTTGCTGTTGAGCATCCACGAACAAATTCCAACTCTTTTCCTTCTTGTCTTTGTGAACCTCTACAGACCAAGACTCCTGAAGCTTCTTCACAATCTCCCACTTGATGTTGTCTGGAAACTTCTCAATGAATGCCAAATCTTCCATGGATGGTCATTCTCTCCGCTTTTGCTCTTCAGTTTGTTCCCAAACAGTTTGCCACCAAGATACAACTTTCTGCTGCTTCAACAGGAAGAGGAAACTGTCCACTACATAGAGCATGCATCATGATGGTGATGTGTTTCCACCATTGTGGGATGAACTTCTTATGGAAAGTGGCTTTGATTATGAGGAATTCCAATTCTTCAATAGAAGAAGGAACTTTACAAACATCCATTGAATTCTTCTCTTCTTGGCAATGCCATTTCCTTCATTTTCAGCCTCATTTGGTGCTTGTTGATAGCAAGTTTCCCCGGCTGCGCACCAAAAACATGGAGCCCCGAGAGGAACACCAAGGAAAAGGGAATTCTCTTGCAAGAAAATCTATCTTGTAACATCAACAAGCTTGTTTATCATGTTTCATATGATCACAATGAAGAAAAGAACACCAGGCACAACAAATCTTCATGCAACATCATGTAAATCTCCCACGGTTTTTAATAGAATCAACCATATTCTTCAACATCCTCACAAAATCCATCAATAGAACAAAGAAAGCAAAGAAGTACACCATCTTTGAATGGAAATACATCACATAGTATTCTTCTTCAATATCTTCATAGTCTTCTCTCTCAATCTCTCATATACAATCACTCTGTTTGAGTAGAATTGGCTATCTCTGACTCTCTCTCACACACTCCATCAATAATACATCATATCCTCACTACAATCTCTCTAAATTACTCTCAATAATCACTCTTAGGTCGTGGATACCCCTCCCAAGAGGCATGTCTGATATGAAAGGTCACCAGAGCCACTACAGTGTCTCTTCACAGCTCACTACTGTCACTTCACTCTAGTCTTCTCTTGAGTCTTCAGCAGCTACTTCTTCCACTTCCTTCAGCTCTTTTGCACTTGTATTCACCTCTTTCCAAGGCTAGAAAACTTTCCCAAAATCACACATACATTCCACAGAACACTTACAGAACAGTCTACAGAACAGTACCAGAACAGAAACAGTACAGAAACAGAACAGAAACAGAACAGAAGCAGAAGCTCTACAGAAGACCTACAGAAGGTTACAGAAGGTCATCAAAACCTCATAACTCACTCTCAAACCATTTCAAACTCTCACAAACCATTCAATAAACTTTCACAATATCTCATTCTTCATCAATCAATACTCCATCCCTCTTTACAGAAGACAATCAGAACAAAAACAGACCAAAACAGAACAAAACAGAAGGTATACAGAACCATTCAGAACCTATCAGAACATCACAGAACCATCAACAAACATCATAATCTTCCAAAACACAATCAATATCATCCAAAACCCTCTCAATCCACTTCCAAATCAATCAATCATCCCATAAAATCAATCATTCAGCTCTCAAAAACAACAAAAATCATCCAAAAAACAAGTCATTTCAACACTCAACAAGGGGGCCTGCTTGCAAGAAACACAGGGCCAGCTTGTTTGAAGTAGAGAGCTTATCTTTAACAGACAGGAAAGAGTGTTCAGTTTGAGAAGATTTGATGGTGCTTAAGGAAGAGCTTTGGGCTCACAAAGTTGATCGTTTGTGGCGGGAGTATGTTCTTGAATCATTCGGCATCGTCAAAAACAGGCCGCAGGATGACTGGGAGTGCGCCGTTTTCTGAAGGCAGCGACCTGGCGTGATGGATAAGGTTTTTTTTAAAAACCTTATTAGCCTTATTACAAAGGCTTAAGGCCCTCTTAAATTACCCCTGTTCACACTTATATGCATTGAACTAGATATTTTGGAACCCATCTTCATGCTGGAGAAAGATGGAACTAGTTAACTGGTAAACTGGTTCACAGTCAAAGGATTTCACACTACAGAAGAACTTGAACTAGTTGTTTTGGAGCTAAGAAGGGCAGTTTCTATGCAATTTACGGGAGGCCATTTGAAGACCAATTTTTGCTCAAAAAATTCCAGGAAAATTTTTGCAGCTTCCTCTTGATATGCATTTCCAGCTTGGCATGAGAAACTGCAGAAAAAGTGCAGGAAAAATGGTCAATTTTAAGCCCGTGTTTTGATGCATTTTGGGTCATACGGACACCGTTTGAGGTCCGATTTGGATGTTTCTTGTTGGGAACTGAATGTATGACGTGTTGGAATCATGGATGGATGTATATAACCGTTTTTGGACACATGTATGATAGTCATATTGCTGAATACCATTTCTGGACAGATTGTATTATTGTATTCTTCTAAATTTGCAGCAGTCATAATGTCCGACACGGCACAAATCACTCAGATCATGGGGGACAAATTGACCAAAGACAACTATAGTGTTTGGTCCTACAGGATGGAGAATTTTTTGATGGGTAGAGGTCTATGGGATCTCATAACAGGTGATGATGAATGTCCAGAAGTTCCCGAACATCCAACTGAAGAGCAAAAGAAAGCGTACAAGGATTGGACTGGGAAGAATAGGAAGGTTTTGCATTGGATCTCCATATGTATTTTAGAAACATTGATTCCTCATATCAAAAAGGCAAGTACTTGTAAGGAGGCATGGGAAATCATAGAAAAAATGTATGGAACATGTACAGAGGCTCGTAAGATACAACTTAAGCAGAGATTACATGGTGCATGGAGAGGAAATCGCAGTATCAGAGACTATGTGGCAGAAATCAAGAAAATTGCAGAAAACCTTGCATCCATTAATGCACATGTTGATGATGATGATTTAGTGTCAGTAACATTAAATGGGCTTCGACCAGCTTTTAAATCTTTGGATACCTCTATTTCTGTTAGGGGAGGCTCTATGCCTGACTTTGAGGAGCTTATTGGATTGCTACTTACAGAAGAAATCAAGTTGGGATTGAATGCATCTAGCAGTGGCAAAAATGCAGGTGGAGATAGTGATTTCTATCACCAGAGAGGTCGTGGCAGCTCATCTAGAGCTAGAGGCTCTTCACCTGGTCGTAGTAATTATGGTTTTGCTCATGGAAGAGGCAACTTTGGTCGTGGTACTTCATGCATAGAGACAGGGGGAGATCCTTCCCTAGAGGTAGAGGATGGTCTAGTCCTTCTTCACAGAGAGATGACACTTGTCATTATTGTGGGCATTTTGGTCACTTTGAGAGGGATTGTTATCAAAAACAGAATGCTATGTCTAGGGGTCGTGGAAGGACCCAATATGGCCACTATGCAGGCATTTATGGTGGTACAGGTTATGGACCTAGAAGTGGATCGCCTAGAGGTCATTTATTTGCTATGGAGCATGTGCTTGGGAGCATGACTCATCCTCCTCGTGAGAATGACTGGTTTTTGGATTCAGGAGCTACAAACCACATGACTCATCATGCTGAGTGGTTTGACAGCAAGGAGCAAGTGCAAAATGATGAATATGTTGCCACCACTGGTGATGATACTTTACACAAAATTACTCATATTGGTAGTGTGCCACTTGTTACTAAAGATGGGATTGAGAACAAGCTTGGTGATGTACTTTATGTGCCCACAATAACTAAGAACCTAGCATCGGTTGGTCAAATGACAGATCAAGGATTGCATGTGAGATTCAATAAGTTTGGATGTTTCATTGAAGAGTTCCATAATGGGAGAACTGGCAGGGTGATTGCTCATGGTAGAAAGAAAGGGAGATTGTTTGCCTTGGATGCAGGTACTCCAGTGATTCAAAACTCTATGTATGTTGAGAGAGGACATGGGCAAGATAAGGATGTGGAATTATGGCATAGACGGATTGGTCATGTTAATTTGCAAAGATTGAAGCAAATGCAATCAAAACAGATAGTCCGTGGTCTACCGCATTTAGGATATCTAAATTTTGATCATATATGTGAGGCTTGTCAATTTGGCAAGTAGTCCAGATTGCCATTTCCAAAGAGGGGGAGAATAAGCAGCTATCCTTTGGAAATAATACACTCAGATATTTGGGGCCCATGTCAGAATGTTTCTGTAACATTCCGCGTGGAGAAAATAAATGGACTTATGGAAAAAAATTTTAATTCCCCCCCTTATCCCTCCAGCCGACTGACGAGCTGGAGGGGGAGGGGAATAGAAGGAGCTGTAAGCTCCTTGGTGGAGCCTTAGGAGGGAGGGGGACCATGCGTGTTGACACGCCATGAGGAAAGATCCCCCTCCCTTCCACTATTTAAACGAGGCAAGGGGAGGGGCCGCTGGACAGGGAAAAAAAAAGGCAGAGCCGTGAGGGAAGAGGCCGTGAGAGAAGACTCCGAGCCAAGGGAAGAAGACGAGAGGCCACTACCGTTCAGCCACCATTTTGCCATCGACTATTGCAGTCCCTCCAGTCCGTCAACGCGCCGCCGTTCTGCTAAGCTTTCCCCCCCCACGTGGAAGCTTTAGAAGCTTCCTGGGGGAAGCTTCTAAAAGAACCTTCTTAGCCCCCTTTCACCCCCCCTTATGTATTTCTTTAAAACCCCCTTCTTCCCCCCCCTCGGGTTTTAATATTCCCCCCCTAAGCCCTTGTTTCCCCCCCCTCTCGGGTTTTTAAATCCCCCCCTAAGCCCCTTGTTCTCCCCCCCCTCCCGGGGTTTTAAATCCCCCCCTAAGCCCCTTGTTTTTTCCCCCCCTCCCGGGGTTTTTTTAATCCCCCTAAGGCCTTGTTTTCTTTCCCCCTCCGGATTTTTCTTTAGACTATTCAAGTCACACCCATAATCCTACTTTGTCCTTAGGCTACCTTGCGGACTTCCATTCTCTTGCATTAATTCCTTCACTCGCTTTTTAGATCTTTTTGTGAAATTGCTCCCTTAGTTGAGCTCTGTGATCTTAGTTTTATCAAACAAGCCGGTGTCCACACACTCCCATGTCCTAAAAATCCAATTCATCATCATGGCCTCGTATGATATCCCGTAAGGAAGAAATAGCCGTGAGATAGAAGATAGGGAGGGAAGTAGAGGGAGTGAAAAGAGGGAGTGAAGGAGGATGAGTGGGAAAAGGTAAAAGAAAAGGAAGGAGAAGATGGTGGAATTCCAAGAAGAAAAAGGAGAAGGCTATCTCACATTCGAACTACGATGCCGCCGAAGAAAGTCCAAGGTGTAGCTGCGGGAGGGTCATCTCCTGGTATCCATGTGGATATCTCACCTCAAAGCCAGGTTTTTCTTCTTGGTGTTAATTCGGTTTTAAGTCAATCATGCAAAGAAAAATTGTTAAGGAAAGATATATTTGTTCGAGTTATTTTTAACGAAGGAGTTAGCTTATGAATGACAATGTATACAAATTAGCTTTCTTCAAATTGCATCAAGCATTATAAAATTACAAGCAAGATTAACCATTTACTATAGTAATATATTCCTAAAGTGTAAAAATTATATCTTGCACCATTAGTCTTATTCCTTTCGCAACGATTCATGGTAAATAGCTAAATTCAAGAAAGGTTTCTTTCGATGCTCAAATTACTAGGGAGTTATCTTTGCTAGCTGCACATCTTAGCAAGGAAATTGTTGTTATTTGGCATAAGTTCATCTTTTAAGAAAATGGGAGTTAAATGTTAGGAATTAACAAGTATAAAAATTAGTTATACGAATTCATTTGGGAAGAAAATGTAAAAGGGGACTGCTGGATGACACTCTTTTCCCCCTGCTATTTGAGGACTTGGGACTAATAAAGTGTGTATACACCAATTTCACAACTAGGCCTTTTTGTCCAAAGGAGGATTGTCACTCTTTGTATCACCTTGGCATTATGCTATATGCCAAATTAAACTGTATTGATTGGGAAAGTTAATTGTCACAAGGATAGTAAAACCATGACAAGACGATTAAGATTACCTTCCAAAAGATAACTGAACCAATCTAAACATAGAAACATTCATACCCTAAACACTTGACTACTTTCCTTACCATAGGGACAATAAATTCATAAAGATAGAAACTAGGGTTTGTCCCTAAGCTTCTTAAATGAAGAAACCCTAGGCCTGACATACGTCAGCTTAAAGAATCTAAATAGATTATTCCATCGCAGGACTTGCGCAACATGTATGAAATCATTTTGTGATTGATTCACAAGGAGAAAAGGGAAAAACCCTCATCAAGGACGGCAGATCCTTACGCAAGTTATCTTGCAAAAAGACGTATTTTTTGGATATCCTTCTAAATAAGGAAAGTTATAAACCAGAAACTAGCATATCTAAGGTATCTTAGGGTTAACCAAGTTGGGTAAGCCCTACACCGGAATGTAAGAGATCTTGCCAAGTTACAAGACACCTTGGGAACGAGTGCTGATACACTCAAAAAGGAAAGAACACTTCCTTAGCAGTTTGCCATACAACTGGGTTGATTAATGGAAATGTTTGTGCTTGCTAGAGATTTTAGGGCTCTGTTGAAATATGAATTACAAATTAAATAAGTACCTATACTTCAGGTTAAAGCCCTGAAGGGAGAGGCAGCTTCAGTTACCCCCGATTGCCTGCCTGACCCTAACCAAGGGGGTTGTTTGACCGCGCCGGGAACGTGGACCGAACCCGCCGCGAGAGGTCTCTCCGTTGAGTTCTACTTGGAGCAGGAGGATGCTTGGGTGCCAGGGGGGCTCTGGCCGTAAATCCCTCGCCTTTCGGGTCCTGCACAAGAGGCTAACGTGACTCGGGATTGGATCTCGAGGCCCGCATACTAGTTGACGGGCGAAAGCTTGGAATAGTGATCCCTGGAGATTACTTGTTAGCCTTCGGGCAAATTATGGAGAAGCCTACGGGCGGAACTCCTTGTATTTCAAAGATAAAATGATGAAATGTTAAAAGAACTTGCTTGATGTTGTTTTTCTATGTCACGTGATAAGATTACGTGAAGGAACCAGTGCTTAACAAGGTTAATTAAAGAAGCTGATTGTTATATGTCAAATTAATGTGTTAGATAATTACATAACTAAAACAAACCGAGGAAAGTGCGGAGGATGGGCCACGGGTCCGTCCTACGGTTGGGTGGTCCCGGTTAGCCGGGAACTTTTCTCAAAAATCTCGAAGAACAGCGAAATGATCATCATCATCAAAAAGGAATAACAAGAACGATGACCTAGAGTTACGTCTTACCCGATCTACGTTGTTTTAGGGGAACGGAATGGGACTATGCCTTATGGTAGAGAGGTTGAGCTTTGCATCCCTCTCGTTTCCCATTCTCCTTGAACCAAGTGCAGCGTGAATCCGCTTCGGACCTGGCGTTTCTGCGTAAAGTAGTTCGCTCGGGTCTGACGCTAGTTGCTGTTAGCCAATGACCCATTAGGAAAACCCTAATTCCGGTCGATCCTAAGTGGGAACGGCCAGGTTACTTCCGCTACATGGCAGACGCGGGAAGAACTAGATCACAAAACCCATAACATTCCATGGGAGTGCGGGGCGGAGCTTTCTAGAAATCCTTTCCGATGGACTGCTAAGACGTGCCCTGGATGATACTAGGGGACACGTTACAGTTGGTATCAGAGCCGACCAACAACGGAATTGTTTTTATGAGATCTCAATAAAATGAAGTAAAGAACTTGTTGCTGTCCAAACATTTCCTCATCTTCAATACTGTCTTGCAGAACTATGAAGCGTGGAACAAGTTTTTGGTGTTTCGGGTCATGTTTATGACTGCAATGCATTCTCCGCTTTATAGACAAAGAATTGGGATGATGAACATCCTGGAGCAGATTTATAATCCATCACCTTTATACATTGAACGAAGATGGACGGGGTCTTCAGGAATCTACTACATAGCTACCCACCGGTTCGCTTATCTACAGACCAACCTAAAGAGGATCAAGTGGTTGGAAGACTTGAAAGTCGTAAAGCTGTTCATTTTTGTGGAAGCTCACGTAAATTCGACTTTACATATTCAAGGTCAGAGGGTTGAAATGAACTCATATGTATATGAGGAAGTAACCCGTGTAATCCCAGCCGACAGGATTAAAGTGTTGGGCCGCCATGAGAAGTATGGATTCCAATGAAAAGGGTATCCTGAACTTCCAATGAATTATCGATTCCTAAAGATCCATGACCCAAAACCCTACTATTACACAGTCCCTGTAGACAAATGCAATACAATGTTGTTCTCCCCAAACTGAATGTAATGATTGGATTATCATCACACGAGACGTTGTATAAGGTTACGCCCATGTAAATATAAATAAAGATTTCTTTTATCAATATCTGGCTGTGCATCAGAGTTGTTAAAAAGTTAATTAGCTTCATCATTTACGAGATAGCTGAACTAAAGATAAGCTAATGTCAATTATCATATAATAATGTTAAGAAAACTTTTATCCAGGCACAACCCCAGGTACAGGTTCCAAATTCGCCCCCTACATCAAGTACTGCTGTGACCCAGGAGAAAAAATTCCTCCTCAAGCAGATAAAGCCACCCGAGTTTGACGGGAGAGGCAGATTCGTCCAGTCTGATGCTGAAATTTGGATTGAATCTATGGAGGATTACTTTGAAGCAGCTGGTACTGCACCTACCAATCAGGCCATGCTCGCCAAGTTAAAACTCACCGGCGAAGCCAGACTTTGGTGGAAACAATGGTGCAGGGATCAAGGGACTTCAGAGGGGTCCGTTACCTGGGAGAAGTTAAAGAAAGCCGTGCAGGGGAGATATTTGCCACCTGCATATCGTACACAGAAAATGAATGAGTTCTACGAGCTAAAACAGCTAGGACTCACTCTGGACGCATACTACTCTAAATTTATCTCACTTTTAAAGTATGCGCCACAGATGGACATGATGCAGTAGGTGTCCAAATTTTGCGCAGGCTTAAATCCACCTGTAAATACCCGTCTCGAATCTATGCGTCCATCAGATCTGCAGGATGCACTCATTCGAGCGGCGCCTATAATTCAGGAGGTGCAAGCTAGACCAAGGGGTAACAAAACTTGGTCCTATAGTGACCCGAATAGAGGAGCATTCAGACCTCAAGTGAAGAGAGTTCAAGGTCACAATCAAGGACAAAGGAAGAAAGCAAGGACAAATAACGTCAACAACTTTGTTCCTACTCAAAATGGCCGAAACCTCCGATGTTTCCACTGCAACGAACTCAGTCACTTCAAGAGGCAATGTCCTAAGCTCAGCGGGGGACATCGTCAAACGGCCTTCCAAGGTGCAGGCCGCGCTCAAGGAGCCGCCACCCGTGGAAGAGGAAGAACTGCCTGCATTGCCAATAGGCAAAGATGCGAAGAAGAAGAAGAGGAAGATCCAACTATGGAAGCAGAATTTGAAAGAGCGACAGTCCATGCCGCTTTACACAAGAAAGGGCCAAATCGCCAGTTCTCGGTGATTCAAACACCGTCGGACTATCAAGGTAAAGGTTTCAAAACCTTGATTGATTGTGGTAGTACACATTCCTTTATCTCACCAGCATGTGCAAAAAGATTAGGAATAGCCACAGTAGAAGCACCTACCCTGCTTGTGGAATTGGCAAACGGTCGTGAGGTAACTTGTACCAGGCAAACTGCTAAGGAGAAATTCTTTCTGGGAGGAAAGAAAACCTCAGTCAAATTCAGAGTCATGAATTTAGGTATCCATGAGTGCCTACTCGGGATGGATTGGCTTAAGCCTAATGACGCCCACATCCACTGTGGGAAGGGTCAAGTTTCCTTTCGAAACTCTGAAAGGGAATTTGTCACAACTCAAGGGGAGGCAGGAGTGCCAAGAATCCAATTAACCAAAGTCTCTCGGATCATAAAAGGAGTCAGAAAAGGATTACCCGTTTACCTGATCAAACTCAACAAGTTAGATCAAAAGCAAGAGTCTCATGAAGGACCTTCTTGGCTAAAGGAATACGCTGACGTATTCCCTGAGGAATTGATTGAACTTTCGCCTCCAAGAGAAGTAGATCATGAAATTAGGCTAGTGCCTGGAGCTGCACCAATTGCAAAGAGGCCTTATAGAATGTCCATAACTAAAGAAATTGAGTTGAAGGAACAACTCAAGCAACTGTTGGATCAGGGTTACATCCGGCCTAGCAACTCACCGTGGGGAGCTCCAGTACTATTCCAGAAAAAGAAAGATGGGACACTTCGACTATGTATTGATTACCGAGGGTTGAATCAATCAACAGTTAAGAACAAGTATCTTATTCCTAGAATAGATGAGCTTCTTGATCGTCTTCAAGGTGCAAAGATCTTCTCCAAGATTGATCTCAGGTCAGGTTACTATCAAATAAGGATCAAGGAAGAAGATATTCCAAAAACGGCCTTCAATACAAGATATGGGCACTTTGAGTTCTTGGTTATGTCATTCGGGCTTACAAATGCACCTGCCACCTTCAATAGATTAATGCAGGATATTTTTAGACCATATCTTGATGATTTCATGCTTGTCTTCTTCGATGACACTTTAGTCTATTCTAAACAGGAAGAAGATCATGAACCTCAACTTTGGATTGTCCTTGAGACAATGAGGTCCCATAAGCTGTATGCAAAAATGAAGAAGTGTGCATTCTTCAAGCGTCAGATTGAATATCTGGGATTCATAGTATCATCAGAAGGAATATCAGTAGACCCAGCCAAAGTCAGAGATGTGCGTGAATGGCCAATACCAGTATCCGTCAAAGAAATACGTAGCTTTCTTGGCTTGACAGGATGGTATAGGATCTTTATCAAAAACTATGCTTTGATTGCAGCACCTCTTACAGACTTACTAAAGATGCAGACTTCCATTACATGGTCAACTTCCGAACAAAATAGCTTCGACAAATTGAAGCAAAGTTTGGTATCAGCACCTATTCTAAAACTTCCTGACCTCAATAAGGAGTTCGAGGTAGTAACTGATGCTAGCATTCTTGCCTTGGGGTGTGTACTTATGCAGGAGGGTCATCCAGTAGCATACTCTTCAAGGAAATTGAAGAGTCATGAAAAGAATTATGCCACGCATGATCTGGAATTACTAGCTATCATCCATGCTCTAAAGCTTTGGAGACACTACCTGTTGGGTAACAAGTTTACTCTAGTAACCGATCATAAGAGTCTCAAATGGATTTTTACCCAGAACGAGCTCAACATGAGGCAACGTCGGTGGATTGAAGTATTGGAGGAATATGATTTTGAAATCAAATACCGACCAGGGAAGGAGAATGTAGTTGCCGATGCACTCAGTCGCAAGGCATTTCTAAATTCCCTAATCTTGCAGAATCCATCAACGGCCAGATCTCTGGCTACAAAGGTATCTATGCCAAACAACCCTATACTTGAACTAGCTAGAGAGGAAGCATACCATGATTTGGCCTACCAAACAATGATAAAGGAAATATCTACCAAGGAGCAGAATCAGAAGTTGCAAGCTAAGTATCAGGAATTTTCCATTGATAATGGCTCATGATTCCCCTTTCGCCGGACATCCTGGCTATGCAAAAACTCTTAATGCAGTTAGGAAGAGCTACCATTGGGAGAGACTTAAAGGTGACGTTCTCAAATATGTCACTGAATGTTTGTCTTGCCAACGTATCAAGGCCGAACATGTCATGATGCCAGGGAAACTGCAATCGCTTGACATTCCCCAAATGAAATGGGAATCCATCAGTATGGATTTTGTTGTGGGCCTACCCCAAGTCCAAGGAGGATACAATTCCATTATGGTTGTGGTTGACATGCTTACCAAGGTTGCACACCTGATTCCAGTAAAGACAAACTATAAAGCCTCCGACATTGCAAGATTGTTTATCAAGAAGATATTCAAGCTACATGGGTTACCTAAAAGAATCATTAGTGATCGAGATTCTCTCTTCGCATCACACTTCTGGAGAGCTATCTTTGAAGCTATTGGGACTCAACTCTTTTTTAGCACCGCCTACCATCCCCAAATGGATGGACAAACAGAGCGAGTGAATCAAATCATTGAGGATATGCTTAGGGCATACTGCTGTCGAGAGCCGAAGAGGTGGATTCAATACTTGCCATTAGTTGAATTTGCCTACAATGCTTCTTACCAGCAGAGCATTCAAATGACCCCTTTCCAGGCATTGTATGGTCATGATTGTCGAAGTCCCCTAAACTTTTCTGATCCAACCCTAAGAGTTGAAGCTTCAAGACAAATGTTGGAGGACATGGATGATCAAATAAGGTCAATAAGACAAGACATACAAGCAGCCAAGGATAGACAAAAGGCATATGCAGATTTGAAACATCAAGAAAGAGTCTTCGAAGAAGGAGACATGATCTTCATTCGGGTATGCCCTAAAAAGAGTTCTCTATCCCTAGGAGAATGCAAGAAGCTAAGTCCAAGGTATTGTGGGCCGTATAAAATCCTCAAATGCCTAGGACCCAATGCTTATAGATTGCAACTCCCTGAGAACCTAAAGGTTCACAATGTATTCCATATCAGCCTATTGAAAAAATATGTACCCAATCCTAATCATGTACTTGATGACCAACAAATTGTAATGCCTAGTCAAGGAGTCCTTGAACTAAGGCCAGAAAGGATCTTAGATGTTAGGGAAAGATAGTTAAGATCTAGAACCTTGAAAGAATGCCTTGTCCAGTGGAAATATTATCCTGAAGAGGATGCCACTTGGGTAGATGAAGGCACTCTCAACCATCAATATCCCCAGTTTATCTCGAGATGAGGACATCTCGATTCCTCCAAGGGGGAGAGAATGTAACATTCCGCGTGGAGAAAATAAATGGACTTACGGAAAATTTTTTTAATTCCGCCCCTTATCCCTCCAGCGGACTGACGAGCTGGAGGGGGAGGGGAATAGAAGGAGCTGTAAGCTCCTTGGTGGAGCCTTAGGAGAGAGGGGGACCATGCGTGTTGACACGCCATGAGGAAAGATCCCCCTCCCTTCCACTATTTAAACGAGGCAGGGGGAGGGGCCGCTGGACAGGGAAAAAAAAGGCAGAGCCGTGAGGGAAGAGGCCGTGAGAGAAGACTCTGAGCCGAGGGAAGAAGACGAGAGGCCGCTGCCGTTCAGCCACCATTTCGCCATCGACTATTGCAGTCCCTCCAGTCCGTCAATGTGCCGCCGTTCTGCTAAGCTTTCCCCCCCACGTGGAAGCTTTAGAATCTTCCTGGGGGAAGCTTCTAAAAGAACCTTCTTAACCCCCTTTCACCCCCCCTTATGTTTTTCTTTAAAACCCCCTTGTTTCCCCCCCCTCCCGGGTTTTAATATCCCCCCTAAGCCCTTGTTCCCCCCCCCCTCCCGGGTTTTTAAATCCCCCCCTAAGCCCCTTGTTCTCCCCCCCCTCCCGGGGTTTTAAATCCCCCCCCTAAGCCCCTTGTTTTTTCCCCCCCTGCCGGGGTTTTTCTAATCCCCCTAAGGCCTTGTTTTCTTTCCCCCTCCCGATTTTTCTTTAGACTATTCAAGTCACACCCATAAGCCTACTTTGTCCTTAGGCTACCTTGCGGACTTCCATTCTCTTGCATTAATTCCTTCACTCGCTTTTTAGATATTTTTGTGAAATTGCTCCCTTAGTTGAGCTCTGTGATCTTAGTTTTATCAAACAAGCCGGTGTCCACACACTCCCATGTCCTAAAAATCCAATTCATCATCATGGCCTCGTATGATATCCCGTAAGGAAGAAATAGCCGTGAGATAGAAGATAGGGAGGGAAGTAGAGGGAGTGAAAAGAGGGAGTGAAGGAGGAAGAGTGGGAAAAATGTAAAAGAAAAGGAAGGAGAAGACGGTGGAATTCCAAGAAGAAAAAGGAGAAGGCTATCTCACATTCGAACTATGATGCCGCCGAAGAAAGTCCAAGGTGTAGCTACGGGAGGGTCATCTCCTGGTATCCATGTGGATATCTCACCTCAAAGCCAGGTTTTTCTTCTTGGTGTTAATTCGGTTTTAAGTCAATCATGCAAAGAAAAATTATTAAGGAAAGATATATTTGTTCGAGTTATTTTTAACGAAGGAGTTAGCTTATGAATGACAATGTATACAAATTAGCTTTCTTCAAATTGCATCAAGCATTATAAAATTATAAGCAAGATTAACCATTTACTATAGTAATATATTCCTAAAGTGTAGAAATTATATCTTGCACCATTAGTCTTATTCCTTTCGCAACGATTCATGGTAAATAGCTAAATTCAAGAAAGGTTTCTTTCGATGCTCAAATTACTAGGGAGTTATCTTTGCTAGCTGCACATCTTAGCAAGGAAATTATTGTTATTTGGCATAAGTTCATCTTTTAAGAAAACGGAAGTTAAATGTTAGGAATTAACAAGTATAAAAATTAGTTATACGAATTCATTTGGGAAGAAAATGTAAAAGGGGACTGCTAGATGACACTCTTTTCCCCCCGCTATTTGAGGACTTGGGACTAATAAAGTGTGTATACACCAATTTCACAGCTAGGCCTTTTTGTCCAAAGGAGTATTGTCACTCTTTGTATCACCTTGGCATTATGCTATATGCCAAATTAAGCTGTATTGATTGGGAAAGTTAATTGTCACAAGGATAGTAAAACCGTGACAAGACGATTAAGATTACCTTCCAAAAGATAACTGAACCAATCTAAACATAGAAACATTCATACCCTAAACACTTGACTACTTTCCTTACCGTAGGGACAATAAATTCATAAAGATAGAAACTAGGGTTTGTCCCTAAGCTTCTTAAATGAAGAAACCCTAGGCCTGACATACGTTAGCTTAAAGAATCTAAACAGATTATTCCATCGCAGGACTTGCGCAACATGTATGAAATCATTTTGTGATTGATTCACAAGGAGAAAAGGGAAAAACCCTCATCAAGGACGGCAGATCCTTAAGCAAGTTATCTTGCAAAAAGACGTATTTTTTGGATATCCTTCTAAATAAGGAAAGTTGTAAACCAGAAACTAGCATATCTAAGGTATCTTAGGGTTAACCAAGTTGGGTATGCCCTACACCGGAATGTAAGAGATCTTGCCAAGTTACAAGACACCTTGGGAACGAGTGCTGATACACTCAAAAAGGAAAGAACACTTCCTTAGCAGTTTGCCATACAACTGGGTTGATTAATGGAAATGTTTGTGCTTGCTAGAGATTTTAGGACTTTGTTGAAATATGAATTACAAATTAAATAAGTACCTATACTTCAGGTTAAAGGCCTGAAGGGAGAGGCAGCTTCAATTACCCCCGACTGCCTACCTGACCCTAACCAAGGGGGGTTGTTTGACCGCGCCGGGAACGTGGACCGAACCTGCCACGAGAGGTCTCTCCGTTGAGTTCTACTTGGAGCAGGAGGACGCTTGGGTGCCAGGGGGGGCTCTGGCCGTAAATCCTTCGCCTTCCGGGTCCTGCACAAGAGGCTAACGTGACTCGAGATTGGATCTCGAGGCCCGCATACTAGTTGACGGGCGAAAGCTTGGAATAGTGATCCTTGGAGATTACTTGTTAGCCTTCGGGCAGATTATGGAGAAGCCTACGGGCGGAACTCCTTGTATTTCAAAGATAAAATGATGAAATGTTAAAAGAACTTGCTTGATGTTGTTTTTCTATGTCACGTGATAAGATTACGTGAAGGAACCAGTGCTTAACAAGGTTAATTAAAGAAGCTGATTGTTATATGTCAAATTAATGTGTTAGATAATTACATAACTAAAACAAACCGAGGAAAGTGCGGAGGATGGGCCATGGGTCCGTCCTACGGTTGGGTGGTCCCGGTTAGCCGGGAACTTTTCTCAAAAATCTTGAAGAACAGCGGAATGATCATCATCATGAAAAAGGAATAACGAGAACGATGACCTAGAGTTACATCTTACCCGATCTACGCTGTTTTAGGGGAATGGAATGGGACTATGCCTTATGGTAGAGAGGTTGAGCTTTGCATCCCTCTCGTTTCCCATTCTCCTTGAACCAAGTGCAGCGTGAATCCACTTCGGACCTGGCGTTTCTGCGTAAAGTAGTTCGCTCGGGTCTGACGCTAGTTGCTGTTAGCCAATGACCCATTAGGAAAACCCTAATTCCAGTCGATCCTAAGTGGGAACGGCCAAGATACTTCCGCTACGTGGCAGACGCGGGAAGAACTAGATCGCAAAACCCGTAACATTCCATGGGAGTGCCGGGCGGAGCTTTCTAGACATCCTTTCCGATGGACTGCTAAGACGTGTCCTGGATGATACTAGGGGACAGGTTACAGTTTCCATGAGCGGAAAATGTAGATTCTATATCACTTTCATTGATGATTTCAGTAGGATGACTTGGGTGTACTTTATCCAGCATAAAAGTGAAGCGTTTGAAAAGTTCTTGGAATTTAAATCTATGGCGGAAAAGCAATTTGGATGCTATATAAAATGTTTGAGGTCAAATAATGGCGGAGAGTACATGTCATATGAGTTTTGTGACTTCTTGAGAGATCATGGTATCAAAAGGCAATTGACATGCAGGTATACACCTCAACAAAATGGTGTGGCTGAAAGGAAGAATCGGATTATTGCAAAGGTTGCAAGGGCAATGATGAACCAAATGAACATGCCATTGTCATATTGGGCAGAAGCAATGCATACTGCAGTTCACATTATGAATAGAACACCTATAGCCTTGATTCATAATATGTCACCATATGAGAGAATGTATGGCATGAAACCTACTGTTGCATACTTTAGAGTCTTTGGATGTGTCTGTTATGTTCATGTTCCGGATGATTTGAGGAAGAAGATGGAACCTAAGGCTATAAAATGCATTTTCCTTGGATATCCTGATGAGAAGAAGGGATACAAATGCTATGATCCAATGAGTAAGGAAGTATACATAAGCAGGGATGTCAATTTCAGTGAATATGAATCATGATACAAGCCCAAAATTGTAGTGGATGTTGATTCTTATGAAAACAATGATGATAATGGCTATGGAAGGAAAATTTCAGCAAACAGCAAGGCTGAAAATCAGCATGTGGAAGATGCTTTAGGACCTCAAGAGAATGTGGAAAGCAGTGGTAGCTACAGTCCATGGAGTGGTAGATTGAGAAATGCACAAAGGAGTGCAGAAGTTGCAAAAGGTAAGAGACCAATGACTGAAAGTTCAGAAGATGAATCTATAGATGATGAGTATGGCATTCCGCATGTTAAAACACCTGGCACTAGAAGTGCAGGAAAGTATGTGCCACCACATGCTAGATCAGATGAGACACACGGTAGTGCGCCTCAATTGAGAAGGTCAGAAAGAGTAAGGTATCCAGTTGATAGATTGACTTATAATGGGTTCATGAAGATGCATTATACATACATGGTTTCTTATGTACAATATGTGGAACCTACTTGCTTTGAAGAAGCAGTAGAGAGCAAAGAGTGGATACGAGCAATGGATGAAGAGATGGATGCACTAAGGAAAAACAAGACTTGGGATTTGGTGAAACTACCTTATGGCAAGAAGTCCATTGGATGTAAATGGGTTTATAAGGTCAAATGTAAGTCGGATGGTTCTCTTGAAAGGTATAAAGCAAGGCTAGTTGCAAAAGGATATGCACAAACTTATGGTTTGGGCTATGAAGAAACATTCAGTCCAGTAGCTAAAATGACGACCGTAAGATCAGTAATTGCTTTGGCTTCTATCTATGGTTGGAGGCTTTATCAAATGGATGTGAAAAATGCATTTTTGAATGGCAATTTAGAAGAGGAAGTGTACATGGATCAACCAGAGGGCTATGTAGATCTAGAATACCCACATTATGTATGCAGGTTGAAGAAGGCTTTATATGGACTGAAGCAAGCACCAAGAGCATGGTGTGATAGAATCAACAAATTATTATGCAGTATGGGATTTCAGCAGAGCAAAGCTGATTATTCACTTTATGTGAGGCATACAGAAGATGGTATGGTTGTTGTGGTTATCTATGTTGATGATTTCATTATTACAGGTACACTTGAGAAGGAGATTACTGAAGTCAAGTATGGGTTACATAAAGAGTTTGATATAAAGGATCTTGGGTTGTTGAGATACTGCTTGGGTATTGAGGTTATTGATACACCTCATGGTATATGGCTGATACAAAGGCAATATGCATTGGAGATGTTGGAAAAATATGGCATGAGAGGATGCAAACCGGTTGATACACCATTGGATCAAAATGCTAAGTTGATGGATGATGGATCTTATGTTGAGGATGTTACTATGTTCAGAAAGATGGTTGGTATCTTATCTACTTGACCATTACAAGACCGAATTGAGTTACGTTGTTGGATTGGTAAGTCAGTTTATGCAGAAACCATGCAAATCACATTTGGATGTAGTAAGAAGAGTTCTTAGATATGTGAAAAAGACAGCTGGATTTGGGTTGTTTTATGGAAAAGGAATCAAGCCTACACTGTTTGGATACTCAGATGTAGACTGGGCAGGTAGCTCTATGGATAGAAGATCTACTAGTGGCTATGCATTCTCATTTGGATCAGCCATGGTAAGTTGGAGCAGCAAGAAGCAACCTACAGTTGCTTTATCAAGCAGTGAAGCAGAATATAGACGCATTGCATTGGCAGCATGTGAGCAGACATGGTTGAGATTGATCCTATATGACATGGGGATAGAGATTGATGGTGGAGTTATTATGTATTGTGACAATGTTAGCAGCATTATGTTGGCAAAGAACCCAGTCTATCATGCAAGGACAAAACATATAGAAGTGCACTATCATTTCATTAGAGAAAAAGTCATTGATGGAGAGATTGACTTGGTCCATGTGAAGACCAATGATCAAGTTGCTGATAACTTTACCAAAGCATTAGTTAAAGATAAGTTTGAGTACTTCAGGAGTGCACTTGGAGTCTTATGTGTGCAAGCTCATTCTGAGCTTGAGGGGGAGTGTTGAGAAATAAGCCAAAAGTCTAAGGCATAGTCTAAGCCTTATCATATTGTTGTATGTAAAGTGTCCTTAAGTTTGGGGGCATCTATCTTTTGAGGATACCACTTTAGTGAGTGGACTGTTGTTGTAGATAAGTGTGGGAGAATATTGAAGAATATGAGAATGAAGAATGGTTGAGCCTCCATATCCCATGCTGTCCACTGTCCGTTGCGCGTCTTTCTCCCTCTCTTGTCATGTCGTATGATTGCACATGCTGTTGTTAGAGGGATTCGTACAGACATGTCCTCTTTAAAAAGTGCATTTCAATATGAGGGCTATTTACCAGAGAAGGGCTCATTTCTTGTGTTTGTATGTAAGTATAAAGGAGAAGAAACACTAGTGACCCCTGCCATAGTGTCAACTTGGTCTCCTCTATGGCGTGAAGTGGATGCAGAATTTGAGAAGGAGGTCTTGGCAAAACTAGAGTTCAGGTTCTTGTCTGGTAAAATGTTTTACGTATGGGAAGGAAATCATCAATTCACTGCTTGGATGGAGTTGATCTCACAAATGTACAAAGAGAATAGAGCTCGCCATGTCAGGGTTGTTTGTTATGTTATTGATCCCACACGGATTTCAGAGATTGCTCTTCTTGTTGGACTCCAAAGAGTCAATAGGTGAGTGTGTCAATATTTGTTACAATGAATTGACGTCTATATTTTTATCTATAGAACTCAATCTTACACATTTTCCTTTATTAGCATGAACGAGTATGCCATCGTGAAACCTAGCTTGCGGGATGTACTTTGGAACTGCAACAATATCTTCGAGTGTGACATCAATGCATTCTTGAGTGCCTTACCCCAGGATCAACTAAAACTGTTGGAGTCCTTGAGAGCAAAAGATAGCAGTGTCAAGGGAAAACAACAATGGTATCCACTGACAAGGGGGTACTTGGCAAGATTGGTATTTCAGGTAATACATGTCATGGTTGTTATTAAGAGGGATTATAATAGATAAGTTTCCTTTTTAGGGTAAAATTTAAAAGCTTCTCTTTTGTTGTGAAGGTTGAGTATACTTCAGAACTCAAAAAGGTTGAGGATTTGGTATTAAACACAGTCTCTATTGAGAACAGAGAGGAGACATTGAAAAAGGAACGTGCCAAGATACATAAAAGATTGGCAAACAAGATGGACATGGTATGGCCCCTTTGCTTCTTAGTTTACTCCCCATTACAGTAAAATCTCTAAATATAGGTTTCTTATCCACTTTGCAGGTTCTTAATGTGCTTGATCCCAAGCTAGGGGATCAATGGTTGGATAGAATATTTACACTGAAGTTTGATAGCCCAGACTCAGTGATTACTATTGCCAAGTTGAAATTCCTAGCAAATGCTGATATGAGGGAAGAAAAAAGATTGGTGATGCTCTCTCTCTTGGATGCAAACAAGAGATTAAAAGATATGTATGGTATGCCATCGTCGGATAATGAGTACAGATTGTAAGTGTCAATTTGAAAGCTTTTGTAGTCTTGATATTGTTAGTATCATGTGTATCTTGTGATGCTAATAGATTTGATTTTTTTTGTTAAGGTGGTTGATACGGGAGTGCTTTTTGGAAAAGGTTGAGGTCGAGGCTATTCAAGCATTGGAAGACTTGAAAAAAATGTGTGTTTTAGGTACACCATTGGATCTTCCACAGGATTACTTATTACAGGATTACATGGAGGGTGTGAAATTAGAGGCTAGAAAATATATGTTTGCTCACGTAAGAGCAAGAGAGCAAGCTATAGATGCACGAGGATCAAAGAAGGTGGAAGGTCCTCAGCGCCGAAAGAGAAATGAAATCATAATGTCTGCATATCGACTTGTCTACAGGTAGATTTGTTGCCATAATGAGCTTAACTTTAGTTTCTCTTTGTTTATTTTAATAGCTTGTGCTAATATGTCATGCAAAAGGTATCTACTTCATTTGATTGGAGAGAAGAAGATAGCCAGGGTTCCAGATCATTGCAAAGGATGGATTGACAGAGATAATGAGGAAGTATGCATGTATCCCAAGAGCATGCATAATCTCTCTGATTGGGAGATCGACCATTGCCCTTGGTGGGTGGATCTTGGAAGTGGATATGTTTTGGCAAGAGAGAAGGAATTGCACAAAGTGCATTCCAAAAAATCTGTTGATACACCTCTTGGGGATCGATGCAATACACGGTCTAAAAAGGAGACAAAGAAAGAAAGTGATGGTAAGATTATATTTTGGGTGCAATGGTTGTGAAGTTTTTTTCCCTTGTTAAAATGCGAATCATTGCAAATGCTTTGTGCTACAGCAATGCAAGAGAGAGAAAACAATAGTCCCAAACAACATGAAGTGGAGCAAAGGAGTAGCGTCCAAGGAGGTGGAATAGATTATATCATTAGAGATCGTAACACATGTTGCATCCAATTTATACTCATATATTCTTGTTTATTGCAGGGCAAATGGTTGCCATCAAGGAGATCATTCCATTTGTATTTCTTCCTTGCCCACTAAATGATATGCATTCCAATAAAGATGATGACGTGATAAGTTATGGGTGCATGATGGGTGACTACATCTCTATGGAGCAAGATTTTATTGCAGGGAGAAAAAATGATGCTTACAAGACAATACATGAGTTCTTTTCTAGGCTTGCAAAACATGATATGACATATGTACGGAATGGGAAGCATGTGAAATGGGCTTGCGATGTTGTCTTCATTGACTTTCCTACTGGATGTTTGATTGATAAAGAAACCACCTTGTCTGCTTGGAATATGCTCACGGAGGCACACATTTGCCTAGGAATTACAGTTGCTGCTACCTCTTTGGGAGATAGTGGATGGTTAGTTACTTGGATTACTTTGACAGGTATATTGTCCTGGTCAATATGTGTTGGCATAAGTACTTAACTAAACAAGAAAGTAAAGTTTTTCTTTGATAAAATAGGTGATGCATTATCTTGGCTTGAGAAGTACATACATGTGCTTGGTCTCGAAGTTGTCAGGCGAGTTTTTGTGCTTGACAAGCTTCCATATGGCTATGGGGAACAATGCGATCTTGAGGTGTCAGTAAGTGATCTTAAACTTTTGGTTTGTAATTCTTGTAGTGAACATATCTGCCCTTTATGCTTTATGTAGAGCCGATCTTCTCTTTTGGTATTTGCTCGTCATAGTGGATGTCATCCACCCACCTTTCTTGGAGAGAGCAGCTCTCAATTCCGCAAGTTGCAAATTGATCCATCGAGTGACTGCTAGCCCCATTACCTTCCAGAGAGAAATAGATTGGCACAACCATCTTCTTCGACTCTTTGGTGTGGAGGTCTTCAGAGATCACCTGTATTCTTGCTCTGTGTATTAGATCTTTTGTGTCCACCATCGGGATTGATTTTGGAGATGGGGTGTGGCACTACACCTCTAATGCGTGCATGCCAAGCATCTTCTCGCCCATGTTTTTCATTTGATATATGTGAAGATATAGTCGATGTTGTGGTTCGACCTCTTGTAGAAGAACTAGGTGCAAAGAGAGCACGCTTGGGTCTTGATGATGAGGAGCTAGAACTAGATGCCTACAAAGTGCAATTTGTGGACAATCCCTATGATGATTAATGAGCATTCAAACTTCTGATACTTTGGAAGCAACTTTTATTATTGTCACTTTTATCAGTAGAACTTATGTGTAGTTATGGTGAAACTAGTTATGAATCTTTGTTTTGAACCACACTTTACTTTTATTATACCATTAACTTTTCTTGCTCGCTTTTTTGGGCTCGCTCAGTTTTGTTCGCTCATTCAATTGACTGCCTCAGTTATGTGGTTCTGAAGCTTTCTATTGACCTTCTGTAACTCTCTGTTGAGCTTCTATGAGCCTCTGTAGACCTTCTGTATGCCTTTGTATGTGTTCTGTTGGATGAGAGTGTAGCTTGGGAAAGTTTTCTAGCCTTGGAAAGAGGTGAATACAAGTGCAAAAGAGCTAAAAGAAGTTAAAGAAGTAGCTGCTGAAGACTCAAGTAAAGACTGGAGTGAAGTGACAATGGTGAGCTATGAAGAGTCACTGTAGTGGCTCTGGTGCCTCTTTGCATCTGACATACCTTTTGGGAGGTGTCTCCACTGTCAAGAATCGCGTGGTGGAGGGGGTTGCTCAAGATGCTGCGCCGAACACACACAGAATGCACAAGGAGAAGCTCACTCAAGAGACAAGAAGAGAGATGGAGGCCAAAACGTTTTCTTGCTGATTTCTTCTTCTTCTTCCACACTCTTTTCAATGTACACAAAGTATAGATAAGATACAACATAAAAGGAAAGTGGCCTACAAAGTCAAACAGTGCATAACCGACTACACTAGTCGAATGGCGCTATAACTATGCCAGCTGTAAATAGGTGTAACAACCTGAATATAATAAGTAATGAGTCAGTGGCCATGTGAGAGTCATAATGACCACCGACGTGCTAAGTGTAGACGTGTGGACCCATCTAACCAGGCGGTCCATCATCCATGTCCACATGTGTTGAGCTTGCCATCTCAACACTCCCCCTCAAGCTCAACTGCATCTCTGCAACTCCAAGTAAGCTTCGAAACTTTTGAAGCTTCTCTGTACCCAATGCCTTCGTGAAGATATCAGCTATCTGATCCTGTGTGCTGACATACACCAAGTCAATCTCACCTGCTAGTACCTTCTCTCTCACAAAGTGGTAGTGTACCTCAATATGTTTTGTCCTGGCATGGAACACAGGGTTCCTAGCCAACTGTATACTGCTCATGTTGTCACAATAAATGACAACTGGACCTTCCACCTGCACATCCAAATCAGCCAGTAACTTTTGCAGCCATACTACCTCACATGCTGCAATAGCAGCACCTCTATACTCAGCCTCTGTACTCGACAAAGCAACTGTAGATTGCTTTTTGCTGCTCCATGCAACTGCTGCACTACCAAGAGAGAACATGTATCCGCTGGTAGATCTTCTATCAGACATACTACCAGCCCAATCTGCATCTGTGTATCCAAACACCTGTACATCTGTACCTGCCTCATAGAAAAGCCCATAATGTAATGTGGACTTCACATATCTCAATATGTGTCTCACTGCATCCAAATGTGGCTTTCTAGGTACTTGCATAAACTGACTCACAAGACCAACAGCATAGCTCAAGTCTGGCCTTGTAATGGTCATGTAGATCAAACTCCCCACTATCCTCCTGAACATAGTAGGGTCTTCTATCTCATCCCCAACATCAGCACTCAGCTTTACATTCTGCTCCAACGGGACTGAAAGTGGTTTGCATGCAGTCATACCATACTTGGACAACATATCCAAGCCATACTGTCTTTGGGATAGCCATATACCATCATCACATCTGATCACCTCAATGCCAAGGAAGTACCTTAGCTCACCTAAATCCTTCATCTCAAACTTCATCTTCAAACAGCCCTTGACTTCAGCAATCCCACTATCACTATCACCTGTAATAATCAAGTCATCCACATAGATGACTATGATGACCAAACCTGCATCTCCCTTTCTCACATAAAGTGAGTGATCAGCATCAGAAACATAAAAGCCAATATTAACAAGATACTCTCTGATCTTGTCAGACCATGCTCTTGGTGCTTGCTTGAGCCCATAGAGTGCCTTCTTCAACCTGCACACATACGTGGGATGCTCTAAATCTTCATAACCTGCTGGCTGATCCATATACACTTCTTCCTGCAAATCACCATGCAAGAAGGCATTCTTTACATCCATTTGCTGCAACCTCCAACCTTTGGCTGCTGCCAAAGCAATCACACATCTGACAGTTGCCATCCTAGCAACTGGACTGAAGGTTTCATCATAATCTATGCCATATGTTTGGGCATAGCCTTTTGCAACCAGCCTAGCTTTGTACCTGCTAATAGAACCATCTGCATTGTGCTTAATCTTATAAACCCACTTACATCCAATAGCTTTCTTTCCCTTTGGCAATGATACTAGATCCCAAGTCTTATTGGCCTCTAATGCAGCCATCTCCTCATCCATTGCTGCATCCCAATGAGCATGACCAACAGCCTCCTCAAAACATGTGGGCTCAACATCCTCAACTAGTTTCACCATATAAGCATAATGGTGAGCTGCATAACCCTCAAAACCAAATCTTTTAACAGGGTATCTCACCCTGCTAGACCTGCGTACCACTGGATCACTCAATGGAGTCTTTGCATTAACACGTGCTCTCTGCACACCTGGAGTCCTCACTGAAGGAATGCCAAGCTCATCATCCAAGCTCTCTGAGCCACTGGAGTCTCCATCAAGAACTGCATCAATGCCTTCTGACACTTTATTCTTTCCTTTGTCTTTACCTGTAGTGCTACTAGATGCACCCGAAGATGTAGAGGTACTCCTTAGTCTCCCAGACCAAGGACTACCAGATGATGTCTCTGGTCCACTAAGAGTCCGTGATTCTTGCCTTTCAGCCTGCACATGAGTGTCATGATCATCATCAACATCCAATGCATCACCACTAGATGCATACCAACTGCTCATTTCATCAAAGATGACATCCCTGCTCACTCTGAACTTACATGTGACAGGGTTGTAACAGCGATACCCTTTCTGCTCTAAAGAGTATCCAATAAAGACACACTTTTCAGCCTTTGGATCCAGTTTCTTCCGCAACTCATCTGGCACATGAACATACGCAATGCAGCCAAATACTTTCAAGTGTGAAACATCAGGCTTCTTACCTGTAAAACATTCTTCGGGGGTCATACCATGAACTGCAGCTGTGGGAGTTCTGTTCATAATATAAACAGCAGTATGAATAGCCTCAGACCAAAAATGCTTAGGCATATTCTTTTCAGCCATCAAGGCGCGTGCAACTTCTGCAATATGCCTGTTTTTCCTTTCTGCAACCCCATTTTGCTGTGGGGTATACCTGCATGTGAACTGTCTCTTTATCCCATGAGACCTCAGAAAATCACTGAACTCATTTGAGAGGTACTCTCCCCCTCCATCTGACCTCAGGCACTTTACTTTCAAGCCTGTTTCTCTTTCAACTGCAGCCTTGAAAGTTCTAAAGTGCTCAAAAGCTTCACTCTTTTCCTTCATAAAATATACCCGCAGCTTTCTAGAGCAATCATCAATGAATGTGACAAAGTATGAACTGCCTCCAAGAGATACATTTTGTGTAGGCCCCCAAATGTCTGTATGCACAACATCAAGGATATTTCTGCTTACATCTCTGTCATGTGAAAAGGGTTGTCTTGCCTGCTTACCAAACTGACATGCTTCACATACCTTCTGAAATTCTGCAACTTTAAATGTAGGCAAACCTGTAACCAACCCTTTGGACTGCATTAATTTCAGCCTTTGTACATTTGCATGTCCAATGCGTTTGTGCCAAATTTCAATGTCTGCAACAACACCTTTTCCTTTGGCATACATAGCCGCATTCATAGTAGGAATTCCAGCATCTAGAGTGAACATACGTCCAACTCTACTTCCCTTTGCTACCAACCTGCACTTGTCATTGAAGTCTTCTACAAAGCAGCCCTTTGCATTAAATCTGACTTGCAGCCCTTGCTCTACCATTTGACCGACTGACACCAAATTCTTTGTAATAGATGGCACATGTAATACATCTGAAAGACTCTTTGTCTTACCATCATGCAAGGACAAGGGAACTTTTCCAATGTGTGAAATTGGGTGGCATGAGTCATCACCCGTCTGCACATAACCTGCATTCTGCAAATCCTGCATCTCTCCAAACCATTCTGCATGGCTGGTCATATGATTGGATGCACCTGAATCAACATACCAAACATCTTCATGTGTTCCCTTTCCTGTAACAGCATTCAGCATATGTTGCATAACGAACAAACGTTCATTTTTGTCTTCATTCTGTCGTGAAGACGATGCATAGTTTCCTTGCTGCAACTTACCACTGCGGATATCATCTCTCTTAGCATAACATTGGGCTGCAATATGACCTGTTTTGCCACAGTAGTGGCACACAATACCAGAGTTGTTAGAACCTCTGTTCTGCCATCCACCTCTTCCTCTAAAGCTCCCCCTGCCTCTAAAGTTACCACGACCTCCTGAAACCTGCATATCGCCAAATTGCTGATTCAATCTGTTTTGCTGGTTATCACTACCACGTCCTGTACCACGGCCTCTTGAAGAGAACCTGCCACGTCCCCTTCCAGAACTGGAGTAGAAAGCTTGGACCTGTTCACCACTTCTTTCAGATGTCTCACTCTGCATGTTGATCTCTTCAGTGATCATAAGAGAGACCAATTCATCGAAATCTGGAAATGGCTTTCTGACATATACGGAAGTTACAAAAGACTTCCAAGCCTTTTCATTGTTAAGTCCACCCAAGGTAGACGACACCAAATCATCATCATCGGGCATTGCATCAATCGCTGCCAATGCATCTGCAATGCTTCTTACCTTCAGTGCATACTCATTGATAGACATCTTCCCTTTCTTTAATGTATTCAACTCTTGCTTGAGTTGAATCTTTCGTGCCTTTGTATTTACAGAAAACATACTTTCAAGTATGGTCCAAGCTGCATATGCATTCTCTGCATTTCTAATGTGTCCCAGCATGTTATTGTCAATTACTGCAGACAACCAATACATGACCTTCTTGTCTTTTGCATTCCATTCCTTTCGTGCCTTTGTCTCTTCTGCAGTTGGAGGATCACTCACCTCCGGCTCCTTTTCTTCACCTGAAACGAACTCGTAGAGGCCTTTTCCAATAAGAAAGTTCGTGACACGGAACTTCCATGAAGGGTAGTTGTTCTTGTCGAGCTTCTCAATGATGGGGCTTCCACTATTCTCTGCCATTATCACAATGATAATACCAAACAGCAAGCAAATCTTCTGCAACCCTCGACCTGTAGTACACAGCAATTCACCAGACAGCCTTTTTCACTGTCTGCTCAACAATACATGCAATCCGCAACCAGTTTGCAGATAAACCTTGTGTTAACTCACTGGTAAACACCTTTGAACTTACAGATCTGAAATCTGTAACCTGCGCACCCACGTTCGGTCAATACAGTCGAAGTCACAGTGTACCCCGAAACTGCTGTCCGCAACCTTGCGGCTCTTAAACGGGCCCTGAAACGGCCTCAAATGCCCAAAATCTCTGCGGGAAAGCCCTAAAGGGTTAATCTGCAGAATATACAGCGCTCTTTGCGCACACCAAATCTCACTGCAATCTGAGATTTTTGCTCTGCCCTGCTTCCGGTGCCTCCACAGGCACTATCCAAGAGAAGGAGTGGAAGAATGGGAGAGATTCTTACCCGTAGCTTGCTTGCTCGAACCTTGCTTCTTCTCCTTCACTTCAACCTTCGAAATCAGCCTCTCTCAATGGCGCGGCTCTGATACCATGTCAAGAATCGCGTGGTGGAGGGGGTTGCTCAAGATGCTGCGCCGAACACACACAGAATGCACAAGGAGAAGCTCACTCAAGAGACAAGAAGAGAGATGGAGGCCAAAACGTTTTCTTGCTGATTTCTTCTTCTTCTTCCACACTCTTTTCAATGTACACAAAGTATAGATAAGATACAACATAAAAGGAAAGTGGCCTACAAAGTCAAACAGTGCATAACCGACTACACTAGTCGAATGGCGCTATAACTATGCCAGCTGTAAATAGGTGTAACAACTTGAATATAATAAGTAATGAGTCAGTGGCCATGTGAGAGTCATAATGACCACCGACGTGCTAAGTGTAGACGTGTGGACCCATCTAACCAGGCGGTCCATCATCCATGTCCACATGTGTTGAGCTTGCCATCTCAACATCCACGACCAAAGAAGGGTTATTATGAGTGATTATTGAGTGATTGTAGTGAGGATTTGATGTATTATTGAGAGCATACTATTGTGAGAGAGATCATATGTGAGAGATAGTCAATTCTATGTGAGAAAATGTATCTTTCTATGAGAGAGAAGACTATGAAGACAATGAAGATGAATACTATGTGATTTCTTTCCATCAAAATGATGTTTCTTTTGTGTTCTCTTTGTCTATTAATGAATTCTATGAAGAATATGAAGAACATAATCAAGTTTGTTGAAGATAAAGCCGTGGGAGATAGATTCTATGATGCTGCGTGAAGATTTATTGTCTTTGGTGTTGTTTTCTTTGTGATGGTTATATAAAGAATGATATAAAGCTTGTTGGTGATTACAAGATAGATTTTCTTGCAGTAGAAACTCTTTTTCCTTGGTGTTCCTCTTGGGGCTCCAGTGATTCTTGCTTTTCAACCTGCACATGAGTGTCATGATCATCATCATCATCATCCAATGCATCACCACTAGATGCATACCAACTGCTCATTTCATCAAAGATGACATCAATGCTCACTCTAAAATTACATGTGACAGGGTTATAACAGCGATACCCTTTCTGCTCTAAAGAGTATCCAATAAAAACACATTTTTTTGCCTTTGGATCAAGCTTCTTCCGTAGCTCATCTGGCACATGAACATATGCAACACAGCCAAATACCTTCAAGTGTGATACATCAGGCTTCTTGTTAGTAAAGCATTCTTCAAGAGTCATCCCATGAACTACAGCTTGGGAGTTCTGTTCATAATATAAACAGCAATCTCAGACCAAAAATGCTTAGGCATATTCTTTTCAGCCATCAAGGCGCGTGCAACTTCTGCAATATGCCTGTTTTTCCTTTCTGCAACCCCATTTTGCTATGGGGTATATCTGCATGTGAACTGTCTCTTTATCCCATGAGACCTCAGAAAATCACTAAACTCATTCGATAGGTATTCTCCCCCTCCATCTGACCTCAAGCACTTTACTTCTGTAACGTGTCCACTTGTATCTTCAGGACACGTCTTAGCAGTCCATCGGAAAGGGTGTCTAGAAAGCTCCGCCCGGCACTCCCATGGAATGTTACGGGTTTTGCTATCTAGGGCTTTCCGCTTCTGCCATGTAGCGGAAGTATTCCAGCTGTTCCCACTTAGAATCAACCTGAATTAGGGTTTTTCTTATTGGTCATTTCCTAACGGCAACTAGCGTTGGACCCAAGCGAAGTACTTTACGCAGAAATGCCAAGTTCGAAGCGGATTCATGCTGCACTTGATTCAAGGAGAATGGGAAATGAGAGGGATGCAAAGCTCAACCTCTCTGCCATAAGGCATAGTCCCATTCCGTTCCCCTAAAACAGCGTAAATCGGGTCTAATCATAACTCTAGGTCAACGCTTTTGTTGTTCCTGTTCTTTGACAATCTTCCTGCTGTCCATCGTGATTTGAGAAAAGTTTCCGACCAACCGGGACCACCCATCCGTAGGACGGACCTATGGCCTATCCTCCGCACTTTCCTTGGGTTGTTTTAGTTATTTAATTACCTAACACATTAGTTGGACATGTAACAACCAGCTTCTTTAATTAACTCGTTAGGCACGGGTTCCTTCATGTAATTTTATCACTTGACATAGAAAAACAATATTAGACAAGTTCCTTATTAACAGGTTATCATATTTATCTTTGAAATACAAAGAGTCCAGCCTGTAAGCTTATCCACAATCCGCCCGAAGGCTATCCAACAATCCACAGGGATTACTAATCCAAGTTTCCACCCATAGACTAGTATGCGGGCCTCGAGATCCAATCCCGAGTCACGTTAGCCTCTTGTGTAGGACCCGGAAGGTGAGGGATTTACGGTTAGAGCCCCCCCTGGCACCCAAGAGTCCTCCTGCTCCAAGTAGCCCTCAACGGAGAGACCTCTCGTGGCGGGTTCAGTCCACTTACCCGGCGCGGTTAACAACACCCTTGGTTAGGGTCAGGCATGCAGTCGGGGGTAACTGAAGCTGCCTCTCCCTTCAGGACTTCAACCTGAAGTATAGATATCCATTTATCTTTTAATTCATTGATCAAACAAAGCCAAACAGTGCTCTAAAATCTGTAGCAAGCACAAACATTTCCATTGATTATTTTTATTGGCAAACTACTAAGGAATTAATCCTTCCTTTCGAAGGCAACCAGCACTCGATCCGGGATGACTTGCAACTAGACAAGATCCCCTATATCCTGGGTTAGGGCGTACCCTCTTAAACCAACTTGGTCAAACCTTGAGTTCATTGGGTACTTCAGTTTATCGGCTGGTCTTTAGTTCCAATTAATCTTCCTTACTCAAGAAGGATACTAAAGTATTCATCCACTTGCAAGATAACTTGCGTAAGGATCTGCCAACCCCATTGCGAGAATTTGGCCATTCTCTTGTGATCCAATCACAAGATCATATGACTCCGCACTTGCTGTGCAAGTATCACATCGAACTATGAGACAATGGAGTCAAGAAACAATCTATTTCAAGTTACTAGGCTGACATCGTTAGACCTAGGGTTTCCAAATTTCATTTTGTAAGACTCTTAGGGACAAACCCTAGCTCACTTTACGATTACAATTCACTGTCCCTACATTCAGTGAATGTGGGCAAGTATTTAAGGTATAGGCATTTCCTGGAATTTTACTTATTCCGAACAAGTATTCCGCAGCTTAGTGTTTTAGGTTTTATGCCAATTTGGTTAACTCTAGAAAATAATTTTGAGATTACTTCCACATGATTCCTTGACTATGCGTAAATTGATTTTTTAAACCCTAACTTATCGGTTTTGAGGTCAGGGTTAATTTCAACTAATCTTCCCTTTTCTTTGCGAACAAAATTCATGCTAAATAAGCAACCTTTTTCTTGCTAATTTATGCAGTTGACAATGATAATTTCATAGAGTTTATGCATCATAAGAATCGTTTCATGCTTTGCACTTTCCATGATGATTCATTGTGATATGGGTTAATTGTGCGAGATGCAGTTTATACTTCTAGGCTTTAACCGAAGTATACTATTTTAATGGATAATAATCTAGTCTTATGATTCATTTCAATGCATAAGCTATTTGCTAGAAATGCTTTTATGCTTTCTTTATTTGCATGTTTCATTTAAAAGTATTGATGACTAAGTTCCTTCGTCGTGAACAACTAGGATGAAAATATATCCTATTTCCAATAACTAACCTTGTATGATTGAATTACAACAATATAAAATAAAAATTAGGAAGGAAAACCTGGGTTTGGGGTGAGATATCCACATGGATACCGGGAGATGACCCTCCCGCGGTTGCACCTTGGACTTTCTTAGGAGGCATCGCAATTGTAGTTTTTCGGACGTGGAAGCAACTTTACAACTCCTCCTTGGAATTCCACCGTCGCTCCCTTGCACATCCATCGAAAGTAGTTTTTGGAAGGCTCCCTCCTTGAAGTCGGGAATTCGAAAGGGGTGTTTCAGAATCTTTCATGACTAAGACTCATTAAGCCATGGGAAAGGCTTAATGGCCTTGTAATGACTCGTTCAAACGAGGAATGAAAAGGGGTGGAAAAGACACAAGGTGCGGGAGAGCTCCAAGGGAAAATAATAACCGTAAAGGTTATAAATAAGGGTCTAAGGACCCTTAGGAAAATTAGGAGAAAAGGGGCTTAAGGAAAGGGGCTAAGTGAACTTTAAAAGCACCGGCCGGGGGGGGGGGGGGGGGGGGGGGGGGGGGGGGGGGCGTGTAATAAGCCCAAAAGAAAGGGCTTAAGGGTTAAACACGGGGTTCCAACACCCATGGGAGAGGAGTATATAATGCTTTAGATATGGGGGTGTTTTAGGCTTAAGGGATAGGAGGGGTGATAAGACCTTTAAAGCCTAAAGGCTTAAAGGATAAGGGGGGTGATAAGACATAGGGGGGTGAAAAGGCCTTAAGAGGATTAAAACCGGGGGGGAGGGGGGAGATAATAAGGTATAGGAAGGGGGGTTATGAAGCTCTTATAGAAGCTTCTAAAAGTTTTTACATGTGGCAAGGGGGGGTACAGTCGACAGCCCGCCCTCAAAGCTGGCATAGGACCTCGGCAGCAGGGTGAACGCCTTTGGTGGTGCCTATCTACGCTACCGCAGCAACTCCTGGTCTCCTCCCATGCGAAGACCGCCTCACTCTCGTTTGCCCAGCGTCACCGCAGCTAGAACTCGTCGACCCCGAACTCCTCCTCCGTCCTCACTCACGGCAGCGCACTTTCTCTGGTTAAATAGGGGAGGGGAGGGGGGATCCTCCCTGTTGATGTGGCGAGAGGCATGGCACTCCACACCTGTGAGCTCCCACCGAGGAGCTTCCGCCTTGTTGCTATTCCCTCCCCTTCCAGCGCAACAGTCGACTGGGGAGGGGAATAATAAATTTTTAAAAAAATTGTGTTATCCTAAAAATTGTCATATCAATATCCCCCTTTCCTATAAGGGTAGTTCATGTGAAGAATGAAATTTGGAACATTACAACTTTCAAGCATGTTTCTCTTTCAACTGCAGCCTTGAAAGTTCTAAAGTGCTCAAACGCTTCACTCTTTTCCTTCATAAAATATACCCACATCTTTCTAAAAAAATCATCAATGAATGTGACAAAGTATGAATTGCCTCCAAGAGATACATTTTGTGTAGGCCTCCAAATGTCTGTATGCACAACATCAAGGATTGTCATGTGAAAAGGGTTGTCTTGTCTGCTTACATCTCTGTCATGTGAAAAGGGTTGTCTTGTCTGCTTACCAAACTGACATGCTTAGCATACCTTATGAAATTCTGCAACTCTAAATGTAGGCACAACCCTTTGGACTGCATTAATTTCAGCCTTTGTACATTTGCATGTCCAATGCAATTGTGCCAAATTTCAATATCTGCAACAACACCTTTTCCTTTAGCATACATAGCAGCATTCATAGTAGGAATTCCAGCATCCAGAGTAAACATACGTCCAACTCTACTTCCCTTTGCTACCAACCTGCACTTGTCATTGAAGTCTTCTATAACGCAGCCCTTTGCATTAAATCTGACTTGCAGCCCTTGCTCTACCATTTGACCGACTGACACCAAGTTCTTTGTAATAGATGGCACATGTAATACATCTGAAAGACTCTTTGTCTTACCATCATGCAAGGATAAGGGAACTTTTCCAATGTGTGAAATTGGGTGGCATGAATCATCACCCATCTGCACAACATAACCTGCATTTTGCAAATCCTGCATCTCTCCAAACCATTCTGCATGGCTGGTCATATGATTGGATGCACCTAAATCAACATACTAAACATCATCATGTGTTCCCTTTCCTGTAACAGCATTCAGCATATGCTGCATAACAAACAGACGTTTATTTTTGTATTCATTCTGTCGTGAAGACGATGCATAGTTTCCTTGCTACAACTTACCACTGCGAATATCATCTTTCTTAGCATAACATTGGGCTGCAATATGAACTATTTTGCCATAGTAGTGACACACAATACCAGAGCTGTTAGAACCTCTATTCTGCCATCCACCTCTTCCTCTAAAGCTCCCCCTGCCTCTAAAGTTACCATGACCTCCTTAAACCTGCATATCGCCAAATTTCTGATTCAATCTGTTTTGATGATTGTCACTACCACGTCCTGTACCACGGCCTCTTGAAGAGGACCTGCCACGTCCCCTTCCTGAACTGGAGTAGAAAGCTTGGACTTGTTCACCACTTCTTTCAGATGTCTCACTCTGCATGTTGATCTCTTCAGTGATCATAAGGGAGACCAACTCATCGAAATCTAAAAATGGCTTTCTAACATATACGGAAGTTACAAAAGACTTCCAAGCTTTTTCATTGTTAAGTCTATCCAAGGTAGACGACGCCAAATCATCATCATCAAGCATTGCATCAATCACTGCCAAGGCATCTGCAATGCTCCGTACCTTCAGTGCATACTCATTGATAGACATCTTCCCTTTCTTCAATGTATTCAACTCTTGCTTGAGTTGAATCTTTCGTGCCTTTGTATTTACAGAAAACATACTTTCAAGTATGGTCCAAGCTACATATGAATTTTTTGCATTTCTAATATGTCCCAACATATTATTGTCAATTACTACAGACAGCCAATACATGATCTTTTTGTCTTTTGCATTCCATTCCTTCCGTGCCTTTGTCTCTTCTGCAGTTGGAGTATCACTCACCTCCGGCTCCTTTTCTTCACCTGAAACAAACTCGTAGAGGCCTTTTCCAATAAGGAAGTTCGTGACATGGAACTTCCATGAAGGGTAGTTGTTCTTGTCGAGCTTCTCAATGATGGGGTTTCCACTATTCTCTGCCATTATCACAAAACTAATATCAAATAGCAAGCAGATCTTCTGCAACCCTCGACCTACATAGCAATACACCAAACAGCCTTTTTCACTATCTACAATACATGCAATCTGCAACCAGTTTGCAGATAAACCTTGTGTTTATTCACTGCTAAACACCTTTGAACTTACAGATCTGAAATTTGTAACCTATGCACCTGTGTACGGCAGACACAACTAAAATTGCAGGGTATCTCGAACTGCTGTCCGCAACCTTGCAGCTCTAAAACGGGGCTTGAAACGGCCTCAGATGCCCAAAATAACTGAGGGCAATCCTTTAAGGGCTTACTTGCAGAATACATAGCGCTCTTCGCGCACACCAAATCTCACTGCAATCTAAGATTTTTGCTCTGCCATGCTTCCGGTGCCTCCATAGGCACTATCCAAGAGAAAGAGTGGAAGAATGGGAGAGCTTTTTACCCATGGCTTGCTTCCTCAATCCTTTCTTTTTCTCCTTCACTTCAGCCTTTAAAATCACCCTCTCTCAGTGGTGCGGCTCTGATACCATGTCAAGAATCGCGTGGTGGGGGGACTTGCTCAAGATGCTGCGCCGAACACACAGAATGCACAAGGAGAAGCTCACTCAAGAGACAAGAAGAGAGATGGAGTCCAAAACGTTTTCTTGCTGGTTTCTTCTTCTTCTTCCACACACTTTACAATGTACACAAAGTATAGATAAGATACAACATAAAGAAAAGTGGCCTACTAAGTCAAACAATGCATAACTGACTACACTCGGCTGGCGCTATAACTATGCCAACTGTAAATAGGTGTAACAACCTGAATATAATAAGTAATGAGTCAGTGGCCATGTGAGAGTCATAATGACCACCGATGTGCTAAGTGTAGATGTGTGGACCCATCTAACCAGGCGGTCCATCATCAATGTCTGCATGTGTTGAGCTTGTCATCTCAACAATTGGTAGGTTCAGCCCATCACAAAACTTTGAGACCTGTTGGGAAATACTCATTGTCGGGGTGTATTTCAACAAGGAGACAAATCTTGAGTAGTGCACCTCTAGAGATAGGCCCAACTATTTCAACTTGAAGAACTCATTTATCTTTTGAGTTCTATATACAAGTGGCATGTACCTTCTCTACACTACTTCCTTTAGTTTTTCCCAAGTTATTGTGCTTTCAGGACTGCTTAGTCTTTACACCATTTCTTCCACTAGAGCCTAGCTTCATTGATAAGCTTGAGCTTGGTAATCATAGCTTGGTTTACAGGTATTGTTCTTGCTGTGCTAAAGTAATCTTCCATGGATTCAATCCATACTTTGGCATCAGCTTCAATAGTCTTTCCTTTTGTGTCAAATTCTAGTGGTTTAATTTGTTTGTGACTTTGCTGGGCTTAGTACAGAAACAAGACTCGGGTTCTGCACTTGGGGTTCCTAGTGGCCAAGGTCTTCTAACAGCATTCTAGTGTCGGATCTTGGTCATCCTACTTTACACAGAGATACCCAAGCCAAAGTAGACCCATACTGCCCTTGGTTCAAAGAGAATGGGAAATGAGAGGGATGCACCGCTCAACCTCTCTGCCCATAGGGCATAGTCCCATTCCGGTCCCCTAAAATGGCATGAATCGAGTTCTAACCTAACAATACCTAAAGGTCATACGACTATAACCTTGTGAGAATCCTCCCAGTTCTCTGGGACCACCCTATCATAGGACGGCAGACCCGTTGGGGTTCCACCCACCCGCTTCCCTTAATAGGCATTCTTTAGTTATCTAATTAGGTCCTATCACATTTATGTGTCACATTTAAAATCAGCTTCCTTAATTAATTCTTTTGGGGAACAGGGTTCGTTCGTATAACTTATGGCATTGACACGAAAATAGTTCAGACAGGTTCCTTGAAATTATACTTTATATTAGCATTTTAACTAAGATACAAGTTTTGTCTAAAAAGGATGATTCCCATAATCCGTGAGGATGCGTCTTTCTCAAGTTTCTGTCCTTGCACTAGTAACAGGGCCTCCAAAAATCCATCTCAAGTCACGTAGATTGTTTGAGTAGGACCTGGAGGCAGAGAGCCCTCTTATGGCGGGTTTCGGTCCACATTCCGATCACGGTTATTTGGAACCCCCTTGGCTAGGGTTGGCGGCCAGTTGCGGGTAGCTTGGTGTGCCGTACATGAATTCAACCTGATTCATTATTCAATTTTCTTTTGTGAGCTTGGGTCATACATTCCTTTCAACGACATTGAATCTAGATCTACAAGCACAAACAATAATGAAGGCAAGTGCTCCAGGACATCTGCTAAAGTCGATTTCCCATCTTTAAACGCTTAGTGATGTTGAGATATCGAGCTCCACTCGTGACATGCCAGGGTGACCGTTGTGCATTTATGTCACCGACGTGTTAGTTGCAGATGCGGTTGGTATACCTCCCATGAATAATAGCTACATGATAGCTATCCTTATCTACTCTAGTTCGTGGCTTGGTTAGTATGCCACCTTAGTTAGTTGAGTTTGGTTTGAGACCTATATATAGGGTTCTTCTATTTCCTTGTATTAGAGTTCTCTTGGCTTACACAACTAAGAAGAGAAAAACTGTTTTCAGCCTCCACCCTTGTGTGTATTCCCCCATTGTGCAAGCAAGAAAGCTACAAGTGAGACTCCTTCCTTCTCTCCCACAATCTTGACATGGTATCAGAGCCTTGTTCGTGGTAAGGAGCTCAAGAAAGCAAGCCAAGCTCGCGATGTTCTGGTAAGAGGAGCAGTGTTTCTTTCATTTTCTGTTTTGGGAGCAGATCTCTGCAGGTAGCACAGCCGGAAATTGCAGGAGTGCATTGTCTCAGGTTGAGACGCCCTTCGCAGTGAAGCAAGAGGGCAGTATATGCTACGGTAAGGGCTTTAGCCCTTGGCGACCTTGTTTTTTTGATTTGAGGCCATTTCGGGGCCTGTTTTGGAGGCGGAAGTTTTCTGCACGCACTCAGGAAAAGGCCCAGTTTTATGCTGTGCAGCCACTGTTCTACAGGTCGGTGAAAATTTACTGTAGAAATTGCATCGTATGCTTGTGCGCAGAGACATTGGGAGTTACAGAATCATCCTTGGTTCCTGTTTATGCAAAATCGTCACTAGGAAGTGACTGTGTGGTCAAATACCACTTTCGCCAGTTTTGCAGATTTGCCCTTGTGAGGGTGAAGCTGTGTTTTTTTTGCAGTGACAGAATTTTTCGCAGTGTTCTGTAATGGCGTCTGATTCTCTCTCACAGATTGTCACTGAAAAGCTTGACAAGAACAACTTCCAAGCATGGAAGTTTAGAATGACGAATTTCCTTATGGGAAAAGGATATTGGGAATTTGTTGCAGGAAATGAAGAAGAACCAGTTCTTCCTGATGTTCCCAATCAACAGCAAATGCAGGCATTCAAAACATGGCATGAGAGAGCCAGGAAAGTTATGTATTGGCTGTCTATCAGTATTTCAGACTCTATGATTGTGCATATTCAGGATGCAAGTACGCCAAAGGAGGCATGGGATACTTTGTCAAAAATGTATAGCACAATACGCAAGCCAGGAAAATGCAGCTCAAGCAAGAGTTGCATAATGTGCAAAGAGAAAGTATGAGCATCAACGACTACCACATGAAGGTGAAGAAGATTGCAGATGCACTTGCTTCCATTGGGTCGCCAGTGGAAGATGATGATTTAGTTTCCGTGACCTTGAATGGTCTAGGAAAGGATTATGCACAGTTCCGAACATCCATTTCCGTCCGTGAAAGATTTCCTGATTTTGAGGAGTTGATTGCTCTTCTAATTTCTGAGGAGCAGAGAAATGGTGGTGCATCTTCTTCAGGAGGAACTTCAAAAGAAGCTGTCTTCTACTCAAATGCTGGAAGAGGTAGAGGCAGAGGTAGAGGAGGCCGATTTGAAGGCCGTGGTAGAAATTAGAATATGCAGCAAACTCAAGAAAACCAGTCCTATGGAGGAGGACGTGGTAACTCTAGAGGCAGGGGGAGCCAAAGAGGTCGTGGTGGATGGCAAAGAGGTCAAAATGCAAACAGTAATGTTGAATGCTACTACTGTGGTAAAATGGGTCATATGGCTAAAGACTGCTATAAAAAGCAGAATGACATCATGAATGGAAAACTGCAACAAGGGAATTATGCATCTTCTAGCAGACAAGGTGATGACAGAAATGAGCATTTGTTCATGGTGCAGCACATGAACAATTCTGTGACAAGTGCAGAAGGAAGCAATGATGTATGGTATGTTGACTCAGGTGCATCAAACCACATGACAGGTCATGCAGAATGGATGGAGGATGCAAGGAAAACCAGGATTTGTGGAGACTGGTGATGATACTGCACATCCTATTGTGCAGATTGGAAAAATTCCCTTGTCTATGCAGGATGGGAAAAAGAAATACCTGTCCGATGTATTTCATGTCACGAATATCACCAAGAATCTGGTTTCTGTCGGTCAAATGGTTGAGCAGGGCTTGCAGGTCAGATTTAATCCTCATGGATGCTTTGTTGAGGATATGAAAAATAAAGGTCGCTTGATAGCAAAAGGAAAGAAGAAGGGCAGAATGTTTACGTTGGATGCAGACATGTCTGAATTGAGTGCAGCAATGTTTGCACATGGGACCGGTGTAGTTGCAGATATTGATATCTGGCATAAACGCATTGGTCATGTTAATGTACAGCGACTTAAATCAATGCAGGCCCAAAATATTGTTGCAGGATTGCCAAAATTCAAGGTTGCAGAAATGCATAAGGTATGTGAAGCCTGTCAGTTTGGAAAACAGGCAAGGAAACCATTTCCTAGACATGTTCAAGAGAGTGAGAAGCCATTGGAATTAATCCACTCTGATGTGTGGACAACTAAAGCTGCATCTCTTGGAGGCTGTCATTATTTTGTCAGTTTTATTGATGACTATAGCAGAAAAGTTTGGGTGTATTTTATGAAAAAGAAAAGTGAAGTTTTTGGGCATTTCAAAACTCTTAAAGCTATGGCTGAAAAAGAAACAGGTCTGCAGATAAAATGCCTAAGGTCAGATGGAGGGGGAGAGTACCTCTCAAATGAGTTTGCAAGGTTCCTGCAAGAGCATGGCATAAAGCAACAATATTCATGCAGTCATACCCCACAGCAAAATGGAGTTGCAGAAAGGAAAAACAGGCATATTGGAGAGGTGTCTCGTGCCATGCTCAATGAAAAAGACCTGCCAGATTTTTATTGGGCTGAAGCAGTTGCTACAACAGTCTATATAATGAACAGGACTCCCACTACAGCAATACATGGAATGACTCCAGAGGAGAGGTATACTGGTAGGAAACCAGATATTTCTCATTTGAAAATTTTTGGTTGCATTGCCTATGTACATGTGCCAGATGAGTTGAGATCCAAGTTGGATCCAAAAGCTGAGAAGTGCATCTTTATTGGTTACTCTCTGCAGCAAAAAGGGTATAGATGCTATAACCCTTCTACTCGTAAGTTTACAGTGAGCAGAGATGTTGTTTTTGATGAGATGAGTAGCTGGTATAAACCAGTAAATGTGATTGATGATGTAGATGCACAAAATGGTAATGCTGCACAGAATTCACAGCAGCAGTCACAAAATATTAGTGGACCTGGAGCGTCCTCTAGCAGTGGTTCACATTCTTCGCCATGGACAAGCAGATTGAGATCAAGAGAATCTTCTCAAAGCAATGCAGATAGTGGTATGCAGGTATCACGAAAAGGAAAAGAGAAGGTTGATCAGCCCATGTTTGATGTGAATGCAGGTCACTCTTATGTGGATGGTGAATCCAGTGGCTCAGAACAGAGCATTGATGATGAGTTGGGTATTCCTTCTATTGTTACACCTGGAGTAAGGAAGACCAGGGATGTTTTGAGAGCACCTGGGAGTGAACCTACCTTGCGCAGGTCTACGAGAGCTAGGTATCCTGTGGATAGGCTGAAATATGATGGATTTACAGCCATTCACTATGCATATATGGTCAAGGTGATACAGGAACCAGAACCCACTTCTTTTGAGCAAGCCATGGGAAAAGAAAAATGGGAGAAAGCCATGGATGAAGAAATGGATGCCTTGGAAGCAAATGCTACATGGGAATTGGTACCTTTGCCTAAAGGTAAAAATGCAATTGGTTGTAAGTGGGTTTATAAGGTGAAGCACAATGCTGATGGTTCTGTGAACAGATACAAGGCAAGATTAGTAGTCAAGGGGTATGCACAAACATATGGCATTGACTATGAAGAAACATTCAGTCCGGTTGCAAGGATGGCAACCGTAAGAGCAGTCATTGCTATGGCTGCGTCAAAGGGATGGTCTTTACATCAGATGGATGTAAAGAATGCCTTCTTGCATGGTGATTTGCAAGAAGAGGTCTATATGGAGCAGCCACCAGGTTATGTGCATGATGTTCATCCTGAGTTTGTTTGCAGGTTGAAGAAAGCTTTGTATGGCTTGAAGCAAGCACACAGAGCATGGTCTGACAAGATAGGACAGTATCTTGTCACTATTGGCTTTCAGATTTCCAAGGCAGATTTCTCACTTTATGTGAGAAAAACAGAGAAAGGTATTATGCTACTTGTCATTTATGTTGATGATTTGGTTAGGTGACAGTGATGAAGATATCTTTCATGTGAAAATGCTATTGAAGCAGAAGCTTGAGATGAAGGATTTGGGAGAGCTTTGTTATTTCTTGGGCATTGAGGTGATTAGATCACCAAGTGGGATACAGCTCTTGCAGAGGCAGTATGGATTGGACATGCTGTCCAAATATGGAATGACAGGCTGTAAGCCTATTTCAGTTCCTTTGGAGCAGAATGTGAAGCTGAGCGCAGATGCAGGTGAGCTTTTGGAAGACCCTACTATGTACAGACGCATAGTAGGAAGCTTGATTTATATGACTATTACCAGGCCAGATTTGAGCTATGCTGTTGGATTGGTAAGTCAGTTTATGCAGGCTCCAAGGAAACCACATTTGGATGCGGCTAGACGCATACTCAGGTATGTGAAGTCCACATTGCAGTATGGACTATTTTATGAGACTGGGGTTTAGATACAGTTGCATGGATACACTGATGCTGATTGGGCTGGTAGCATTTCTGATAGACGATCTACCAGTGGATATGTGTTCTCTTTTGGGAGTGCTGCAGTCACTTGGAGCAGCAAGAAACAGCCTACAGTTGCCTTGTCGAGTACAGAGGCTGAGTACAGGGGTGCAGCAATGGCTGCATGTGAGGTAGCTTGGTTGCATAAGCTACTTTATGATATGCATCAGTCTACAGATGGACCAGTTGTCATTTATTGTGACAACATGAGTAGTATACACTTGGCAAATAACCCAGTCTATCATGCTAGAACAAAGCACATTGAGGTGCATTATCACTATGTGCGAGAGAGGGTTTTACTAGGTCTTATTGATCTAGTTTATGTCAGCACAGAGGATCAGGTAGCTGACATATTCACGAAGGCATTGGGCGCAGAGAAGCTGCGCAAGTTCAGAGACCTGCTTGGTGTGCAGGAATTGGGATTGAGCTCGAGGGGGAGTGTTGAGATATCGAGCTCCACTCGTGATATGCCAGGGTGACCGTTGTGCATTTATGTCACCGACGTGTTAGTTACAGATGCGGTTGGTATACCGCCCATGAATAATAGCTACATGATAGCTATCCTTATCTACTCTAGTTCGTGGCTCAGTTAGTATGCCACCTTAGCTAGTTGAGTTTGGTTTGAGACCCATACATAGGGTTCTTCTATTTCTTTGTACTTGAGTTCTTTTGGCTTACACAACTAAGAAGAGGAAAATTGTTTTCAGCCTCCACCCTTGTGTGTCTTCCCCCATTGTGCAAGCAAGAAAGCTACAAGTGAGACTCCTTCCTTCTCTCCCAGAATCTTGACAGGGCTTGCAGGTCAGATTTAATCCTCATGGATGCTTTGTTAAGGATATGAAAAATAAAGGTCGCTTGATAGCAAAAGGAAAGAAGAAGGGCAGAATGTTTACGTTGGATGCAGACATGTCTGAATTGAGTGCAACAATGTTTGCACATGGGACCGGTGTAGTTGCAGATATTGATATCTGGCATAAACGCATTGGTCATGTTAATGTACAGCGACTTAAATCAATGCAGGCCCAAAATATTGTAGCAGGATTGCCCAAATTCAAGGTTGCAGAAATGCATAAGGTATGTGAAGCCTGTCAGTTTGGAAAACAGGCAAGGAAACCATTTCCTAGACATGTTCAAGAGAGTGAGAAGCCATTAGAATTAATCCACTCTGATGTGTGGACTACTAAAGCTGCATCTCTTGGAGGCTGTCATTATTTTGTCACTTTTATTGATGACTATAGCAAAAAAGTTTGGGTGTATTTTATGAAAAAGAAAAGTGAAGTTTTTGGGCATTTCAAAACTCTTAAAGCTATGGTTGAAAAAGAAACAGGCCTGCAGATAAAATGCCTAAGGTTAGATGGAGGGGGAGAGTACCTCTCAAATGAGTTTGCAAGGTTCCTACAGGAGCATGGCATAAAGCAACAATATTCATGCAGTCATACCCCACAACAAAATGGAATTGCAGAAAGGAAAAATAGGCATATTGGAGAGGTATCTCGTGCCATGCTCAATGAAAAAGACTTGCCAGATTTTTATTGGGCTGAAGCAGTTGCTACAGCAGTCTACATAATGAACATGACTCCCACTACAGCAATACATGGAATGACTCCAGAGGAGAGGTATACTGGTAGGAAACCAGATATTTCTCATTTGAAAATTTTTGGTTGCATTGCCTATGTACATGTGCCAGATGAGTTGAGATCCAAGTTGGATCCAAAAGCTGAGAAGTGCATCTTTATTGGTTACTCTCTGCAGCAAAAAGGCTATAGATGCTATAACCCTTCTACTCGTAAGTTTACAGTGAGCAGAGATGTTTTTGATGAGATGAGTAGCTGGTATAAACCAGTAAATGTGATTGATGATATAGATGCACAAAATGGTAATGCTGCACAAAATTCACAGCAGCAGTCACAAAATATTAGTGGACCTGGAGCGTCCTCTAGCAGTGGTTCACATTCTTTGCCATGGACAAGCAGATTGAGATCAGGAGAATCTTCTCAAAGCAATGCAGATAGTGGTATGCAGGTATCACGAAAAGGAAAAGAGAAGGTTGATCAGCCCATGTTTGATGTGAATGCAGGTCACTCTTATGTGGATGGTGAATCCAGTGGCTCAGAACAGAGCATTGATGATGAGTTGGGTATTCCTTCTATTGTTACACCTGGAGTAAGGAAGACCAGGGATGTTTTGAGAGCACCTGGGAGTGAACCTACTTTGCACAGGTCTACGAGAGCTAGGTATCCTGTGGATAGGCTGAAATATGATGGATTTACAGCCATTCACTATGCATATATGGTCAAAGTGATACAGGAACCAGAACCCACTTCTTTTGAGCAAGCCATGGGAAAAGAAAAATGGGAGAAAGCCATGGATGAAGAAATGGATGCCTTGGAAGCAAATGCTACATGGGAATTGGTACCTTTGCCTAAAGGTAAAAATGCAATTGGCTGTAAGTGGGTTTATAAGGTGAAGCACAATGCTGATGGTTCTGTGAACAGATACAAGGCAAGATTAGTAGTCAAGGGGTATGCACAAACATATGGCATTGACTATGAAGAAACATTCAGTCCGGTTGCAAGGATGGCAACCGTAAGAGCAATCATTGCTATGGCTGCATCAAAGGGATGGTCTTTACATCAGATGGATGTAAAGAATGCCTTCTTGCATGGTGATTTGCAAGAAGAGGTCTATATGGAGCAGCCACCAGGTTATGTGCATACTGTTCATCCTGAGTTTGTTTGCAGGTTGAAGAAAGCCTTGTATGGCTTGAAGCAAGCACCTAGAGCATGGTCTGACAAGATAGGACAGTATCTTGTCACTATTGGCTTTCAGATTTCCAAGGCAGATTTCTCACTTTATGTGAGAAAAACAGAGAAAGGTATTATGCTGCTTGCCATTTATGTTGATGATTTGATTATGACAGGTGACAGTGATGAAGATATCCTTCATGTGAAAATGCTATTGAAGCAGAAGCTTGAGATGAAGGATTTGGGAGAGCTTTGTTATTTCTTGGGCATTGAGGTGATTAGATCACCAAGTGGGATACAGCTCTTGCAGAGGCAGTATGGATTGGACATGCTGTCCAAATATGGAATGACAGGCTGTAAGCCTATTTCAGTTCCTTTGGAGCAGAATGTGAAGCTGAGCGCAGATGCAGGTGAGCTTTTGGAAGACCCTACTATGTACAGACGCATAGTAGGAAGCTTGATTTATATGACTATTACCAGGCCAGATTTGAGCTATGCTGTTGGATTGGTAAGTCAGTTTATGCAGGCTCCAAGGAAACCACATTTGGATGCGGCTAGACGCATACTCAGGTATGTGAAGTCCACATTGCAGTATGGACTATTTTATGAGACTGGGGTTTAGATACAGTTGCATGGATACACTGATGCTGATTGGGCTGGTAGCATTTCTGATAGACGATCTACCAGTGGATATGTGTTCTCTTTTGGGAGTGCTGCAGTCACTTGGAGCAGCAAGAAACAGCCTACAGTTGCCTTGTCGAGTACAGAGGCTGAGTACAGGGGTGCAGCAATGGCTGCATGTGAGGTAGCTTGGTTGCATAAGCTACTTTATGATATGCATCAGTCTACAGATGGACCGGTTGTCATTTATTGTGACAACATGAGTAGTATACACTTGGCAAATAACCCAGTCTATCATGCTAGAACAAAGCACATTGAGGTGCATTATCACTATGTGCGAGAGAGGGTTTTACTAGGTCTTATTGATCTAGTTTATGTCAGCACAGAGGATCAGGTAGCTGACATATTCACGAAGGCATTGGGCGCAGAGAAGCTGCGCAAGTTCAGAGACCTGCTTGGTGTGCAGGAATTGGGATTGAGCTCGAGGGGGAGTGTTGAGATATCGAGCTCCACTCGTGATATGCCAGGGTGACCGTTGTGCATTTATGTCACCGACGTGTTAGTTACAGATGCGGTTGGTATACCGCCCATGAATAATAGCTACATGATAGCTATCCTTATCTACTCTAGTTCGTGGCTCAGTTAGTATGCCACCTTAGCTAGTTGAGTTTGGTTTGAGACCCATACATAGGGTTCTTCTATTTCTTTGTACTTGAGTTCTTTTGGCTTACACAACTAAGAAGAGGAAAACTGTTTTCAGCCTCCACCCTTGTGTGTCTTCCCCCATTGTGCAAGCAAGAAAGCTACAAGTGAGACTCCTTCCTTCTCTCCCAGAATCTTGATAGGGCTTGCAGGTCAGATTTAATCCTCATGGATGCTTTGTTAAGGATATGAAAAATAAAGGTCGCTTGATAGCAAAAGGAAAGAAGAAGGGCAGAATGTTTACGTTGGATGCAGACATGTCTGAATTGAGTGCAGCAATGTTTGCACATGGGACCGGTGTAGTTGCAGATATTGATATCTGGCATAAACGCATTGGTCATGTTAATGTACAGCGACTTAAATCAATGCAGGCCCAAAATATTGTAGCAGGATTGCCCAAATTCAAGGTTGCAGAAATGCATAAGGTATGTGAAGCCTGTCAGTTTGGAAAACAGGCAAGGAAACCATTTCCTAGACATGTTCAAGAGAGTGAGAAGCCATTAGAATTAATCCACTCTGATGTGTGGACTACTAAAGCTGCATCTCTTGGAGGCTGTCATTATTTTGTCACTTTTATTGATGACTATAGCAAAAAAGTTTGGGTGTATTTTATGAAAAAGAAAAGTGAAGTTTTTGGGCATTTCAAAACTCTTAAAGCTATGGTTGAAAAAGAAACAGGCCTGCAGATAAAATGCCTAAGGTCAGATGGAGGGGGAGAGTACCTCTCAAATGAGTTTGCAAGGTTCCTACAGGAGCATGGCATAAAGCAACAATATTCATGCAGTCATACCCCACAACAAAATGGAATTGCAGAAAGGAAAAACAGGCATATTGGAGACGTATCTCGTGCCATGCTCAATGAAAAAGACTTGCCATATTTTTATTGGGCTGAAGCAGTTGCTACAGCAGTCTACATAATGAACAGGACTCCCACTACAGCAATACATGGAATGACTCCAGAGGAGAGGTATACTGGTAGGAAACCAGATATTTCTCATTTGAAAATTTTTGGTTGCATTGCCTATGTACATGTGCCAGATGAGTTGAGATCCAAGTTGGATCCAAAAGCTGAGAAGTGCATCTTTATTGGTTACTCTCTGCAGCAAAAAGGCTATAGATGCTATAACCCTTCTACTCGTAAGTTTACAGTGAGCAGAGATGTTTTTGATGAGATGAGTAGCTGGTATAAACCAGTAAATGTGATTGATGATGTAGATGCACAAAATGGTAATGCTGCACAGAATTCACAGCAGCAGTCACAAAATATTAGTGGACCTGGAGCGTCCTCTAGCAGTGGTTCACATTCTTTGCCATGGACAAGCAGATTGAGATCAGGAGAATCTTCTCAAAGCAATGCAGATAGTGGTATGCAGGTATCACGAAAAGGAAAAGAGAAGGTTGATCAGCCCATGTTTGATGTGAATGCAGGTCATTCTTATGTGGATGGTGAATCTAGTGGCTCAGAACAGAGCATTGATGATGAGTTGGGTATTCCTTCTATTGTTACACCTGGAGTAAGGAAGACCAGGGATGTTTTGAGAGTCCCTGGGAGTGAACCTACTTTGCGCAGGTCTACGAGAGCTAGGTATCCTGTGGATAGGCTGAAATATGATGGATTTACAGCCATTCACTATGCATATATGGTCAAAGTGATACAGGAACCAGAACCCACTTCTTTTGAGCAAGCCATGGGAAAAGAAAAATGGGAGAAAGCCATGGATGAAGAAATGGATGCCTTGGAAGCAAATGCTACATGGGAATTGGTACCTTTGCCTAAAGGTAAAAATGCAATTGGCTGTAAGTGGGTTTATAAGGTGAAGCACAATGCAGATGGTTCTGTGAACAGATACAAGGCAAGATTAGTAGTCAAGGGGTATGCACAAACATATGGCATTGACTATGAAGAAACATTCAGTCCGGTTGCAAGGATGGCAACCGTAAGAGCAATCATTGCTATGGCTGCATCAAAGGGATGGTCTTTACATCAGATGGATGTAAAGAATGCCTTCTTGCATGGTGATTTGCAAGAAGAGGTCTATATGGAGCAGCCACCAGGTTATGTGCATACTGTTCATCCTGAGTTTGTTTGCAGGTTGAAGAAAACCCTGTATGGCTTGAAGCAAGCACCTAGAGCATGGTCTGACAAGATAGGACAGTATCTTGTCACTATTGGCTTTCAGATTTCCAAGGCAGATTTCTCACTTTATGTGAGAAAAACAGAGAAAGGTATTATGCTGCTTGCCATTTATGTTGATGATTTGATTATGACAGGTGACAGTGATGAAGATATCCTTCATGTGAAAATGCTATTGAAGCAAAAGTTTGAGATGAAGGATTTGGGAGAGCTGCGTTATTTCTTGGGCATTGAGGTGATTAGATCACCAAGTGGGATACAGCTCTTGCAGAGGCAGTATGGATTGGACATGCTGTCCAAATATGGGATGACAGGCTGTAAGCCTATTTCAGTTCCTTTGGAGCAGAATGTGAAGCTGAGCGCAGATGCAGGTGAGCTTCTGGAAGACCCTACTATGTACAGACGCATAGTAGGAAGCTTGATTTATATGACTATTACCAGGCTAGATTTGAGCTATGCTGTTGGATTGGTAAGTCAGTTTATGCAAGCTCCAAGGAAACCACATTTGGATGCGGCTAGACGCATACTCAGGTATGTGAAGTCCACATTACAGTATGGACTATTTTATAAGACTGGGGTTCAGATACAGCTGCATGGATACACTGATGCTGATTGGGCTGGTAGTATTTCTGATAGAAGATCTACCAGTGGATATGTGTTCTCTTTTGGGAGTGCTGCAGTCACTTGGAGCAGCAAGAAACAGCCTACAGTTGCCTTGTCCAGCACAGAGGCTGAGTACAGGGGTGCAGCAATGGCTGCATGTGAGGTAGCTTGGTTGCATAAGCTACTTTATGATATGCATCAGCCTACAGATGGGCCAGTTGTCATTTATTGTGACAACATGAGTAGTATACACTTGGCAAATAACCCAGTCTATCATGCTAGAACAAAGCACATTGAGGTGCATTATCACTATGTGTGGGAGAGGGTTTTACTAGGTCTTATTGATCTAGTTTATGTCAGCACAGAGGATCAGGTAGCTGACATATTCACGAAGGCATTGGGCGCAGAGAAGCTGCGCAAGTTCAGAGACCTGCTTGGTGTGCAGGAATTGGGATTGAGCTCGAGGGGGAGTGTTGAGATATCGAGCTCCACTCGTGACATGCCAGGGTGACCGTTGTGCATTTATGTCACCGACGTGTTAGTTGCAGATGCGGTTGGTATACCGCCCATGAATAATAGCTACATGATAGCTATCCTTATCTACTCTAGTTCGTGGCTTGGTTAGTATGCCACCTTAGTTAGTTGAGTTTGGTTTGAGACCTATATATAGGGTTCTTCTATTTCCTTGTATTAGAGTTCTCTTGGCTTACACAACTAAGAAGAGGAAAACTGTTTTCAGCCTCCACCCTTGTGTGTATTCCCCCATTGTGCAAGCAAGAAAGCTACAAGTGAGACTCCTTCCTTCTCTCCCACAATCTTGACAAGCGGTGCCCGCTTGGGTCTTTCTTGCCTTGGCGTCAATTTCCATTATCTTCTAAGAGATAGAGAATACCCTATTTTCGACCTCACTCCTATGTAATAGGAGCAAGCAATTACGCTATTGGATTTTTATCCGATAGTTTTCGGATGGTAGCTTTCCTAAGTTGCTAACCTTTGGTTCTTATCTTAGGGTCTAGATCTACATGATTCAAACTAGGATTTCAATTTGGTGAGTTGTTAACCAATTTTCCACCTTAGAATTTTATCGAGGTTCTAAGTTTACCCTAGGGTTTCCTGTAATGTGTCCCCAATCCACTCATAGGACACGTCTTAGTAGCTCATCAGGAAAAGAGTCTAGAAAGCGCAGCCCGGCACTCACAAGGAATGTCACGGGGTTTGCGATCTAGGTCTTCCCGAGTCTGCACGAAGCGGAAGCATTTCGGCTATTCCCACTTAGGACCGACTTGAATCAGGGTTGTCCTAATAGTCAAGTTCCTAGGAGGTAGCTAGCATCGAACCACTTTGCGCAAAAACATCAGGGTCGAAGCGGATTTATACTACACTTCATTCAAGGAGAATGGGAAACGAGAGGGATGCAAAGCTCGACCTCTCTCCCCGTAAGGCATAGCCCAATTCCGTTCCCCTAAAACAGCATAAATCTGGACTCTAGCTCTAATGATTCTAGGTCATTGTTACCTCGCTATCAAATCCTTTGAGAAAAGTTCCCGGCCAACCGGGACCACCCTTCTGTAGGATGGACTCAGAGTCACGTCCACCGTACTTTTCTCGGGTTGCTTTAGTTATCTAATTACATATCACATTTAGTTTGACAAGAAAAAACAGCTTCCTTAATTAACCAATTAATCACTAGTTCATTCACATAACTTAGGGACTGACACAGAAAAACAATGTCAAGCAAGTTCCTTTTTCAAATTCTGATCTTTATTTATCAGTATTTGGAATACATCAAATAACCTGCCCGAAGGCTATATCAGTAATCCTCAGAAATTGCTATTCCAAGTTCCGCCCGTTGACTAGTATGCGGGCCTCGAGATCCCATCTCCAGTCACGTCGGCCTCTTGTGCAGGATCCTAAGGCAAGGGATTCACGGCCAGAGTCTCCCCTGGCACCCAAGTGTCCTCCTGCTCCAAGTAGCACCCACGGAGAGACCTCTCGCAGTGGCGGGTTCGGTCCATGTACCCGGCGCAGCTAACAACCCCCTTGGATAGGGTCAGGCAGACAGTCGAGGCAACTGATATTGCCTCTCCCTCCATGCTTTCAACCTGAAGCATTAGTTGTTGAGATGGCAAGCTCAACACATGTGGACATGGATGATGGACCGCCTGGTTAGATGGGTCCACACGTCTACACTTAGCACGTCGGTGGTCATTATGACTCTCACATGGCCACTGACTCATTACTTATTATATTCAGGTTGTTACACCTATTTACAGCTGGCATAATTATAGCGCCATTCGACTAGTGTAGTCGGTTATGCATTGTTTGACTTAGTAGGCCACTTTCCTTTTATGTTGTATCTTATCTATACTTTGTGTACATTGTAAAGTGTGTGGAAGAAGAAGAAAAAATCAGCAAGAAAACGTTTTGGCCTCCATCTCTCTTCTTGTCTCTTGAGTGAGCTTCTCCTTGTGCATTCTGTGTGTGTTCGGCGCAGCATCTTGAGCAATCCCCTCCACCACGCGATTCTTGACATGGTATCAGAGCCACGCCATTGAGAGAGGCTGATTTCGAAGGTTGAAGTGAAGGAGAAGAAGCAAGGTTCGAGCAAGCAAGCTACGGGTAAGAATCTCTCCCATTCTTCCACTCCTTCTCTTGGATAGTGCCTGTGGAGGCACCGGAAGCAGGGCAGAGCCAAAATCTCAGATTGCAGTGAGATTTGGTGTGCGCGAAGAGCACTGTATATTCTGCAGATAAGCCCTTTAGGGGAGATTTTGGGCATTTGAGGCCGTTTCAGGGCCCGTTTTAGAGCCGCAAGGTTGCGGATAGCAGTTTCGGGGTACACTGTGACTTCGACTGTATTGACCGAATGTGGGTGCGCAGGTTACAGATTTCAAATCTGTAAGTTCAAAGGTGTTTACCAGTGAGTAAACACAAGGTTTATCTGCAAACTGGTTGCAGATTGCATGTATTGTTGAGCAGACAGTGGAAAAGGCTGTCTGGTGAATTGCTGTGTACTACAGGTCGAGGGTTGCAGAAGATTTGCTTGCTGTTTGGTATTTTTATTGTGATAATGGCAGAGAATAGTGGAAGCCCCATCATTGAGAAGCTCGACAAGAACAACTACCCTTCATGGAAGTTCCGTGTCACGAACTTTCTTATTGGAAAAGGCCTCTACGAGTTCGTTTCAGGTGAAGAAAAGGAGCCGGAGGTGAGTGATCCTCCAACTGCAGAAGAGACAAAGGCACGAAAGGAATGGAATGCAAAAGACAAGAAGGTCATGTATTGGTTGTCTGCAGTAATTGACAATAACATGCTGGGACACATTAGAAATGCAGAGAATGCATATGCAGCTTGGACCATACTTGAAAGTATGTTTTCTGTAAATACAAAGGCACGAAAGATTCAACTCAAGCAAGAGTTGAATACATTAAAGAAAGGGAAGATGTCTATCAATGAGTATGCACTGAAGGTAAGAAGCATTGCAGATGCATTGGCAGCGATTGATGCAATGCCCGATGATGATGATTTGGTATCGTCTACCTTGGGTGGACTTAACAATGAAAAGGCTTGGAAGTCTTTTGTAACTTCCGTATATGTCAGAAAGCCATTTCCAGATTTCGATGAATTGGTCTCTCTTATGATCACTGAAGAGATCAACATGCAGAGTGAGACATCTGAAAGAAGTGGTGAACAGGTCCAAGCTTTCTACTCCAGTTCTGGAAGGGGACGTGGCAGGTTCTCTTCAAGAGGCCGTGGTACAGGACGTGGTAGTGATAACCAGCAAAACAGATTGAATCAGCAATTTGGCGATATGCAGGTTTCAGGAGGTCGTGGTAACTTTAGAGGCAGGGGGAGCTTTAGAGGAAGAGGTGGATGGCAGAACAGAGGTTCTAACAACTCTGGTATTGTGTGCCACTACTGTGGCAAAACAGGTCATATTGCAGCCCAATGTTATGCTAAGAGAGATGATATCCGCAGTGGTAAGTTGCAGCAAGGAAACTATGCATCGTCTTCACGACAGAATGAAGACAAAAATGAACGTTTGTTTGTTATGCAGCATATGCTGAATGTTGTTACAGGAAAGGGAACACATGAAGATGTTTGGTATGTTGATTCAGGTGCATCCAATCATATGACCAGCCATGCAGAATGGTTTGGAGAGATGCAGGATTTGCAGAATGCAGGTTATGTGCAGACGGGTGATGACTCATGCCACCCAATTTCACACATTGGAAAAGTTCCCTTGTCATTGCATGATGGTAAGACAAAGAGTCTTTCAGATGTATTACATGTGCCATCTATTACAAAGAATTTTGTGTCAGTCGGTCAAATGGTAGAGCAAGGGCTGCAAGTCAGATTTAATGCAAAGGGCTGCTTTGTAGAAGACTTCAATGACAAGTGCAGGTTGGTAGCAAAGGGAAGTAGAGTTGGACGTATGTTCACTCTAGATGCTGGAATTCCTACTATGAATGCGGCTATGTATGCCAAAGGAAAAGGTGTTGTTGCAGACATTGAAATTTGGCACAAACGCATTGGACATGCAAATGTACAAAGGCTGAAATTAATGCAGTCCAAAGGGTTGGTTACAGGTTTGCCTACATTTAAAGTTGCAGAATTTCAGAAGGTATGTGAAGCATGTCAGTTTGGTAAGCAGGCAAGACAACCCTTTTCACATGACAGAGATGTAAGCAGAAATATCCTTGATGTTGTGCATACAGACATTTGGGGGCCTACACAAAATGTATCTCTTGGAGGCAGTTCATACTTTGTCACATTCATTGATGATTGCTCTAGAAAGCTGTGGGTATATTTTATGAAGGAAAAGAGTGAAGCTTTTGAGCACTTTAGAACTTTCAAGGCTGCAGTTGAAAGAGAAACAGGCTTGAAAGTAAAGTGCCTGAGGTCAGATGGAGGGGGAGAGTACCTCTCAAATGAGTTCAGTGATTTTCTAAGGTCTCATGGGATAAAGAGACAGTTCACATGCAGGTATACCCCACAGCAAAATGGGGTTGCAGAAAGGAAAAACAGGCATATTGCAGAAGTTGCACGCGCCTTGATGGCTGAAAAGAATATGCCTAAGCATTTTTGGTCTGAGGCTGTTCATACTGCTGTTTATATTATGAACAGAACTCCCACAGCTGCAGTTCATGGTATGACCCCCGAAGAATGTTTTACAGGTAAGAAGCCTGATGTTTCACACTTGAAAGTATTTGGCTGCATTGCGTATGTTCATGTGCCAGATGAGTTGCGGAAGAAACTGGATCCAAAGGCTGAAAAGTGTATCTTTATTGGATACTCTTTAGAGCAGAAAGGGTATCGTTGTTACAACCCTGTCACATGTAAGTTCAGAGTGAGCAGGGATGTCATCTTTGATGAAATGAGCAGTTGGTATGCATCTAGTGGTGATGCATTGAATGTTGATGATGATCATGATACTCATGTGCACGCTGAAAAGCAAGAATCACAGACTCTTAGTGGACCAGAGACATCATCTGGTAGTCCTTGGTCTGGGAGACTAAGGAGTACCTCTACATCTTCGGGTGCATCTAGTAGCACTACAGGTAAAGACAAAGGAAAGAATAAGGTGTCAGAAGGCATTGATGCAGTTCTTGATGGAGACTCCAGTGGCTCAGAGAGCTTGGATGATGAGCTTGGCATTCCTTCAGTGAGGACTCCAGGTGTGCAGAGAGCACGTGTTAATGCAAAGACTCCATTGAGTGATCCAGTGGTACGCAGGTCTAGCAGGGTGAGATACCCTGTTAAAAGATTTGGTTTTGAGGGTTATGCAGCTCACCATTATGCTTATATGGTGAAACTAGTTGAGGATGTTGAGCCCACATGTTTTGAGGAGGCTGTTGGTCATGCTCATTGGGATGCAGCAATGGATGAGGAGATGGCTGCACTAGAGGCCAATAACACTTGGGATCTAGTATCATTGCCAAAGGGAAAGAAAGCTATTGGATGTAAGTGGGTTTATAAGATTAAGCACAATGTAGATGGTTCTATTAGCAGGTACAAAGCTAGGCTGGTTGCAAAAGGCTATGCCTAGACATATGGCATAGATTATGATGAAACCTTCAGTCCAGTTGCTAGGATGGCAACTGTCAGATGTGTGATTGCTTTGGCAGCAGCCAAAGGTTGGAGGTTGCAGCAAATGGATGTAAAGAATGCCTTCTTGCATGGTGATTTGCAGGAAGAAGTGTATATGGATCAGCCAACAGGTTATGAAGATTTAGAGCATCCCACGTATGTGTGCAGGTTGAAGAAGGCACTCTATGGACTCAAGCAAGCACCTAGAGCATGGTCTGACAAGATTAGAGAGTATCTTGTCAATATTGGCTTTTATGTTTCTGATGCTGATCACTCACTTTATGTGAGAAAGGGAGATACAGGTTTGGTCATCATAGTCGTCTATGTGGATGACTTGATTATTACAGGTAATAGTGATAGTGGGATTCCTGAAGTCAAGGGTTGTTTGAAGATGAAGTTTGAGATGAAGGATTTAGGTGAGCTAAGGTACTTCCTTGGCATTGAGGTGATCAGATGTGATGATGGTATATGGCTGTCCCAAAGACAGTATGGCTTGGATATGTTGTCCAAGTATGGTATGACTGCATGCAAACCACTTTCAGTCCCGTTGGAGCAGAATGTAAAGCTGAGTGCTGATGTTGGGGATGAGATAGAAGACCCTACTATGTTCAGGAGGATAGTGGGGAGTTTGATCTACATGACCATTACAAGGCCAGACTTGAGCTATGCTGTTGGTCTTGTGAGTCAGTTTATGCAAGTACCTAGAAAGCCACATTTGGATGCAGTGAGACGCATATTGAGATACGTGAAGTCCACATTACATTATGGGCTTTTCTATGAGGCAGGTACAGATGTACAGGTGTTTGGATACACAGATGCAGATTGGGCTGGTAGTATGTCTGATAGAAGATCTACCAGCAGATACATGTTTTCTCTTGGTAGTGCAGCAGTTGCATGGAGCAGCAAAAAGCAATCTACAGTTGCTTTGTCGAGTACAGAGGCTGAGTATAGAGGTGCTGCTGTTGCAGCATGTGAGGTAGTATGGCTGCAAAAGTTACTGGCTGATTTGGATGTGCAGGTGGAAGGTCCAGTTGTCATTTATTGTGACAACATGAGCAGTATACAGTTGGCTAGGAACCCTGTGTTCCATGCCAGGACAAAACATATTGAGGTACACTACCACTTTGTGAGAGAGAAGGTACTAGCAAGTGAGATTGACTTGGTGTATGTCAGCACACAGGATCAGATAGCTGATATCTTCACGAAGGCATTGGGTACAGAGAAGCTTCAAAAGTTTCGAAGCTTACTTGGAGTTGCAGAGATGCAGTTGAGCTTGAGGGGGAGTGTTGAGATGGCAAGCTCAACACATGTGGACATGGATGATGGACCGCCTGGTTAGATGGGTCCACACGTCTACACTTAGCACGGCGGTGGTCATTATGACTCTCACATGGCCACTGACTCATTACTTATTATATTCAGGTTGTTACACCTATTTACAGCTGGCATAGTTATAGCGCCATTCGACTAGTGTAGTCGGTTATGCATTGTTTGACTTAGTAGGCCACTTTCCTTTTATGTTGTATCTTATCTATACTTTGTGTACATTGTAAAGTGTGTGGAAGAAGAAGAAAAAATCAGCAAGAAAACGTTTTGGCCTCCATCTCTCTTCTTGTCTCTTGAGTGAGCTTCTCCTTGTGCATTCTGTGTGTGTTCGGCGCAGCATCTTGAGCAATCCCCTCCGCCACACGATTCTTGACATTAGTTATTTTTCTAGCATTAGTTCCTTGAGCAAATAAGTACAAACAATGCTCCTAAGTGTACAATCACGAGCATTCTAGTGGTCGTTTGTACGGCCAACTGCTAAGGTGTGATTCCTTCTCCCCAAATGCCTCCAACATTCGATCCTGGATCAATCGCAACTTGGCAAGATCCCAAGGGTTTCATAAGCTGAGTTGCTTGTTTACCCTTTTCTCCTTGGGTTAGGGTTTATACCCTATTGACCCAAATTGTCACTACTTTAGGTTTCCTTATATTGTGGTCAATAAATCCTGGACAACCGCGTCATCCTAACTTGTTGGCCAAATTTCTTCTTGGCAACTCCCCACTGCCCTAAACTTGGCAAAAAAGTTCCCAAGAGGAAGTATTGTAGTAGGGCAACAACTCGAATCTCAGAGAAGCTAATTTGTAATTAGAACTCGCCAACCTTGGTCTAAGGTGTAGCGGCACTACTTTGTGATTTAGACACAAGAGCACACGAAGTAGCAGCTTGTAGCACGAGGTAGGTGTCAGTACCTGACTTGTGGGATTATATCTTTTTCGTACGGTCTTTCTTGATCAAGAATACCTTTGATCAAGATAAGGGCTAGGGAGTCCTCTTGACCCAACCCAAAACCCTAACTCTACTAGGCCTGATAAATGTTTTGGTCCTAGGGTCCCTAAATTCCCTGCAGAGGTCTATCATTTGGTCAACTGATCTTTAGGGTGAGAACCCTAGATCATTCTTACACAGTTGATTAATCCTAACATTTGGAGAATGTGCGTAGGACCTTTAAGATCAAAAATATTAAATTGGCATTCTAAGTGCGATACTAGGCAGAATTTTAACATGGCTTAACCCTACCTAGCACATTGAGGTGACCATCATATGCTAACTAATCATACCTTTATGAATTTCATGTAGGCTACTCAATTACACACAAATTACTTAGTTGATCTAACCAAACCACGACTAAAGATGATCTTCCCCTTAAAGATGCAAATACTTTCTTCTAAACTTGCAAGTACTTTCCCTAAAGGATGTAAGTGTCCGCAAGACGTGTGAGATGTATCATTCCATGCAATTTCATGACTATAAACCTTTTTGCCTTTATGCAACTATAGGATCTACAGTGATCTTTCTTTTCCTTGCCCTATGTGATATTGATTGACATTCAAAGTTATTCTTATAATCCCTAGGTTGATGCATCAAATTCAAAGCTTTAGTATCTTTAATGCATCAAATTCAAAGTTATTCTTATAATCCCTACGTTGATGCATCAAATTCAAAGCTTTAGTATTTTTAATGAAGATGCATCCGTTTCCCAGTTTCGAATTATGATAAAGAAACTCTATAATGGATGCATCATTCTTTCATGGCCAGACGCCAATGAATATATCATTGATATAATCCTTCTTCTATCGCTTATCGCAACCTAAATTGTAACTAACATTGCATGCAAATTGCATAATATCAAAGTTCATAAATCTTTTCCTTTCAATGCAACTATTTAGACATCATTTAATGACCGTCTACGACTACCTTATACACACGAGACACCACCAAGAATTTATTAGATAAATGCGTTATGTGTTGTATGCCCTATCCTTTGTGAGATGCAACAAGGATGCCTTCACTCAGATTCATCTTTTAACGTATGCATCATACATTCGAAAATGTAGCTACTCTTGACCACGAAAGTGCAAGCAAATGCAAGTACTCGACATGCCACTAAACTTTGTAAATTGAATGAGTAAATGCATTTAAAGCTTCCCTACGAGAATTAAACATACGTTATGCATCCTTTCCATGCGGAAATATTTCTCGGAACCTGGGCATTCAATATCGGGGCATTGTCCACTCTCGTACTTTGGGTGGAAGCTCCCGTGTGCGCTCCTCTTGACTTTTGCTTAGGAGCCATTAATGCAGCATATTTTGACTCAGCGAACTCCCCCTTGGCACCCCTTACAAGTTCCGAAGTTGCTATTGTGCGAGACCTCCTTCTCTACGTAGGACACAAGTCTTACAAGACGCAGTTTTTTAAAAACTGGGAGGCAAGGGTGAACTAGGCCTAGGGAAGCTTCAATAGAAGCTTCCAAACTTCTGAAAGAAACAGGGAGATGACGTGGAGAAGATGATTGGGTGGAGATGATGATGACGATGGTGAAGATGACGATGAGGGAGATGACAACGATGATGATGATGATGATGATGATGATGATGATGATGATGATGATGATGATGGGGGTGCAGTAGTAGGCAGTGGCAGCAGCACGCGGCGGCAGCAACACGCGGCAGTAGCAGCACACGGCGGTGGCAGCAGACTGGCGGTGGCGGCTCCTGACGACGAGCAGTAGCACGGTGTCCTTCCCCTCTCCTCAAGCTTAGGAGGGGGGGTTTTTTATAGGCTGAAGGTGGGGGGGGGGGGGGGGGGGTAGCCACACAAGTGGCAGGTAGCATGCTTCCCCTTCCCATGCCCTTCCACACATACTCCCTCTCCCTGCCATGCAACAGTTGAAGGGGAGGGAGTTAATGTTAAAAAAATTTGCAAAATTATCCCCTTTTTTTTCGTGTGAAGGGTGTTCCTATGGTGGCTTACGGTTTTGAGCCATGGATTCATATGCACCATGCGGGAATGGTATTGTTAATGCATGAGGCTGGAGCACTTAGGCCAGAGTTTCGTTGTTGCGGAAGATTACTCGAAATTGCTTTTGCTCGGGATCAAGAGTCGTTAATATTTCCTTATGGAAATATTACATTCCCTCCCCCTTAGAGGAATCGAGATGTCCTCATCTCGAGAAGATCTGGGGCTATTGTTTGTTGAGAGTACTTTCATCCATCCAAGTGGCATGCTCTTCAGGGTAATCTTTCCACTGGATGAGGTATTCTCTCAGGGTCCTGGATCTCAAATGCCTCTCCCTAACATCTAAGATCCTGTCAGGCCATAGCTCAAGGACTCCTTGGCTCGACATTACAACTTGTTGATCATTAAGCACATGACTAGGGTTAGGCACATACTTTTTCAATAGACTGATATGGAATACATTATGAACTTTTAGGTTTTCAGGGAGTTGTAATCTGTAAGCATTAGGCCCTAGGCACTTGAGAATCCTGTAGGGTCCACAATACGTTGGACTTAGCTTTTTGCATTCACCCAAGGATAGGAAAATCTTCTTTGGACGTATGCGAATGAAGACCATATCACCTTCAACGAAGGATCTGTCTTGACGATTCAAGTCCGCATAGGCCTTCTTTCTGTCCTTAGCAGCTTGGATGTCATGTCTTATTGATTTGATTTGGTCATCCATGTCTTCCACATCTGCTTTAAAGCTTCAACCCTCAAGGTTGGATCCAAAAAGCTTAAAGGACTACGACAATCATGCCCATACAATGCTTGAAAAGGGGTCATCTGAATGCTTTGTTGGTAAGAAGAATTGTAGGCAAACTCAACCATTGGAAAATATTGAATCCACTTTTTGGGTTTGCGATAGCAGTGTGCCCTAAGCATATCTTCAATGACTTGGTTGACCTCATTTTGTTTGACCATCATTTTGGGGATGATAAGCTATACTGAAATAGAGTTAAGTCCGAATGGCCTTGAAGATAGCCCTCCAGAAGTGTGATGTGAAGAGAGAGTCACGATCACTAATGATTCTTATGGGTAACCCATGTAGTTTGAAAATCTCCTTGATGAATAACCTTGCGATGTCTGAGGCTTTATAGTTTGTCTTAACAGGGATAAGATGTGCAACCTTGGTGAGCATATCTACCACGACCATAATGGAGTTGTATCCTCCCTAAACTTGGGATAGGCCAATAACAAAATCCATACTAACGAATTCCCATTTCATTTGGGGAATGTCAAGTGGTTGCAATTTCCCTGGCATTTTGACATGTTCCGTCTTAATCCGTTCACAAGACAAACATTCCGTGACATATTTAAGAATGTCACCTTTGAGCCTATCCCAATAATAGCCCTTCCTGACCGCATTAAGGGTCTTGGCATAACCAGGATGTCCTGAGAAAGGGTAGTCATGGGCTTCCCAAAGTATCTTCTGCTTGAGTGATTGGCTTGCTGGAATACATAATCTTGTCCTATAGTAGACAAGTTCACTATTGATAGAGAATTCTTGATACTTTGTTTGTAGCTTTGAGTCTTGATCTTTGATGGGGATCTCGCTTAGCAATTTTTGATAGGTTGGGTCATGGCATGCCTCTTCTTTAGCTAGCTCAAGAATTGGGTTGTTTGGCATGGATACCTTTGTGGCTAGAGATCTTGCCCTTGGTGGATCTTGCAAAATCAGAGAATTCAGGAATGCCTTGCGACTGAGTGCATCGGCAACTACATTCTCCTTTCCAGGCCGGTATCTGATTTAAAATTCATATTCTTCCAGTACTTCAATCCATCGACGTTGCCTCATATTGAGCTCATTCTGGGTGAAAATCCATTTGAGACTCTTGTGGTCCGTCTCACTAAGGTAAATTTTTTACCCAACAAGTAGTGTCTCCAAAGTTTGAGAGCATGGATGACAGCCAACAGCTCCAAATCGTGGGTAGCATAGTTCCTTTCATGGCTCTTCAGTTTCCTTGAAGAGTATGCTACGGGATGACCTTCTTATATGAGCACACCTCCTAAGGCAAGTGCGCTAGCATCGGTTATCACTTCAAACTCTTTACTAAGATCCGAAAGTTTCAGGATAGGTGCTGATACCAAGCTTTGCTTTAATTTGTCAAAGCTGGACTGTTCAGCAGGTGACCATACAATTGATACTTGTTTCTTTAGTAGATCGGTCAGAGGCCCTGCAATCAAAGCATAGTTTTTTATCAAGACCCTTTACCATCCTATCAATCCAAGAAAAGTACGTATTTATTTGACAGAAGTTGGTGTTGGCCATTCCAGAACGTCTCTAGGATCTGTTGAAATTCCTTCCGCTGATACAATGAATCCAAGATATTCAATCTGTTGCTTGAAAAATGCACACTTCTTCTTCTTGGCATAAAGCTTGTGTGCCTTCATTGTCTCAAGGATGATGTGAAGCTGGGGTTCATGATCTTTTTCTAGCTTGGAGTAGACTAAGGTATCATCAAAGAAGATGAGTATGAAGTCATCAAGATAGGGCCTAAAGATATCCTGCATTAACCTGTTGAAGGTAGCAGGAGCATTTGTTAGCCTGTATGACATGACTAGGAATTCAAAATGTCCATACCTTGTGCTGAATGCCGTCTTCGGGATATCTTCTTCCTTGATCCTTATCTGATAATATCCAGACCTGATATCTATCTTAGAGAATATCTTCGCACCTTGAAGATGGTCAAGAAGTTTGGAATGGGGTATTTGTTTTTAATGGTTGATTGATTCAACCCTCTGTAGTCAATGCATAGCCGAAGCGTTCCATCTTTCTTCTTTTGGAACAACATTGGAGCTCCCCGACACGTGTTGTGTCATATCCATTTGTGGCGCGTATTTTAAGAGAGATAAACTTTGAATAATATGCATCCAGGGAAAGTCCAAGCTGCTTTAATTCATAGAATTCGTTCATCTTCTGTGTGCGGTAGGCAGGTGGCAGATATCTCCCTCGCACAGCTTTTTTAAGCTTCTCCCAGGTAACTGACCCTTCCGAGATCCCTTGGTCTCTGCACCATTGTTTCCACCAAAGTATTTCTTTGCCGGTAAGCTTCAGTTTGGCGAGCATAGCTTGGTTAGCGGGTGCAATACCTGCTGCCTCAAAATAATCCTCCATGGATTCAATCCAAACCTCGGCATCAGTTTGGACGGTCCTTCCCTTACCATCGAATTTAGGTGGCTTGATTTGTTTAAGAAGGAACTTCTTCTCCTGAATTACCACTGTACTTGGTGCAGGGGTCGGACTAGGAACCTGCACTTGAGGTTGTGCCTGGGCAATAAGATTCTTTACGTCAAAAACTTACTAAACATTTCTCACATCGGATTAAAATGACCAGTTCAGCTTTTAGCCAAGTGACCTAATCACTTAACCCCTTTACCAATACTTACAGCCATGACAAACAGTGATAAAAAGTCTATTTCATTCATGTGGGCATAGCCCTTCTGAGTACAATTATTTTGGGAAGGTAGAACAAGCTGATTGGCACATCAGTTTGGGAAAAATAGGATTGTGTTATATTCGGCTACGGGAATTGAGTAATAATATGGAGTGGGGTCATGGATTTTCAGGAATCGATAGGTCATAGGAAGCTTGGGGTATCCCTTCCTTTGATACCCATTCTTCTCATAACGTCCCAACACCTTGATTCTGTCGTCGGCAGGGATTATTCGAGTCACTTTCTCGTACACATACTTATTCTCCTTGACCTTCGGACCACCGACATGTAGGGTTGCGTTTGCGTGAGCCTCGACAAAGATGAACATATTCACGATCTTTAAATCCTCCGTCCACTTTATTCTCTTCAAGTTGGTCTGAAGGTATGCAAGTCGATGGGCCACTATGTAATATATTCCTGATTCACCCGTCCATCTCCGTTCCATGTACAAGGGTGAAGGATTGTAGATACGGTCGAGAATATTCATCATGCCTAGCCTCCGTCGATAATCTGAAGCACGCATTGCAGTCATAATCATAACCTAGAACACCAAGAATTTGTTCCATGCTTCACGACTCTGCAGCCCAGCATCCATAAGTAAGTAAGAAAATGTTCTTAACGGCAACATTGCTCTACTTCCCCTCATTAAGTTCCCTTGTAAATATTAGATCCCGTTGGTTCGCTCTAATACCAACTGTAACATGTCCCCGGTCCACTCATAGGACACGTCTTAGCAGCCCATCAAGAAGAGAGTCTAGCAAGTGCCGCCCGGCACTCACAAGGAATGTCACGAGGTTTGCAATCTAGGTCTTCCTGAGTCTGCTATGAAGCGGAAGCATTCCGACCATTCCCACTTAGGACCGACCTGAATCACGGTTTTCCTAATAGTCAAGTTCCTTGGAGGTAGCTAGCGTCGAGCCCTAGATGAACCACTTTGCGCAGAAACATCAAGGTCGAAGCGGATTTATACTGCACTTGGTTCACAGAGAATGGAAAATGAGAGGGATGAGAAGCTCGACCTCTCTGCCCATCAGGCATAGTCCCATTTCGTTCCCCTAAAACAACATAAATCAGGACTCTAGCTCTAATGATTCTAGGTCATTGTTACCTCGTTGTCAAATCCTTTGAGAAAAGTTCCCGGCCAACCGGGACCACCCTTCCATAGGACGGACCCAGAGTCACGTCCACCGCACTTTCCTTGGGTTGCTTTAGTTATCTAATTACATACCACATTTAGTTTGACAAGCAAAAACAATTTCCTTAATTAACCAATTAATCACTAGTTCCTTCACGTAACTTAGGCACTGACATAGAAAAACATTGTGAAGTAAGTTCCTTTTTCAACATCTGATCTTTATTTATCAGTCTTTGGAATACATCAAATAACCTGCCCGAAGGCTATACCAACAATCCTCAAGGATCATTATTCCAAAATTCGCCCGTTGACTAGTATATGGGCCTCGAGATCCCATCTCTAGTCATGTCAGCCTCTTGTGCAGTATTCGAAGGCAAGGGATTTATGGCCAGAGCCTTCCCTAGCACCCAAGCATCCTCCTGTTCCAAGTAGCACCCATGGAGAGACCTCTCGTAGTGGGTTTAGCCACGTACCCGGTGCGGCTAAAAACCCCCTTGGATAGGATCAGGCAGACTGTCGGACGTAACTGATACTGCCTCTCTCTCCACGCTTTCAACCTGAAGCATTAGTTATTTTTTCGGCATTAGTTCCTTGAGCAAAGAAGTACAAACAGTGCTCCTAAGTGTACAATCACGAGCATTCCAGTGGTCTTCTGTATGGCCAACTGCTAAGGTGTGATTCCTTCTCCTCGAATGCCTCCAGCATTTGATCCTAGATTAATCGTCACTTGGCAAGATCCCAAGAGTTTCGTAAGCTGAGTTGCTTGTTTACCCTTTTCTCCTTGGGTTAGGATTTATACCCTGTTGACCCAAATTGTCACTACTTTAGGTTTCCTTATATTGTGGTCAATAAATCCTGGCAACCCCGTCGTCCTAACTTGGTTGGTCAAATTGCTTCTTGGCAACTCCCCACTGCCCTAAACTTCGCAAAACAGTTCCCAAGAGGAAGTATTGTAGTAGGGCAAAAACTCGAATCTTAGAGAAGCTAATTTGTAATTAGAACTCGCCAACCTTGGTCTAAGGTGTAGCAGCACTACTTTGTGATTTAGACACAAGAGCATACAAAGTAGCAGCTTGTAGCACGAGATAGGTGTCAATACCTAACTTGTGGGATTATATCTTTTTCATACGGTCTTTCTTGATCAAGAATACCTTTGATCAAGATAAGGGCTCGGGAGTCCTCTTGACCCAACCCAAAACCCTAACCCTACTAGGCCTGATAAATGTTTTGGCCCTAGGGTCCCTAAATTCCTTGCGGAGGTTTATCATTTGGTCAATTGATCCTTAGGATGAGAATTCTAGATCATTCTTGCACAGGTGATTAATCCTAACATTCCGAGAATGTGGGTAGGACCTTTAAGATTGGAAATATTAAATTGGCATCCTAAGTGCGATGCTAGGCAGAATTTTAACATGGCTTAACCCTACCTAGCACATTGAGGTGACCATCATATGCTAACTAATCATACCTTTATGAATTTCATATAGGCTACTCAATTACACGCAAATTACTTAGTTGATCTAACCAACCCATGACCAAATATGATCTTCCCCTTAAAGATGCAAATACTTTCTTCTAAACTTGCAAGTACTTTCCCTAAAGGATGTAAGTGTCCGCAAGACGTGTAAGATGTATCATTCCATGCAATTTTATGACCATAGACCTTTTTGCCTTTATGCAACTATAGGATCTACAGTGATCTTTCTTTTCCTTGCCCTATGTGATATTGATTGACATTCAAAGTTATTCTTATAATCTCTACGTTGATGCATCAAATTCAAAGCTTTAGTATTTTTAATGAAGATGCATCCTTTTCCCAATTTTGAATTTTGATAAAGGAACTCTATGCATGGGTGCATCATTCTTTCATGGCCAAACACCAATGAATACATCATTGATATAATTCTTCATCTATCGCTTATCGCAAGCTAAATTGTAACTAACATTGCATGCAAATTGCATAATATCAAAGTTCATAAATCTTTTCCTTTCAATGCAACTATTTAGACATCATTTAATGACCGTCTACGACTACCTTATACACGAGACACAACCAGGAATTTATTACAATATGCATTATGTGTTATATGCCCTATCCTTTGCAAGATGCAACAAGGACACCTTCGCTCAGATTCATCTTTTAACTTATGCATCATACATTCGAAAATGCAGCTACTCTTGACCACGGAAGTGCAAGCAAATGCAAGTACTCAACATGCCACTAAACTTTGTAAATCGAATGAGTAAATGCATTTAAAGCTTCCCTACGAGAATGAAACATGCTTTATGTATCCTTTCCATGTGGAAATATTTCTCGGAACCTGGGCATTCAATATCAGGGCGTTTTCCACTCTTGTACTTTGGGTGGAAGCTCTCGCGTGTGCTCCTCTTGACTTTTGCTTAGGAGCCATTGACGCAGCAGATTTTGACTCAGCGAACTCCCCCTTGGCACCCCTTACGAGTTCCAGAGTTGCTATTGCCTGAGACCCCCTTCTCTGCGTAGGACACAGGCCTTGCAAGACACGGTTTTTTAAAAACCTGGAGGCACGGGTGAACCAGGCCTAGGGAAGCTTCAATAGAAGCTTCCAAACTTCTGGAAGAAACAGGGAAATGAGGGGGAGAAGATGATTAGGTGGAGATGATGACGACGATGGTGAAGATGACGATGAGGGAGATGACGACGACGATGATGATGATGATGATGAAGATGATGATGATGATGATGATGGGGGCACAGCAGCAGGCGGCGGTGGCAGTAGACTGGCGGTGGCGGCTCCTCACAATGGGCAGCAGCACGGTGTTCTTCCCCTCTCCTCAAGCTTAGGAGGGGGGTTCTTATAGGCTGAAGGTGGGGGGGGTAGCCACACAAGTGGCAGGTAGCATGCTTCCCCTCCCCATGCCCTTCCACCACTCAAGCTCCACGCATACTCCCTCTCCCCGCCATGCAACAACTGAAGGGGAGGGAGTTGATGTAAAAAAAAATTGCAAAATTATCCCCTTTTTTTTTTCCCCCTGTGAAGGGTGTTCCTACGGTGGCTTGCGATTTTGAGAAACGGATTCATATGCACCATGAGGGAATGGTATTGTTAATGCACGAGGCTGGAGCACTTAGGCCAGAGTTTCATTGTTGCGGAAGATCACTCAAAATTGCTTTTCTTCACTCCCTTTCCGGATCCTTCACAAATTGGTAGCAAAGGGGGGAGAAGAATAGCATGTTTTCTTAAAGGAAGGGGGGGGATGATCTATAAGGGAAAGATGGTGATAATTAAGGGGGGAAAAGGAAGAGGATTGATGTCCTTTCTTAAGGGGGGATTTTTATAGGGGAGGAGAAAGGTATTATTGGGGGGGTGTGACACGGGGTCCCCCTCCCTTTCCCTCCATTCAAGTGGCCTATTAAGTATATTTTAAAAATATATTTTAAAAATAATCAACAGCATTGATAGGGGGTGATTTTTTAAAAAATATATTTTAATATTAATTATTTTAAGGGGGGGCTTGTGGCGAGATGGGATATTACATTTGTCCACCAATAACATGATGGGAGGATTTGCTTGAGCTACTATGTTAAACACATGTCATACACATAAGAGGAAACTCACTTAAGAACATAAGAGAGATGGAGTCCAAAACATTTTTTTGCTAGTGTTTTCTTTCTTCTTTCTCACACAATACAATGTACACAAAGTATAGATAAGATACAATATAAAATAAAGTGGCCTACTAAGTCAAATAATGCATAATTAACTATACTAATTGAGTGGTGCTATAACCATGCCATCTCCATGTAGGTGTAACAAACCAAATATAATAAGTGTAAGTTAGTGGCTATTTGTGAATTATAATGATCAACAATGTGTTAAGTATAGACATGTGGACAATCTAACCAAGCAATCCATCATCAATGTCCATATGTGTTGAGCTTGCCATCTCAATACTCCTTCTCAATCTCAACTATATCTCTACAACCCCAAGTAAGCTTAAAATTTTTTGAAGCTTCTATGCACCCAATGCCTTTCTAAATATGTTATTTATCAGATATTGTGTGCTGACATGCACCATGTCAATTTCTCTCACAAATATCTTCTCTCTCAAAAAATGATGATACATCTCAATGTGTTTTGCCCTAGCATGGAATATTGGGCTGCTAAACCAATTGAACACTACTCATGTTGTCATAGTGAATGAAAACTAAACCATCACCCTACAAATCCAAATCACCCAATAGCTTTGGCAATTGTACCATCTCACATGCTGCTATAGCAACACCTCTATCGTCAATCTTTGTACTCAATAAAACAAATATTGATTACTTTTTGCTTCTCCAAGTAACAGTTGCACTACTAAGAAAAAAAATGAATCCATTAGTAGATATTCTACTAGACTTGCTACCAACCCATCTATTTCTATGTATCAAATACATGTACATCATTTCCTACCTCATGCAAAAGTCCATAATGCAAGGTGGGCCTCATATACCTCAATACATGACTAGCTGCATCCAAATGAGGCTTCCTAGGTACCTACATAAACTGACTCACAAGTCCAATAGCATAGCTCAAGTCTATCCTTATTACAATCATATAGATTAGACTCACAAGTATCTACATAAACTAACCCACAAGTCTAATAGCATAGATCAAGTTTGGCCTTATGATAGTCATGTAGGTCAAACTCCCTACTATCTTTCTGAATATACTAGGTATCTACATAAATTGACTCACAAGTCTAATAACACTTGCGATAGTCATATAGATCAAACTACCTCCTATCTTCTTGAACATAGTAAAGTCTTCCTTCTCATCCCCAACATCAGCACTTAACTTCACATTTTTCTTTGGCAATGGCATTGAAAGAGACTTACATGTCATTATATCATACTTGGATAACATATCCAAGCCATACTACCTTTGGGATAGCCATATACCATTTGTACATTTGATCACTTCAATATCAAGGAAGTACCACAACTCACCCAAATCTTTATCTCAAACTTTTCTTCAAAAGGCCCTTGACATTAACAATCCCACTATCAGCATTACATGTAATAATCAAGTCATCCACATAGATGACTATGATGACCAAACTTGCATCATCCTTCCTCATGTAAAATGAGTTATTTTAATTAGAAACATAAAAGCTAATGTTGAATATATACTCTCTGATCTTATTAGATCATACTCTAGGTGTTTGTTTCAGTCCATATAGAGTGTCTTCTTTGACTTCCGCACATATGTGGGATTCTCTATATCCTCATAACTTGCTAGCTGCTCCATATATACCTCTTCTTGCAAATCGGCATGCAAGAAGGCATTCTTTACATCCATTTGTTGTAATCTCCAACCTTTGGAAACTTCCAAAGCAATTACATATCTAATAGTTGCCATCCTAGCAATTGGACTAAGTGTCTCTTCATAATCTATACCATACATCTATGCATAGCCGTTTGCAACTACCTTGATTTTATACTTGCTAATAGAAGTATCTATAATATGCCTTATTTTATAGACTCACTTACAACCAATAGCTTTCTTACCCTTAGGCAATGATACTAGATCCTAAGTCCCATTGGCCTCTAATGTAGCTATCTCTTTATCCATTGTTGCATCCCAATGGACATGACCAATAGCTTCCTCAAAACAAGTGGGCTCCACATTCTCAACTATCTTTACCCCATATATAAGCATAATGGTGAGCTCAATAACCCTCAAAACCAAATCTTCTAATTGGATATCTCACATTGCTAGACCTATGTACCACTGGATCACTCAATGGAGTCTTTCCATTACCATGTACTCTCTATGTACCTAGTGTGTTGACTAAGGGAATACCCAGCTCACCATCCAAGCTACCTAAGCCACTATAGTCTTTATCAAGTACTAAATGATTGGTAGATACATTATTACCATTTGACACTTCCTTCTTCCCTTTTTCATTACCTGCAACACTAGTAGATGCACTTGAAAATGTGGTGTTCCTCCTTAGTCTCCCAAACCAAGGACTAGCTATAGATTTACTACTAAATGATGTCTTAGGTCCATTCGTGATTTTTAATTTTTTGTCTACACACTATCATGATTATCAATGTCATCCAATGCAACTCCACTAAATGCATACCAACTGCTCATCTTATAAAAAAAAACATCCCTACTCACCCAAAATTGCCAATAATAAGGTTATGACAGTGATACCCTTTCTACTTAGTAGAGTATCCAATGAAAATGCAATTTTTAGCCTTTGCATCCAACTTTTTTCTTAACTCATTAGGCAGATGAACATGTGTAATAAAACCAAACACTTTGGAGTGTGATTTTTCATTTCTGTAACCCCATTTTGTTGTGGGATATACCTGCATGTAAATTGTCACTTTATCCCACGAGATCTCAAAAAATCACAAAACTTATTAAATAGGTATTCTCTCTCTCCATCTAACCTCAACCATTTAGCTTTTAAGCATGTTTCTATTTCAACAATAGGCTTGAAACTTTTGAAGTGCTCAAACACTTTACTCTTTTCCTCATGAAATATACCTAGAGTTTTCTAAAGAAATTATTTGTAACAAAATTACTGCACTATAAGAGATACATTTTGGGTAGGCCCCCAAATATCTATATTCACAACATCAAGTATATTCTTGTTTACATCTTTGTCATGTGAAAAGAGTTACCTTGTGTGCTTCCTAAATTGACATGCTTCAGAAACTTTATTTAATTCTACAACTTTGAATGTAGGTAAGCCTGTAACCAACCCTTTGGATTGCATTTTTACATATTTACATATCCAATATGTTTGTGCCTTATTTCAATGTTGGCAACCACACCTTTACATTTAGCACATATAGCAGCATTTATAATAGAGATTCTAGTATCCAAAGCGACTAGCTCTACTTCCTTTTGCAACCAACTTGCACTTATTGTGAAAATCTTCAACAAAATAACCATTTGTGTTAAATCTAACCTACAACTCTTGCTCTACCAATTGACTAATAGAGGAAAATTCTTTATGATGGATGACATATGTAAAACATCTAACAAATACTTTGTCTCTGCTAACCACCATGCAAGGACAATGGAACTTTTTCAATATGTGAAATTGAATGACATGAATCATCATCTATCTCTATATAGCCTAGACTTTGTGAATCTTACATCTCTACAAACCATTTAGCATGGCTGGTCATATGACTAGATGCACCTAAATCAATATACCATACATCATCATATGTCCCCTTTCCTGTAATAGCATTCACCATATCTTGCATGGCAAAAAAATGCTCATTTTTATCAAATGACCTTTTTATCATGTTTGAGTTTTGTGGTATAAATTATGTGAATAAACCCACTAAAAGGATAATTAAAAAAGTTGTCTTTACATATCAAACATAAACATATTAGGTTAATTAAATAACTAAAATACACCATTGAGAAAAGCGGGAGGGTAGAACCTCGACAAGTCTAGATAGATGGTCTCATTAAGGCGAGAGTTTTCCTTCGAAGTACTATAATTAGGAAAAGATTGAATACTTGACTACCTAGTGTGTCATCTAAAACCACGACTTATCCCAAGATAACTACTTACTTTTCCATGATTTTGGAGACACGTAGACCGCCTTGATGCATTCCTTGCATGTTGTCATAATCCGACGCCCCTTCCCCCTCATCCTTTCAACCCACATGAACAATAATTATGGAGAGAGAGAAAGAGGAGAGAGAAATAGTGATTTCTAACTTTTAGCATAGTACATCATTTCTCACGCTTGTTACGGTGATTTAAGAAAAAAATTACTACATCTCATGCCAAGGCTACTCCTTATTTGATTGGTTACAAAATCAATTTTTTAAGCCCATGAGGGGATGCATCAAAAAATACCCCCCACATGAAGATTTTGTGGGTTTTAACCCCCTTAAGCTTAATTACTCAAAAAATTAGTTTATCCCTTTGTGTATCCACTATTGGCAAGTGGTTTGCTTAAAATTAGAGACCCAAATAAACTTGGATTTGAGATTTCAAAACACATGCACATTCTTGGCATCATTTTTTACTGGTTTGGCCTCCTAGATGCTATTTTTAGCTTTTGGATTAAGTAGATGCTTTGTAATTTGAAAGTAGCGCTTTTTTAAATGGGCCATCTAACAAACTAGTTTGATTGATGAATGGATGCTTTCAACATGTTTTGGACCACATGCTTTGACTTAGAAAACTTTGGTGCCTCTTGATTTTTATTGGAAATGCTCTATTTTTTGCTTCAGTCTTGGTATCTAAATACGCCTCTGCTACCAATGTTACTCCTCCATACTCTACTTTAGTGCCTTAATAATGCTATTTTAGGTTGTTTCTTGCCACTGCAACTCACTATGGTTGAAACAAGTGGAAAATTATACCACTGGTAGATCTTCTATCCATAATACTTCTTCCTACTTAGTTTGCATCTACATATCCAAGAAGGTAGGCTTGATTCCTTTCTTATAGAAGAAGCCATAACTCATTGTCTTCTTTACATATCTCATCAACACTCTTCTTACTGCATTGAAGTGTAATTTGCATGGGTTTTGCATAAACTAGCTCATCACTCCAACTACATAAATCAAATCTAGTCTTATTATGGTTAACTAGATCAAACTACCAACTATCTTTCTAAACATACTAATATCTTTAAAATATTCCCAATAAGTATCTTAGTAGTCCAATGTTCCTAATGTCAAGCTTCTTATGTGAGCCATGATTTACTTCTACAATCTCTTTCTCAAGAGCACCTATTATGATAAAATCATCAACATAGATGACCACAACCACCATACCATCCTCAAAATGTTTGGCATAAAGGGCTATACTTTATTGAAAACCCCCCATGATGCATAGAAACTTGATTATCCTATCATATCGAGTCCTAGTGACTTGCTTCAATCCATACAATTATCATCATCTTTGAGGCAACAAGAATGTGTTCAGAGTCTTTAAATAATGTCATTGATTGTTCTTTGATGTAGGTAGCTCCATGTCTTCCTACAAGTGGGTCAAACAAGTCTTCCATGTAGTGCAATTGGGCAACAAGAATAATGTTGCTTTTCATGAGCAGTAACCACTCAAAATACTTCGTACTTGGCATAGAATTTGTGTCCAAAAACACAAGTGAAAGTAGTGTGAAAAATATAGGTGTGATTGCCAATATCTTAACAACAATGCATTCCTTAGCTTCCATACATAATGCAAATAGTTGGGATATAGATACACTTTTTTCTACCCCATGGTACACCTTCTCTCCCAATGTAGCATTCAAGAATGCATTCTTAGCATCCATCTAATATAGATTCTAATCATAGATCACAGCTAAGGCAATAACTAATTTGACTACAATCGTTTTTTGCAATTAGACTAAATGCTTACTCATAATCTAATCCATAATTTTGATCATACACTTTTGCAACCATCCTTGCTTTACACCTTTCAAGTCAACCATCTAATCTACACTAGAATTTATACACCCACTTGCAACCAATAACTTTCTCCCCAAAATCCCAAGTCTTGCTCTTAATTAAAGCATTCATTTCCTCTCTCTAGTCTTTACTCTCAACTACTTCATCAAAGCATGTTGGCTTTGATGCTCTACATAAGAAACTATATATCTATATAAAACATTTTCATATACCCATCTATCACTTGGATACCTTACTATTTCTAATCTTCTCAATTGAGGTGTGCTAGATAGTGTCTCAAATCCACTATTATGTATGGTGGTAGAAACTTTTCTACACTTCTTATAATTGGATTTTAACATGAGTTTTTCCAAACTCATCATCCAATGACTCATCTTTTGAAATTTCACCAAGAATCCTTTTTTTTTAAACAATTTTAGTGTATTTTATGTGGTCCTTAATCTAGCATTCCATGGGCTAATACTTCCCCTACTTTTTACATTAGCTTATGGCCCAAATACATCCTAAATGTATTGATTTCCATGGGCTAATACGTCCACTACTTTTTGTATTGGCTTATGGCCCAGATACATCCTAAATGTATTGAGTTCCATGAGTTTTTTTTTGCAATTTTATTTACATAAACATCCTCATGATTGCTCTCATAAGTATTCATGTCAATTATAGCCACAAGTTTATATCATGACTCATATTCTCACTGAATCTCATATCCCCACTTATGAAAGCCTCTCTATTAAGAAAGTCATAGCTTATATCCCTTCCTTTCATCATGATAACCAAGAAATGTGTATTTAACTATCTTTGGTTCCATCTTCCTTTTCAAATCACTAGGGGCATGCACATAATATATGCGACCAAACACCTCGAAGTAAGCAACTATAGGCTTTTATCATAAAGTGACATATGTTGCACAAGTGTTATATGAAAAGTCTCCAAATAAAAGCACAAAATCAATACTTCTTCTTCTTCAGGAAGGCATTATTGACATCCATTTGCTACAAATTTCAACATTTGAGTACTATCAAAGCAATCACACATCTAACACTTGCCATCCTAGCAACTAGGCTGAATGTCTCTTCATAATCTATGTCATATGTTTGAGCATAGCCTTTTGCAACTAGCCTAGCCTTATACATGCGAACCAAACCATCTGCATTATGCTTGATTTTGTAAAACCATTTATAGCCAATAGCTTTCTTTTCCTTAGGCAAGGGTATCAAATCCCAAGTCTTATTGACTTCTAATGCAGCCATCTTCTCACCCATTGTTGCGTCTGAATGAGCATGACCAATAGCATCCTCAAAACAAGTGGACTCAACATTGTTGAGAAACACGAACCTAGAACTAGATCACCTAAGGTGGATGCAAGTCAAACACATTATATATTATCAGAATGAGGATTTGTAACTCAAGTGAATTAGGTTCCAAGATAGATTAGCTTGGACTCATAAACACAATCTTGAGGGACTCAAATTGAAAGTACTATTACATTTAAATGAGTGTCAAGTACATGCTTATATAGCTTTTTGAATAGTAACATTGTTCCTCTCTATGCTTATGGGATTTAGGACCTCTCTTTCTAGAGCATACATATTTGTCTATCTCTCATACAAAGCCTCTTATGGGTAGCCTCTTCTAGGAATACATCCAACCTCTACAGGTGTACATGCAAGCATCATTTGCAATTCTCAACACCCCCTCTCAAATGATGAATCTCTACCCTTGCTGGCTTTTGTCCCCCCTACATGATGATATAGCCCAAGAGACTAGCTCTTTGGCAGCCTAGTCAAGTTAAGGCTTGAGACTTTACATTTTTGGTAGGGTTTTTACATCCACAATGGGAAACAAAATGTACTACAAAAAATAAGGATCCACTATGGGAAAGTTTTTGTTCTTGACAACAGAGAATATTTTCTTCATCTTCTTTGTGCTTCTTTCGCACTCTTTGGTGCAGTCTTTTGATCTTCTTGGACTTGTTTTTTGTCTTCATGCTCTTTGTCTTTGTTGTGATTCTTGTCCCTTTGTTGACCTGTGGTACTTCTCCTTTTTGCTTTATGTTTTTACAAATGAACACACTGATGGGTACATGGGCTTGGTTTGACAAACTCTTATACATTGAAGTTCGAGATACGTGAAATCGTTCTTCCAACTGATGGCTATATTATTCTGATTCAGCAGACACCTGCAGAAAGACTCCATGATTTGGGCCTCACTTTTGTGAATAATCTGATTGACTAGAGTGAATTAATGGTGATGGCCTCCAGGAGATCCACTTCGACAACTTCCAACTTAAGGACCTGAGAACAAACTCTACATTCATGCAACTCACCTTTCCTAAACCATAGAACGTCATGCTCGTCTTCTCCAACTCCTCCTTGAACTATCTTTAGTAACACCTTTTTCCAAGGTTTTGCTATTGTTGAGAAACCACCCTGTATAGTCTTGAGGAAGTGGTTCATCAATGGTCATGCAGGTCTTGCAAAAGAAGGTAAGTTTGGAGATGGTGCACGATGGGAACCCTCTTTTGACCTGATGGCCATCCTTTGAATGAGATTTATTGGGTCCCTTCCCTGCCATCCAAGCTTGAAAGAAATTTTTGACTACCATAGTTGTTCCCATAAGCTCCAGCTGAGGGTGCAAAGTTTTGTAAAGCAACAGGGGTGGCAGCACCACTAGACACTAACATAGCAGCATGCTGAAATACAAAGACTTATGACTATCAATCAGTGACTTGCAGTAACGCATGTAGCTCTAAGACAAGAGCTTATTTCTGCACATCGTTAAACTGTATGTATGCATCAAAACAAGATGGGTGTTGACAATGAAATGGAACAACGCCTAACAATCATGCAAGTGTGGAGGCAAGAGCTTGCAGATGCATAGCAAGATGTTCACAAACTGCATGAAGCATTAACTGTTGTTCGGGTAGAGAAAAACCAGCATATGCGAGGTACTGTTGACAAAGTTGCACAATTAGAAGCTGAACTCAAAGCAACAGAACCAATGAGTTTGAGAAGTTACATGCAGAACTGGCCATTACAGGCAGACAAGCATGAAAGAAGAAAAACACACCACTAGCTACCTAGCTTAACCATGGCTCTGATACCATGTTGAGAAACACGGACCTAAAACTAGATCGGCTATGGTGGATGCAAGTCAAACACATGATACATTATTAGAATGAGGATTTGTAACTCAAGTGAATTAGGTTCCAAGATAGATTAGCTTGGACTCATAAACACAATCTTGAGTTACTCAAACTGAAAGTACCATTACATTTAAATGAGTGTCAAGTACATGCTTATATAGCTTTTTGGATAGTATCATTGTTCCTCTCTGTGCTTATGGAATTTAGGACCTCTATTTCTAGAGCATACATCTTTGTCTATCTCTCATACAAATCCTCTTATGGGCAGACTCTTCTAGGCATACATCCAGCCTCTACAGGCATATATGCAAGCATCATTTGCTATTCTCAACAAACATCATCAATTACCTTTACCATTATGGTGAGCTACATAACCTTCAAAACCAAATCTTTTAACATGGTATCTAGCCCTACTAGACATGCGTACCACTGGATCTGTTAATGGAGCATTTGCATTATCATGTGCTCTCTGTACACCTAGTGTGTGTTGTGACTGAAGGAATATGAAGCTCATCATCCAAACTCTCTGAACCACTAGAATCTCCATCAAATTCCAAATGACTAGGAGATGCATCATTACCATCCAATACTTTTTTATTTCCTTTGTCTTTACCTGCAATACTTTAGATGCACATGAAGATGTGGGGCTACTCCTTAGTCTCCCAAACCAAGGGCTACTCATAGATATAGTACTAGATGATATTATTGGTATACTAGGGCTCTATGATTCTTGCTTTTCATTTTGCACATAACTATCATGATTATCATCATCCAATGCATCACCACTAGATGCATACCAACTACTCATCTCACTAAAAATAACATCTCTACTCACTCTGAACTCACCTATGACATGGTTATAGCAATGATACCATTTCTGCTCTAAAGAGTATCTAATAAAAATACAATTTTCAGCCTTTGGATCAAGCTTCTTTTGCAACTCATTTGACACATGAACATATGTGATACAACCAAACACTTTCAAGTGTGACACATTGGGCTGCTTGTCTATAAAGCATTCTTTGGGGGTTCATCTCATGAACTCTAGCTATGGAAGCTCTGTTCATAATAAAGACAGCAATATGCATAGCTTCACACCAAAAATGTTTTGGTGTATTCTTTTCAGCCACTATTAATGCTTGTGTAGCTTTTGCAATATGCCTAGTTTTTTCTTTTGCGACCCCATTTTTCTGTGGGATATACTTGCAAGTAAACTATCTTTTTATTCCATGAGACCTTACAAAGCCACTAAATTCATTAGAGTGGTACTCTCCCACTCCATTAATCTCAAGCACTTAACTTTCAAGCCTCAAGAGTAGCCCTGAAAGTTTTAAAGTTCTCAAATACATCACTCTTTTCCTCCATGAAATATATCCACACCTTCCTTAAAGAATCATCAACAAACATAATAAAGTATTTGGTGCCACCAAGAGATACATTCTGTGTAGGTACAATATCAAGTATATTTCTGCTCACATCTCTATCATGCAAAAAAGGTTGTCTTACATGCTTACCAAACTGGCATGCTTCAAACACTTTGTGAAATTCTACAACTCTAAAAGTAGGCAACCCTATAACTAATCCAAGGTGAACATGTGGCCAACTCTACTTCCTTTTGCAACCAACTTGCACTTATCATTAAATTCTTCTCAAAAAAACCTTTTATATTAAATCTAACTTGTAACCCTTGCTCTACCATTTGGCCAACATACACTAAATTCTTTGTGATTGATGGCACATGTAATACATTTTACAGACTCTTTGTCTGGCCATCATGCAAGGACAAGGGAATCTTTTTAGTGTGTGAAATTGGGTGGGTTGAATTATCACTCATCTACATATAACCCGGATTTTGTAAAACTTGCATCTTTTCAAATCATTCAACATGACTGGTCATATGATTAGATGTACCTGAATCAACATACCATACATTATCATATGTCACCTTTTCTATAACAATATTCATAATATGATGCATAATAAACATATGCTCATTTTTGTATTCATTTTATCATGAAGACGATGCATAGTTTTCTTGCTACAATTTACCATTGTGCATATCATCCTCCTTAGCATAACAATGGGATGAATATGACCTGTTTTTCTATAATAATGGCAAAAAATAGTAGAATTTCTAGAACCTCTATTCTACCATCAACCTCTTCTTCTAGAGCTCCCCTTATCTCTAAAGTTTCCACGGTCTCCTAAAATCAGCATTTTATATAATTATTGATTGAACATGTTTTGTTGGTTATCCCCAGCACATCCCATACCACAACCTCTCAAAGAGGATCTTCCACATCCCCTTCTTAAAGTCGAGTAAAATTCTTGGACTTGTTCACCATTTCTTTCAGATGAGTCACCCTGCATATTGATCTCTTCAATGATCATGAGAGAGACCAACTCATCAAAATCTGAAAATGGCTTCCATACATATACAAAAGTGACTAATGATTTTCAAGCCTTTCCATTATTAAGGCTACCCAAAGCAGATGAAACCAAATCATCATCATCATCATCAGGCATTGCATCAATAATTTCCAAAGCATCTGAAATGCTCATCACCTTCAAAATATACTCATTGACAGACATTTTCCCTTTCTTCAAAGTATTCAAATCTTGCTTGAGTTGTATCTTTTGTGCCTTTGTATTACTGAAAACATGTTCTTAAAAATTGTCCAAGCTACATGTGAATTTTCTGCATTCTTGATATGTCCCAACATAGTGTTGAGATATCGAGCTCCACTCGTGATACGCCAGGGTGACCGTTGTGTATTTATGTCACCGACTTGTCAGTTGCAGATGTGGTTGGTACACTGCCCATGAATAATAGCTACATGACAGCCATCCTTATCTACTCTAGTTCGTGGCTCAGTTAGTATGCCACCTTAGTTAGTTGAGTTTGGTTTGAGACCCATATATAGGGTTCTTCTATTTCTTTGTATGAGAGTTCTTTTTGGCTTACACAACTAAGAAGAGGAAAACTGTTTTCAGCCTCCACCCTTATGTGTATTCCCCCATTGTGCAAGCAAGAAAGCTACAAGTGAGACTCCTTCCTTCTCTCCCACAATCTTGGCATGGTATCAGAGCCTTGTTCGTGGTAAGGAGCTCAAGAAAGCAAGCCAAGCTCGCGGTGTTCTGGTAAGAGGAGCAGTGTTGCTTTCATTTTCTGTTTTGGGAGCAGATCTCTGCAGGTAGCACAGCCGGAAATTGCAAGAGTGCATTGTCTCAGGTTGAGACGCCCTTCGCGGTGAAGCAAGAGGGCAGTATATGCTGCGGGTAAGGGCTTTAGCCCTTGGCGACCCTGTTTTTTTGATTTGAGGCCATTTCGGGGCCTATTTTGGAGGCGGAAGTTTTCTGCACGCACTCAGGAAAAGGCCCAGTTTTATGCTGTGCGACCACTGTTCTATAGGTCGGTGAAAAGTTACCACAGAAATTGCATCGTATGCTTATCTGCAGAGACATTGGGAGTTACAGAATCATCCTTGGTTTCTGTTTATGCAAAATCGTCACTAGGAAGTGACTGTGTGGTCAAATACCACTTTCGCCAGTTTTGCAGATTTTCCCTTGTGAGGGTGAAGCTGTGTTTTTTGCAGTGACAGAATTTTTTGCAGTAGTCTGTAATGGCGTCTGATTCTCTTTCACAGATTGTAACTGAAAAGCTTGACAAGAACAACTTCCAAGCATGGAAGTTTAGAATGACGAATTTCCTTATGGGAAAAGGATATTGGGAATTTGTTGCAGGAAATGAAGAAGAACCAGTTCTTCCTGATGTTCCCAATCAACAGCAAATGTAGGCATTCAAAGCATGGCATGAGAGAGCCAGGAAAGTTATGTACTGGCTGTCTATCAGTATTTCAGACTCTATGATTGTGCATATTCAGGATGCAAGTACGCCAAAGGAGGCATGGGATACTTTGTCAAAAATGTATAGCACAAATACGCAAGCCAGGAAAATGCAACTCAAGCAAGAGTTGCATAATGTGCAAAGAGAAAATATGAGCATCAATGACTACCACATGAAGGTGAAGAAGATTGCAGATGCACTTGCTTCCATTGGATCGCCAGTGGAAGATGATGATTTAGTTTCTGTGACCTTGAATGGTCTAGGAAAGAATTATGCACAGTTTTGGACATCCATTTCAGTTCGTGAAAGATTTCTTGATTTTGAGGAGTTGATTGCTCTTCTAATTTCTGAGGAGCAGAGAAATGGTGGTGCATCTTCTTCAGGAGGAACTTCAAAAGAAGCTGTCTTCTACTCAAATGCTGGAAGAGGTAGAGGCAGAGGTAGAGGAGGCCGGTTTGGAGGCCGTGGTAGAAATCAGAATATGCAGCAAACTCAAGAAAACCAGTCCTATGGAGGAGGATGTGGTAACTCTAGAGGCAGGGGGAGCCAAAGAGGTCGTGGTGGATGGCAAAGAGGTCAAAATGCAAACAGTAATGTTGAATGCTACTACTGTGGTAAAATGGGTCATATGGATAAGGACTGCTATAAAAAGCAGAATGACATCATGAATGGAAAACTGCAACAAGGGAATTATGCATCTTCTAGTAGACAGGGTGATGACAGAAATGAGCATTTGTTCATGGTGCAGCACATGAACAATTCTGTGACAAGTGCAGAAGAAAGCAATGATGTATGGTATGTTGACTCAGGTGCATCAAACCACATGACAGGTCATGCAGAATGGATGGAGGATGCAAGGAAAATGGAAAAACCAGGATTTGTGGAGACTGGTGATGATACTGCACATCCTATTGTGCAGATTGGAAAAATTCCTTTGTCTATGCAGGATGGGAAAAAGAAATACCTATCCGATGTATTTCATGTCCCGAATATCACCAAGAATCTGGTTTCTGTAGGTCAAATGGTTGAGCAGGGCTTGCAGGTCAGATTTAATCCTCATGGATGCTTTGTTGAGGATATGAAAAATAAAGGTCGCTTGATAGCAAAAGGAAAGAAAAAGGGTAGAATGTTTACGTTGGATGCAGACATGTCTGAATTGAGTGCAGCAATGTTTGCACATGGGACCGGTGTAGTTGCAGATATTGATATCTGGCATAAACGCATTGGTCATGTTAATGTACAGCGACTTAAATCAATGCACGCCCAAAATATTGTTGCAGGTTTGCCTAAATTCAAGGTTGCAGAAATGCATAAGGTATGTGAAGCCTGTCAGTTTGGAAAACAGGCAAGGAAACCATTTCCTAGACATGTTCAAGAGAGTAAGAAGCCATTGGAATTAATCCACTCTGATGTGTGGACTACTAAAGCTGCATCTCTTGGAGGCTGTCATTATTTTGTCACTTTTATTGATGACTATCGCAGAAAAGTTTGGGTGCATTTTATGAAAAAGAAAAGTGAAGTTTTTGGGCATTTCAAAACTCTTAAGGCTATGGTTGAAAAAGAAACAGGCCTGCAAATAAAATGCCTAAGGTCAGATGGAGGGGGAGAGTACCTCTCAAATGAGTTTGCAAGGTTCCTGCAAGAGCATGGCATAAAGCAGCAATATTCATGCATTCATACGCCACAACAAAATGGAATTGCAGAAAGGAAAAACAGGCATATTGGAGAGGTATCTCGTGCCATGCTTAATGAAAAAGACCTGCCAGATTTTTATTGGGCTGAAGCAGTTGCTACAGCAGTCTACATAATGAACAAGACTCCCACTGCAGCAATACATGGAATGACTCCAGAGGAGGGGTATACTGGTAGGAAACTAGATATTTCTCATTTGAAAATTTTTGGTTGCATTGCCTATGTACATGTGCCAGATGAGTTGAGATCCAAGTTGGATCCAAAAGCTGAGAAGTGCATCTTTATTGGTTACTCTCTGCAGCAAAAAGGGTATAGATGCTATAATCCTTCTACTCGTAAGTTTACAGTGAGCAGAGATGTTGTTTTTGATGAGATGAGTAGCTGGTATAAACCAGTAAATGTGATTGATGATGTAGATGCACAAAATGGTAATGCTGCACAGAATTCACAGCAGCAGTCACAAAATATTAGTGGACCTGGAGCATCCTCTAGCAGTGGTTCACATTCTTTGCCATGGACAGGCAGATTGAGATCAAGAGAATCTTCTCAAAGCAATGCAGATAGTGGTATGCAGGTATCACAAAAAGGAAAAGAGAAGGTTGATCAGCCCATGTTTGATGTGAATGCAGGTCACTCTTATGTGGATGGTGAATCCAGTGGCTCAGAACAGAGCATTGATGATGAGTTGGGTATTCCTTCTATTGTTACACCTAGAGTAAGGAAGACCAGGGATGTTTTGAGAGGACCCGGGAGTGAACCTACTTTGCGCAGGTCTACGAGAGCTAGGTATCCTGTGGATAGGCTGAAATATGATGGATTTACAACCATTCACTATGCATATATGGTCAAAGTGATACAGGAACCAGAATCCACTTCTTTTGAGCAAGCCATGGGAAAAGAAAAATGGGAGAAAGCCATGGATGAAGAAATGGATGCCTTGGAAGCAAATGCTACATGGGAATTGGTACCTTTGCCTAAAGGTAAAAATGCAATTGGCTGTAAGTGGGTTTATAAGGTGAAGCACAATGCAGATGGTTCTGTGAACAGATACAAGGCAAGATTAGTAGTCAAGGTGTATGCACAAACATATGGCATTGACTATGAAGAAACATTCAATCCGGTTGCAAGGATGGCAACCATAAGAGCAGTCATTGCTATGGCTGCATCAAAGGGATGGTCTTTACATCAGATGGATGTAAAGAATGCCTTCTTGCATGGTGATTTGCAAGAAGAGGTCTATATGGAGCAGCCACCAGGTTATGTGAATGCTGTTCATCCTGAGTTTGTTTGCAGGTTGAAGAAAGCCTTGTATGGCTTGAAGCAAGCACCTAGAGCATGGTCTGACAAGATAGGACAGTATCTTGTCACTATTGGCTTTCAGATTTCCAAGGCAGATTTCTCACTTTATGTGAGGAAAACAGAGAAAGGTATTATGCTACTTGTCATTTATGTTGATGATTTGATTATGACAGGTGACAGTGATGAAGATATCCTTCATGTGAAAATGCTATTGAAGCAGAAGTTTGAGATGAAGGATTTGGGAGAGCTGCGTTATTTCTTGGGCATTGAGGTGATTAGATCACCAAGTGGGATACAGCTCTTGCAGAGGCAGTATGGATTGGACATGCTGTCCAAATATGGGATGACAGGCTGTAAGCCTATTTCAGTTCCTTTGGAGCAGAATGTGAAGCTGAGCACAGATGCAGGTGAGCTTCTAGAAGACCCTACTATGTACAGATGCATAGTAGGAAGTTTGATTTATATGACTATTACCAGGCCAGATTTGAGCTATGTTGTTGGATTGGTAAGTCAGTTTATGCAGGCTCCAAGGGAACCACATTTGGATGCGGCTAGACGCATACTCAGGTATGTGAAGTCCACATTGCAGTATGGACTATTTTATGAGACTGAGGTTCAGATACAGTTGCATGGATACACTGATGCTGATTGGGCTGGTAGCATTTCTGATAGACGATCTACTAGTGGATATGTGTTCTCTTTTGGGAGTGCTGTAGTCACTTGGAGCAGCAAGAAACAGCCTACAGTTGCCTTGTCGAGCACAGAGGCTGAGTATAGGGGTGCAGCAATGGCTGCATGTGAGGTAGCTTGGTTGCATAAGCTACTTTATGATATGCATCAGTCTACAGATGGGCCAGTTGTCATTTACTGTGACAACATGAGTAGTATACACTTGGAAAATAACCCAGTCTATCATGCTAGAACAAAGCACATTGAGGTGCATTATCACTATGTGCGAGAGAGGGTTTTACTAGGTCTTATTGATCTAGTTTATGTCAGCACAGAGGATCAGGTAGCTGACATATTCACGAAGGCATTGGGCGCAGAGAAGCTGCGCAAGTTCAGAGACCTGCTTAGTGTGTAGGAATTGGGATTGAGCTCGAGGGGGAGTGTTGAGATATCGAGCTCCACTCGTGATACGCCAGGGTGACCGTTGTGTATTTATGTCACCGACTTGTCAGTTGCAGACGCGGTTGGTACACCGCCCATGAATAATAGCTACATGACAGCTATCCTTATCTACTCTAGTTCGTGGCTCAGTTAGTATGCCACCTTAGTTAGTTTAGTTTGGTTTGAGACCCATATATAGGGTTCTTCTATTTCTTTGTATGAGAGTTCTTTTTGGCTTACACAACTAAGAAGAGGAAAACTTTTTTCAGCCTCCACCCTTGTGTGTATTCCCCCATTGTGCAAGCAAGAAAGCTACAAGTGAGACTCCTTCCTTCTCTCCCACAATCTTGACACATAGTATTATCAATGATTGCGGATAGCCAATACTGTCACAGCAGGGGTAAAGGCGCCTCCACCTAGCCACCCATGTATTACTACACTGACAGTATCTATGCATGCACACTGCAAGTGGCAAGCACCCATCACTGTCATTTTATTTTTTATTCTTTTAGTGATAGATGAATAAAGGGAAGGCCGATCGCACATTGTGACTGTTGGAGTTCCCACATTGTGAGTCTCTCTCTCTCTTGCTCTTGCTCTTACTCTTGCTCTCCTACCATAGATCTCACGTACAAGCTTCAATCCTTCCTCACCTTTCAACTGGTATCAGAGCATGGTTGCTTAAGCATTTGAGCTTGGTCCATGACTCCTTCAGCATTCATTCGAATCCCTATACCATTGGTTCTCACTCTTGGTAGCCATATCTGACTCCTTCGAGCTTCACTTCCCAAGCACCTACCCGGCCCATTTGGGCGCCCTTAGGGCATTCCTTCAAAGGTATTGAAGCATCTTTTTGAGTGTTTATTTTAGTTTTTAGGGTACAGTAGGAAGGGGCATCCATAGCTCAACCATTGGAGCTCCCCCATTTCATATCTTGGCTCCTGCCTAATAAGGCTTGACAAGGCTTTGTGTAGGCCTTCTTCAAGCCCTACTACTTGAGCTCCCCTTTCACCACATTAATGCCACATGGACCAGTAGCATACCCAGTAACATCAGCCCTATTTGCGCCAGCTTGAAGACTTGCAAAAAAAAAAAATCATTTTTTACCTCAACCCTCCCTTGGCACTCATTGGCAGCTTGAAAACACTTCATTTGGCACTTGGGAACACCCCCTTGATGGTCTACCTTGGTTGTGTATCATTGGCATTGATTTGTGGACTAATTTACCTCAGTCAAAGACTATTTTCCACAGTCCATAGGTAGCCATGAATAGTGTTACATCAGCACTTTATGTTTATGCTTGGATAGCATTGACATTTGATGCCCGGTTGGTGGTCTCGAATGGTCCCCAAATGTTAGGGGGATGTATGCCTATTCATTGGCCATCATTTGGAGCTGATTTTGTGTCCTAAAATACTTAGTTTTACATAGTAAATCACTATTGTACACTCCAGGGCTGAAGATTATTTAGTCACTTACGGCTTTTGTGCCAATGGGAGCGTCTTTGTATGCTTATCAAACATTGAGCAGTGCAGGTTATGCATATTGAGATTTTGGATCTTTGAGACTGGTATTTCCTTGTGTATGATGTATGGTTGACATACCTTGGTCTATGTAGATGTACTTGGGCTGATTCTTTGGCTTTGTATTCACTGAGGAGACACCAGATCTTGGTAGTGGTATGTACATTTTTCCCTGTTGATTGGAGGTGTACCAACTTTACTAATGGAATTTTTTTGACATCCTTGGGTGTTGGCTCATGTCAATTTGATTGTTACATACTTTTTTATGCCCGCTTGATGCTATTTTTGCATTGACAATTAGTGATTGACTTTGAATATTGGTGTTGAGATGGCAAGCTCAACATGTGCAGACATTGATGATGGATCGCTTGGCTAGATGGGTCCACATGTCTACACTTAGCACGTTGGTGTTCATTATGATACTCACATGGCCACTAACTTATCACTTATTATATTTATTTTGTTACACCTACCTACATCTGGCAAAGACATAGCGCCAATTGATTAGTGTAGTCGGTTATGCACTGTTTGACTTAGTAGGTCACTTTCCTTTATGTTGTATCTTATCTATACTTTGTGTACATTGTATAGTGTGTGGAAGAAGAAGAAGAAACCAGCAAGAAAACGTTTTTGGCCTCCATCTCTCTTCTTGTGTTCTTGAGTGAGCTTCATCTTGTGTATACAATGTGTGTTTGGCGCCGCAGCTCAAGCAAGTCCCCGCACCACGCGATTCTTGACATGGTATAAAAGCCGTGCCACTGAGAGAGGCTAATTTTGAAGGCTGAAGTGAAGGAGAAGAAGCAAGGTTTGAGCAAGCAAGCAACGTGTAAGAAGCTCTCCCATTCTTCCACTCTCTCCTTGGATAGTGCCTATGGAGGCACCGAAAGCAAGGTCGAGTAAAAATCTCAGATTGCTGTGAGATTTGGTGTGCAAGCAGATCACTGTGTATTCTGCAGACAAGCCCTTTAGGACTTATCCGTAGTTATTTTGGGCGTCTAAGGCCATTTCAGGCCCCGTTTTAGAGCTGCAAGGTTGCAGACAGTAGTTTCAAGGTACACTGTGATTTCGGCTATATTGACCGAAAGTGGGTGCGTAGGTTACAGATTGCGAATCTATAATTTTTGAGGTGTTTGCAGGAAGCAAACATAAGGTTTATCCGCAAACAGGTTGCAGATTACATGTACTATTGAGCAATCAGTGAAAAAGGTTACTTGGTGTAGTGTTGTGTACGTGTTGTGAAAGATTGCAGAAGACTAGCTTGCTGTGTTGTATCCTTGTTTGTGATAATGGCAAAGAATAGTGGAAATCCCATTATTGAAAAGCTCGACAAGAACAACTACCCTTCATTGAAGTTCCGTGTGACGAACTTCCTCATTGGAAAGGGCCTTTATGAATTTGTTTCAGGTGAAGAAAAGGAGCTAGAGCTGGGTATCCCTCCGACTGTAGATGAGTTAAAAGCATGGAAAGAGTGGAATACAAAAGACAAAAAGGTGATGTACTGGTTATCTGCGATCATTGATAATATGATGTTGGAACATATCCGGAATGCAGAAACTTCACATGCAGCTTGGAAAATTTTTGAGAACATGTTTTCAGTAAATACAAAGTCATGAAAGATTCAACTCAAGCAAGAGTTGAATGCCTTGAAGAAAGGAAAAATGTATGTCAATGAGTATGTGTTGAAGGTGAGGAGTATTGCAGATGCTTTAGCAACGATTGATGCAATGCAGGATGATGATGATCTGGTTTCATCCACTCTGAGTGGCCCTAACAATGAGAAGGCATGGAAATCATTTGTTACTTCAGTATATATATGAAAGCCATTTCCAGATTTTGATGAGCTAATCTCTCTCATGATTACTAAAGAGATCAATATGCAGGGTGATTAGTCTGAAAGAAATGGTGAACAAGTCCAAGCATTTTACTCGAGTTCAAGAAGGGAATGTGGTAGATCCTCTTCTAGAGGCTGTGGTATGGGATGTGCTAGCAATAACCAGCAAAACAAGTTCAATCAATAGTTTGGTGAAATGCAGGTTTCTGGAGGCAGAGAAAACTTTAGAGGCAAGGGGAGCTCTAGAGGAAGAAGTGGATGGCAGAATAGAGGTTCTGGAAATCTGCTATTGTTTGCCATTATTGTGGTTAAACATGCCATATTGCAACCCATTGCTATGCAAAGAAGGATGATATTTGCAGTGGTAAATTGCAGCAAGGAAACTATGCATCCTCTTCACGATAGAATGAAGACAAAAATGAGCATCTGTTTGTTATGCAGCATATGATGAATGCAGTTACAGGAAAGGGGACACATGATGATGTATGGTATGTTGATTCAGGTGCATCTAATCATATGACTAGTCATGTAGAATGGTTTGGAGAGATGCAAGAATTACAAAACCCACGTTATGTGCAGATGGGTGATGATTCATGCCACCCAATTTCACACATTAGAAAGGTTCCCTTGTCCTTGTATGATGACTAGACAAAGAGTCTGACAGATGTATTACATGTGCCATCAATTACAAAGAATCTAGTATCTATTGGCCAAATGGTAGAGCAGGGGTTGCAAGTCTGATTCAATGAAAAATGTTGTTTTGTAGAAGACTTTAATGATAAGTGTAGGTTGGTCGCAAAAGGAAGTAGAGTTGGCCGAATGTTCACTTTAGATGCTAGAATTTCTACAATGGATGCTACTATGTATGCTAAAGGAAAAAGAGTAGTTGCAGATATTGAAATATGGCATAAACATATTGGACATGCAAATGTGCAAAGGCTAAAATTAATGTAGTCCAGGGGATTGGTTACAGAGTTGCCTTCTTTTAGAGTTGCAGAATTGCATAAAGTCTATGAAGCATGCTAGTTTGGTAAGCAGGCAAGACAACCCTTCTCGCATGATAGAGGAGTAGAAAAATGCTTGATGTAGTGCATACAGATTTTTGGGGGCCTACACAAAATGTATCTCTTGGTGGCAGCAAATACTTTGTCACATTTATTGATGACTGTTCAAGGAAGTTATGGGTATCCTTCAAGGAAAAAATTGATGTGTTTGAGCACTTCAAATCTTTTAAGGCAGCTGTTAAAATAGAAACAGGCTTAAAAGTAAAGTGCTTGAGATCAGATGGAGGGGGAGAGTACCTCTCTAATGAGTTCAGTGGCTTCTTGAGGACTCATGGAATAAAGAGACAATTTACTTACATGTATACCCCACAGCAAAATGGTATTGCAGAAAGAAAAAATAGTCATATTGCAGAGTTGCATGGGCATTAATGGCTGAAAAGAATCTGCCCAAATATTTTTGGTCTGAGGCTGTCCATACTGCTGTTTACATTATGAACAGAACTCTCACAGCTGCAGTTCATGGGATGACTCCTGAAGAATGCTTTACTGGCAAGAAGTCTGATGTATCGCACTTGAAGGTACTTGGTTGTGTTGCATACGTTCATGTGCCATATGAGCTATGGAAGAAGCTTGATCCAAAGGCAAAAAAATGTGTTTTTATTGGACACTCTTTAGAGAAGAAAGGGTATCGTTGTTATAACCCTGTCTCACAGGTGAGTTCAGAGTGAGCAGGGATGTTATCTTTGATGAGATGGGAAGTTGTTATACACCTATTGGTAATGTTTTGGATGATGATAATGATCAAGACAGCTATGTGCAAAAAGATAAACAAGAATCACATATTCTTAGTGGACCGAAAACATCATCTGGTACTACACCTACAGTGAGCCCTTGGTCTGGGAGACTAAGGACTAGCCCCACATCTTCAGGTGGATCTATAAGTGTTGCAAGGAAGGACAAAGGAAAGAAGAAAGTGCTGGATGGTAATGATGCATCTACTAGTCATTTGGGATTTGATGGAGATTCTAGTACTTCGGAGAGTTTGGATGATGAGCTTGGCATTCCTTCAGTCAAGATGCCAGGTGTACAGAGAGCTCATAGTAATGTAAAGGCTCCATTGAGTAATCTAGTGATACGCAGATCTAGCAGGGTCAGATACCCTATTAAAATATTTGGTTTTGAAGGTTATGCAACTCACCATTATGCTTATATGGTGAAACTAGTTGAGGATGTTGAGCCCACCTATTTTGAGGATGATGTTGGTCATGCTCATTGGGATGAAGCAATGGATGAGGAGATGGCTGCATTAGAAGCCAATAAGACTTGGGATTTGATACCCTTACCTAAGGGTATCAAGAAAGCTATTGGCTGTAAGTGGGTTTACAAAATCAAGCATAATGCAGACGGTTCAGTTAGCAGGTATAAGGCTAGGCTGGTTGCAAAAGGCTATGCTCAAACATATGGCATACATTATGAAGAGACATTCAGTCTAGTTGCTAGGATGTCAACTATTAGGTGTGTGATTGCCTTGGCAGCAGCCAAAGGTTGGAGTTTGCAGCAAATGGATGTTAGGAATGCCTTCTTGCATGGTGAATTGCAAGAAGAAATGTATATGGAGCAGCCAACAGGTTATGAGGATTTAGAGCATCCCACATATGTGTGCAGGTTAAAGAAGGCGCTCTATGGGCTGAAGCAAGCACCTAGAGCATGGTCTGACAAGATTGGAGAGTATCTTGTCAATATTGGATTTTGTATTTCTGATGTTGATCACTCACTTTATGTGAGAAAGGGAGATGCAGGTTTGGTCATCATAGTCATCTATGTGGATGACTTGATTATTACAGGTGACAGTGACAATGGGATTGCTGAAGTTAAGGACCTCTTGAAGAAGAAGTTTGAGCTGAAAGATTTGGGTGAGCTGAGATACTTTCTTGGTTGGTATTGAGGTGATCAGATGTGATGATGGTATATGGCTATCCCAAAGGCAGTATGGCTTGGATATGTTATCCAAGTATGGTATGACAGCATGTAAGCCTCTTTCAATACCATTGGAGCAAAATGTGAAGTTAAGTGTTGATGTTGGGGATGAGATAGAAGACCCTACTATGTTCAGAAGGATAGTAGGGAGTTTGATTTACATTCCTATCATAAGGCCAGACTTGAGCTATGTTGTTGGGCTTGTCAGTCAGTTTATGGAGATACCTAGAAAGCCTCATTTGGATGCAGTTAGATGTATATTGAGGTATGTGAAGTCCACTTTACATTATGGACGTTTTTATGAGGCAGGTAAGGACGTACATGTCTTTGGATACACAGATGCATATTGGACTGGTAGCATGTCAGACAGAAGATCTACAAGTGGATTCATGTTTTCCATTAGTAGTGCAGTAGTTACATGGAGCAGCAAAAAGCAACCTACAATTTCTTTATCGAGTACAGAGGCTGAGTATAGAGGTGCTGCTATGGAAGCATGTGAGGTGGTATGGCTGCAAAAGTTATTAGGTGATTTGGACGTGCAAGGAGATGGTCCAGTTGTCATTCATTGTGACAACGTGAGCAGCATACAGCTAGCTAGGAATCTAGTGTTCCATGCTAGGACAAAACACATTGAGGTGCACTACCACTTTGTGAGAGAGAAGGTACTTGCAGGAGAGATTGACTTGGTATATGTCAGCACACAGGATCAGATAGCTGACATTTTCACAAAGGCATTGGGTGCAGAGAAGTTTCGAAAGTTTCGAAGCTTACTTGGAGTTATAGAGATAGAGTTGAGCTTGAGGGGGAGTGTTGAGATGGCAAGCTCAACATGTGCGGACATTGATGATGGACCGCTTGGCTAGATGGGTCCACATGTCTACACTTAGCACATTGGTGGTCATTATGATACTCACATGGCCACTGACTTATCACTTATTATATTTAGTTTTTAACACCTACCTACAGCTAGCAAAGACATAGCGCCAGTTGATTAGTGTAGTCGGTTATGCACTCTTTGGCTTAGTAGCAAAGGCATAGCGCCAGTTGATTAGTGTTGTCGGTTATGCGCCAGTTGATTAGTGTAGTCGGTTATGCACTCTTTGACTTAGTAGGTCACTTTCCTTTATGTTGTATCTTATCTATACTTTGTGTACATTGTATAGTGTGTGGAAGAAGAAGAAGAAACCAGCAAGAAAACGTTTGTGTCCTCCATCTCTCTTCTTTTGTTCTTAAGTGAGCTTCCTCTTGTGTATACAGTGTGTGTTTGGGGCCACAGCTCAAGCAAGTCCCCACACCACGTGATTCTTGACAATTGAGTTTTGCCTACTATTAACTCTCATTGTACACTGCTGTCATAAATTACATCAAGCATATATCTCCATACTATCATGTATTTTTCATCCTGAATCATCTTGTTTTGATGTACTTTTGATGGTACTTGGTGGGCATCATCATTAAATACTCGTTTCTTGCCATTTTGCCTTGGTTTTGGTGGTTGTTTGGTCATTTTCTACAGTTTACAACAAGCAATTTTGAACTGTTTACATTGTTTTAGCTTGCAGTATGGCATCTTCTTCCATTGATAGTGCTATCTTCAACATCACTAAGCTTGATGATACGAATTATACCTATTGCAAGAGCCAAGTTTTGCAAGTATTGGTGCAAAAATCGCAGATAAAGCCACTAAGGTTGAGTGGAGAGCAGCCTGAAACTATGACTACTGAACGAATGGATGGAACTTGTTGAGTTATGCAAGTCCACCCTCATCTTATCTCTCATTAAACAGGTGCATTACAATGTGTTTGAGTAAGCACAGAGTGCTTGGTAGCTTTGGGATAAGATCAAGAACCTTTATGACAAGAAAATTCCTGCAAGTCAAATGTATTGGCTGAAATAGCTTATGGATCTCTACAGCATGAAAGAGAATGTGACCATGTCAGCTCATCTAAGCCAGTTTCATACTATTCTTAAGAACTCAGTTTTGCAGGGCATTGATTTCAAGGAGGATGTCACTCTGTTGTTCTTGCTTGGAACTCTTAATGAGTCTTGGGATGAAGTATGCACTGCCTTATGTGCTTCTGCCACTACTTTGAAGCTATCTAATGTTGAGAGCTCTCTTCTGTAAGAAGAGATAAACTGTAAGAATTTGGATGGCTCTCATGTGTCTCATGCTTTGATAGTTAGAGGCCGATATGATGGAAATGCAAAGAATGACCGTGGTAATGGCCATGGATGGGATTCACAGAAATCTCAATCCAAGTCACGTGGCAAGTCACGCAGTAAGTCTCGTGGGAGAAATGCCAATTTGACTTGTCACCATTGTGGGAAGAAAGATCATATAAGGCCACAATGTCATGAATTGCACAATGAAAGGCGCAAAGACAAGAGGAAAGAGAAAGTGCATGAAATTTTTTGTGATCACAGCATAGTACCTACTAAGTCAAGTGTTAAAATTGAAGAGATCAATGTCATATAGCCCAAGGATAGTGATGGGGATTATATCCTTGCAGGAGCTTCATTTAGTCCTTCCCAGATGACAGAGATACACTCTGTGTATGCACAATGTTGGCTCTTGGACTCAAGTGCATCCTTTCATGTGACACCTTATCAAGAGTGGTTCCATTCATTCCATTCTGTTTCAGGTTCTGTATGCTTAACCATCTCTTGAGATTGTCGGCATTGGTGATGTTAGGCTACAGTTTCCTTCTGGCAACAATTTTGTTATGCACAATGTATGCCATGTACCTAGATTTACACGCAATCTCATGTCACTTTGTGGACAGCTTGATGATGCAGGATGTCATGTGTCTTTTGGAGACTCTGCACAGAAGATTACTCGTGGCAGGCTTGTGCTTGTGAGAGGTGCCAAGCGCCTGGTAGCCTCTACCCCTTAGTTGTTTCTGGATCTACAGTTGACCATGCTTTTGTCTATGGGGTCTTTACCTCATGTATCTCTTTGGCATGCATGTTTGGGGTACATGTGCATGTTTGGGGTACATGTACATTAAGGAAATGAAAATTCTTTCTGGTTTGCAGTAGTTACCGCACCTTGACTATTCTCATTTTGATTCTTGTGATAATTGTATTTATGGCAGGCAAACTAGGTCTACACATGGCATGTCATGCATGAGTGAGCCCTTGTCTTTGGTTCATTCTGATGTCTATGGGCCCATGCCATGTCAATCTATGAGTGGTGCAAAGTATTTTGTTACCTTTCATAGATAATTTTTCATGTAAATTATGGGCTTATCCCATAAAGTAGAAGTCCGATGTATTGGCAGTTTTTCAGAGATGACTTGCTTTGGCAAAAAATGAGTCTAGACATAGGCTAAAATGCCTAAGGGACAGATAATGGGGGTGAGTATATCTCACGTGCTTTTGCGCAGTTATGTGATGAGAGGGGTGTCAATGTCAGTTGACCACCCCCTACACTCATCCTCAAAATGGTAGGGCTAAGCGGATGAATAGGACCATCTACGAGAGGGTTTGCAGTATGCTTAGCCATGCAGGCCTACCCCAGCACTTTTGGGCTAAAGTAGTTATGAATGTCATGCATATCATTAATAGATTGTCCTGTAGTACCATTTCTTTCCAAGTTGTAGAGGAGGTATGGACAGGAAAGCCCCCCTCTTATGCGCATTTACGTGTCTTTGGATGTGAGGCGTTTAGCCATGTTCCCAAGGACAAGGATAACAAGGTGGATCCTAAGAGTGCTAAATGTATATTCCTTGGATATGGAGATGCAGGAGAGATGGGTTACCCTCTATGGGATCCGCAGGTGCGGAAATTCATCCACAGCCATGATGTAGTCTTCCATGAAGACAAGATGCATAGGCAATCTGAGAAGATAGTGGAGATACACATGGTTATATTTTAGGAGGAGCCATGGGCTCCCATACAACCTGTAGCAGCAACAACAAGTACTCATGGCCAGGGTGTTGGACAGAATGTTGAACAGGCAGTAGAGCATGCAGTGTGGCATTCTATTAGAGATAGATGCCCCCTTGATAGATTTCAGCTCTCGATGCATTATGTCTTGGTTGTAGATGCAAGAGATCCTTTCACTTATGATGAGGCTATGCGCAGGGGCAACTGTCACTCCTAGGAGAGCGCTATGCAGTTTGAGATAGACTTCTTGCATAAGAATGAGACTTGAGATTTGGTTTCCTTGCCTAGTGGCAAGAATTCTCTGCCATGCAAATGGGTGTACAAGTTGAACAGTACCCTTGGACACCCCAAGCCACCTTATAAGGCAAGACTTGTTGCTAAGGGTTTTAAACAGGAGCATGGAGTTGACTTTGATTAAGCCTTTTCTCCTATGGTTAAGATGACCACCCTCCGCTTGTTTTTGTTCCTAGTTTCATAGCTTGACTTAGACTTTTATCAAATGGATGTCAAGATAAAATTTTTACATGGGGATTTGCATGATGAGATTTACATGGAGTATCCTAAGGGCTTTGCAGAGCCTGACAGGGAGCATCTAGTGTGCAGGTTGAAGAAAAGTCTTTATGGCTTGAAGCAGGCACCTAGGGAATGGTACCATAAGTTTGATGCTTTTATGCAATCACAAGGCTACAGTCATAGTGCTATGGATCCATGCTTGTACATGAAGAATGCCCGTGATGGATCTTTGCTAATTTTGGTACTCTATGTGGATGATATGCTATTAGCATGGAAAGCTCATGATGAGCTAGATACTCTTAAGGCTCAAATCAAGAAGAGCTTTGAGATGAAGGATCTAGGGGACAGGCCTCTCACATAATTGGTATGCACATTAGATGCAACAGGCATTAGGGACTCTTCTACTTGTCATAGAGGGAGTACATTCATAAAGTCCTTGAACGTTTTAGCATGCAAGATGTGAAGCCTATTGGATATCCATTTCCTTCTTATGTGAAGGTATCACAGGTCAATTGTCCATAAACAGATGAGCAGAGGGTCGAGTTGGCCAAGATTTCTTATGCGTCCATAGTGGGAAGTCTTATGTATGCAATGATAGCCACTTGTTCAGATATTGCCTTTGCAGTTGGTGTTGTGGCACGCTATATAGCGACACTTGGCAAGAAGTATTGGGATGTTGTGAAGGATATCATGAGGTGCCTAAAGGGCACTACAGATATGTGCATATGCTATGGTAGCCAAGATATAGGAGTCAGGGGTACAGTTACTCTGTTTATGGAGGACATGCAGATAGTAGGAAGTCCACTTCTAACTATGTGTTCACCTATGCTGCTAGAGGTACTGTCTCTTGGATGTCCAGAGGGTGTAGAAGTGTACAGCTCTTTCCACCACTAAGGTCGAGTATGTTGTAGCCAATGAGGCTAGGAGGACATATGGGTAGGTCATTTGGTTCATGACCTTGGTATTTATGCTATCCCTACACTACATTCGGATTCTATGAGTGTTATTCAGTTAGTAGCCAAGAATCCGATCTTCCATGCGAATATGAAACACATTGAGGTGAGATATCACTTCATATGTGGGGTCGTTGAGGACAAGTCTATTGACCTTGTCAAGATCTCGACTGACTAGAATCCTACAAATTTGCTCACCAAAAGCCTCTCTATAGAGCGCTTTTCCTTCCTCAGGAGATTGATGGGCGTGGGATGAGGTGATGTTTTTTCTCATCCTATTGTACATGTGTACATGTTGTACTATCTTTTCTTTTTCTTTTTCACTCCTCACTGGGGTATATTCACCTTTAAGTGGGAGGTTGTTGGGCTTAAAGGCGCCTCCACCTAGCCGCCTGTGTATTACTACATTGGCAATACCCGAGCCTACACACTACAGACGGCGGGCACCCGTCACCGTCACTTTATTCTTTATTCTTTTAGTGACAGATGAATAAAGGGAAGGCCAGTCACACATTGTGATTGTTGGAGTTCCCACATTGTGAGTCTCTCTCTCTCTTGCTCTTGCTCTCCCACCATAGCTCTCCCGTGCAAGCTTTGATCCTTCTCACCTTTCAAATACATCATATTTTTGTCATTTCCATTATATTCTTTCCACACCTTTAATTCATCCGCAATCACAAGATTACTTAGCTCTAGCTCCTTTTCTTCACCTGAAACAAACTCATAAAGGCATTTTCCAATAAGGAAGTTTGTCACATGGGACTTCCATGATAGTTAAGTGTTTTGTACATCTTCTCAATGATAGGATTTTCACTATTCTCTCCCATTATCATAAAAATGATATACAACAGCAAGGAAGTTTTTTGCAACCTTTTACAACAAGTGCACAGCAATACACCAAGCAATCTTTTTCACCACTACTTATCAACAATACATGTAATCTACAACATGTTTGTAGATAAAACTTATGTTTGCTTCCTTCTAAAAGCCTCAAAAATTACATATTTGAAATTTATAATCTGTGCACCTACTTTCAACCAACACTGCCAAAATTGCAGTATATTCTGAAATTGTTGTCTGCAACCTTGTGTGTCCCAAATGGAGTCCGTAACGGCCTCAAATGGCCAAAAACCTACAATAAAGTCTTGAAGGTCATATCAAAAAAATATATACTGCTCTGCTTGTACACCAAATCTCACATCAATCCAAGATTTTCACTCAGCCTTGCTTCCAATGTCTCCACACGCACTATCCAAGAGAGAGTGGAAGAATGGGAGAGCTTCTTAACTATTGCTTTCTTTCTTGAATCCTTACTTCTTGTCCTTCACTTCATCCTTCAAAATCAATCTCTATTAGTGATGTTTCTCTGATACCGTGTCAAGAATCACGTGGTGGGGGTACTTGCTTGAGCTGTTGTACCAATATACACACAAGGGGAAGCTCACTCAAGAACATAAGAAGAGAGATGGATGCCAAAACATTTTCTTGCTAGTTTCTTCTTCTTCTTCCATAAACAATACAATGCATACAAAGTATAGATAAGATACATCATAATGGAAAGTGGTCTGTAAGTCAAATAATACATAACTAACTATACTAATTGACTGGTGCTATAACTATGCCAGCTGTAGGCAGGAACGACAAACGAAATATAATAAAGTCATAAGTCAGTGTTCATGTGAGTACATGACCACTAACGTGCTAAGTATAGATGTGTGGACCCATCTAGCCAGGTGGTCCATCATCAATGTCCGCACGTGTTGAGCTTGCCATCTCAACAATCTTTGTCAAGGGATAGGGTGAGAGTTGTGTTTTGTGTTCTGTTGTCTATTTTCTTTGAAGAAGCAGCTTGATGTTGTTTATGTTTCCTTTGTGTACAAGTCAATTTGTGGGTTTGATAAGCTGAGTCACCCTATCTCGTAGTTACCAATGAGAGCAGGATTGTAAGCCAGATCAACAATCAAAATTTATCATTGTAAAGCAAAAATGCAAGCCTACTAGAAGAGTGACAGAGGCAAATCCAATCATTTTAAGTGTTAGTGAGAAAGATAGGTTTTAATGTTTCATTTGAAGATGAACCTCACAATGGTTTCAAATTTTTATACTTTTTTTAAATATGCGAGTTCAACAATGTCAAGTACTAGTAGGCAGTGTGGGAGTTCCAGATAGGTGTGCAAAAATTTTTAGATCTTGATTCGAAGACTGAATGCAAAAGATGGACGTCAAGCGAGAGATCGAGAAGAAAACCAAATGTAAAAGGGATTTGGAGTAAGAGGGGAAGGGATGTGACCCCCCTTAAGGTCTCCCCTCCCCAATTTTTCATGTAGGGGAAGGGAAGGGGGGGAAGGGGAGGGGAGGGGAGGGACTTTTTTTTTTTACACAAAAAATATGAGGAAGGGAGGAAGGCGCCATATCATGAGAAGAAGCGAAGAGATAGTGTAGTTGATTTTCATGGTTTGTCTTTGTTGTTTTTAATCAAAAATTTCAAAATAATGAGTGTTTATAGTATTAAAAATTAAGAAAAAGTAGAAAATATTAATTTCTAAATCCTAAAAAATGAACAAAAAGGAAAAACATGTCTGGATGCATGGTCGGCTATAAGGCATGGGGTTTTGCCTCAGTCTACATCCCAAGGTAAAGGGGTTTGGCCAACCCTTTGTGTGTGTAAATTGAGGTAAAAGGAGTCACCTATGTATGAAAAGCTCCATGTGCTTGGAGTTGGGATGGGAAAACCATTTGACTACAATTTGAAACTTATGTCTACAAACACATTAGTTAGATAAACCATTTTGTATCATCCAAACGCTCTTGGCCATAAGGCTATGAGGGTTGTTTGGTATGTGTAGGAGCCCATTTTTTATCCTAATACATGGTATCATAGTGGGAACAATCCTAAGGTAGATTCTCATTAATACAACTCCACATATAGATTGTGCCAACGTGTAGGTCATCTTCATCTCATTTACTAATTCTTGAGGTACAACCCATTAAGATAGGATTCATGCATCTAGGAATGCTTAGTTACACACCCCACCAAGTCCACTTGCATCCTACATCAAGCTTAAGTTTTGTTGGTAGGTCAAAATAGCTCATTATCTTCATTAATAGTCTCTTCTCTCTCATTACTATTTTCGGCCCAACTTGGAGTCCCATATCTTGAGATTCAAGTCAAATCATCTAGAGATTTAAATTAAGAAAGTGTAAAGTAACTCATGCCACACGTGCTTGGCACTTAAGGCAACCACATTGCATGCTATCTGACATGGCATTGTTGTTAAACCCAAATCTGGTACGATTTTTTCTAGTCTTGGAACGAATTTAAAGTACTCTCTCTGCTAAGCTTTATTGATGGGGCTTTCATAAGGCTTTTATAGGCCTCATAGTAGGCTAACTCCACCTAGGAGAGCTCTACAAATTTTACTTATTTTTCTCACACTGAGCAAAATACTTGGAGGAGGTGTTGTGGCAACCATAGCCAAAAACTCCACAAAGCATACCATCACTCTTCTCTCTCACCTCTAGATGGTCTTAAAGCTATTGAAGGTCATTTTAAATCCTTTTTCAAGTTCTTTCTTAGTTATTCAGAATGCCAAGCTCCATGGCATCCACCAATGTGGGATACATTCAAAAGAAGAAGATGCACAATCAAAAGATAAACAAGGGAGTTTACAAAGAAAATGGAGAAGACAAAAAGAATTAGAAGCCTGGAGAAAGTGGAGAAGTAAAAACCCAGACAAAGATTTCTACTCTGATTTCTCGCTCAACAATTGGAGCTTGTACAAAATTGGAGTTTTTGTCACAGACTTTCCAAGTGGATCCTACGCAAATCCAGTTGTCATTGATTAATCTTTTAATGGTTAGGTTTTATTTATTTGGTACCTCCTCCATATCTTGTAATCCTAGATAGTGTACCACTTGTATTCACATTGAGTAATCTTGGACATTGTACTAGATGTATTCACGTTGTTATGTAATCCTAGATGTTGTACCAATTGCATTCACATTGAGTTCCCTATACATTGTACTAGTTGTATTCATGTTGTGTAGACCTGTATTTGATGCATTCACATTGATTAATCATGGACAATGTACTAGATGTATTCCTTTCTTTATCTAAAAGTGAGTACCACCTAGCCTATCTTTTGTAACTTTTCATTATCTTTTATGAACGAGTTTTGAGCCAAGGAGGGTGTTGGAAATAGAGTCCTCAACTAGGCTCATAGAAATTCTCCCCTGTCTATGTGGAAAAAGGAGATGAACTGAACTCATTTACTTCTATGAGAGAATGTTAGTTGAAGCCACTTTGAGGTCATCCATGAGGTCACCAAGGAAACTTGTATTAGCCTATATAAGAGGCTTCTTCTCTTTGTATTAAACAACCTAAGACTCTAAATCTAATGAAGCTCATTCTTTGTTGCATCTAGCTTATGTTAGTCTCTCTTCCACTCTACACACTCATTTTCTCTCTTATTCACACATCATGAGCACCTCAAGGTATGATCCTCCATAGTTGTCATGTGAGCTTTTGAGTGCTACATACCATGTTTTCTGACAAACATTGCATTTTGTGCCCTATTTACAGTTTTTCTCTAAGAATTGGTAGTGTAGGTTATTTACAAGGCTTTTCTTACATTTCAAGCCATCCCAGCCTCAAGAATCTTTGTGCTCAAAGGTTGAAAGATGGGAAAGAGTACAAAGGATAAGACTTGGAAACAATAGATCTCAAGTCTTAAAGAAGATCCCATAGGTGATAAGTACAAAAGAAATGACTGCAAATGAGTTTCTTGCATGTTGTCATAATAGGGATATCATGGAAAAAGAGTGATAACTCTTGATAGACAACTCCAAATTGAGCAAATGAGGTGTCATATTAAAGTAAACACTGAGAGGTATCATCTCCAACCATGAAATCTTGACTATGATGACATTCAAGCAATTTATTTAGTAATAGTAATTTTAATATAGCAAGCTCTATTGCAGAGGAAACACAATATTCTTCAACCTTCTTCCCATAAGAATCATCCCCATAAACAATGAAAAGAGCACATGTTGGGACCTAAAATGGGCTCAACACTAGCTATAGGCACCAGCCAGGCCTCTCTAACACTCACAAGATAACCCCACGTGGCCTCACGGCCAGGAGCATCCAAGGGATACACTACCCTAATTGCTACTATAGATATTGCATTTGTAGTGAAATGTAGTCCAATGATTGCCCTTCCCTACTCCTTAGAGGGAGATCCCATACATCTTGGTGTAGTACACCAACATAATACAAACATAAAGGAGGCACCCCTCTGACTGAATGCCATGGCCCCACTGCAACTCTCCTACACTAAGAGGATTGGCCTCTCGATGCACTGCTCTAACATAAAGAACACAAGTAAAATATTCACTCTTATAAATTTTGAACAATCCAGGAGATTTAATATTTCCTTTCTAAGCTTTCCCCAAGAAATTGTTCGTCTACCCTACAGGTCAGGTTTCCTTACACACTCCACGTAGGTCAACGTTTGGAAAACAATTGCAAAATGCATCTAGGTTCAATACCATGTTATGCTCAATGCAAGTGTGGATGACAATTGTGCTCAAGCATTTTATCATTAGGAAAACTAGCTAGGGGAAGTGCAAAAACAACCCTTCAATGATTTTCCAACTAATCATACGTGCAGCATTGATAGAGACTAGCACCGAATTTCTTCGTGCTACTAGTCTCCTTAACTCAAATAGTAGTCCATCCTATATGTTATGCATAGACAAATAGATCAGAATTTGAGTCATTTTCAGTAATTAACCACTTCCACAAACCCTCCTACAGTTTAGATTTTGCATTTGTTGAGTAGGTGTAACGTTCATTTTTATGTACATTTTCATGTAAAAATCGATAAAAGCATACTCTAACATAGACACAAGGCTTGATTGAGGCTTAACCCTCATGCTCTAGCCTTGTCATACGTTCATGAACATAAAATATATTTTTCTCTAATTTTTTGATGCAAAAACTAATTTTTTCTCTATTTTTCTATTTTTACGTATTTATTTGGTCATAAAAATGTGATATTTCATAATTATGAGTTCTTAATGATCAAGGATACTCAGCATCATTTTCATATCCATTTCTATCCCATATGACCTCAAAACACTCAATGAAAATCCTTGGGTTTTTTCTATTTTGCGAAAAATTATTATAACATTGTATTTTCTAGATTTCTTTCACATTTCAGAGAGAATGAAACATGGGAAACCAAGAACAATCAAAATCAAGCACTTTCTTCAACCATTTTCTATAAAACGAAAGGACCGCTCACTTACACATAGAAACCCGCGGGTTTGAGGCTCGTATGTCGTGGTCGGGAGGCCGCTGATGCACTCTCTTAGCCCGATCTAGGATCTCTACCGCTCCAACATCATCATTTTCTCCGGATTCTTCATCACACCCCTCACCCTTCTCTCATGAATTAATGCATACGAACAACAACAAAGAGGAGAGAGGAGAGAGGAGAGAGGAGAGAGAAAGACTAAAAATTAGATTTCTCATTCCTTCATGAAATTGGACAAGATTATAGCCATCATCTTCCTCTCTGTCCATAGATTAGCAATCTCTCTCTTTCTCTCTCTAGAAGATCGTGGATTGAAGAGGCATCAAACGGATTTGAAGAGGACACAAAAAAATTTGTGCCCCTGTCTTATCTTTTTTTTTTAATAAGCCCTTTTAAATCAAGCTTAAGGTTAAAGCATTAAAATAACTGGTTCATGTCCTTTGTGTTCACACTTCTCGGTAAGTGGATATTTTGGTTTTGAGGGGGCAAACGGACTCGGATTCAAGATTTGTCTGGATAGGCAGCTTCACAGCATCGAAATCCATCATCTTGGCCTCCCTCGCACACTTTCTGGCTCCTGAATCCACAGTAGCTGCTTTATAATGCCAAACTTTGCAATGATTAAACGGGGGGTCAAACGATCTCCGATCGACAAATCGAGACTTGCTTTGGATTCTTGACGTTGAAAAGCATCTAGCAAAACTCCAACTTGACTATTCACCTTGACTATTCGCCAACATTTGATTTTTCATGAAAATTTGGTCTTTGGCACTTCCCGTGCACTTTCTACTCCAAAAACGGACTCAAATGCTTCAAGCATGGCTCAAAATCGGGTCCTAAAATCCAACTCTCATTGGCGACCACAGGATAGGGTGACTCGAACCGTCAAATCCTGCAAACTAATCTACACAAACAACGACCAAAGAAAGCATCACGCTGATACAAAAATTACACAACAAAACATTCCACAGCTCTCACCCTACCCCCTGACAAAATCAAGGCATGAAAACCCACAAGGGATAGGCCCAGCATAGTCTGACAAAAATCCAGAGTGAGTCTCTAACCAACTGTTTGAACATAGACTAGCTAAAATGTCTATCAAAGAGGTTGTCCTAGTGGTGGTCCGAACTACCTATCTGACTTACGACAACTGGACCATGACCTCCTACTAGGCGAGGACTCCTATAGCCTAATCATCATCTTTTCTTCTTATAACACAATTTCCGTTCAGAATTTCCATACTCGAGCATATAAAAAGGAGAGAACTGAGCATAGAGTGGACCAAGGAGAACAAGGCATCGGTCTCAGGTCCTAACTCTGTACCCAAGAACCTACCAAGCTCTTGTGAGGTGACACTTAGTCATTTTTTAACACTCACTTTTCTTTTCGCTCCAACCTTTCTTTCTTTTCTTTTCTGCTAGATGCTATCCTAGGAAGACAAGGCATTGGCCCTGGGTCCTGACTCGTCCCCAGAAACCTACAAAGCCCCCACAAGGCGATAATCAACTGTTTATAGGAACTTTCATATTTTTTCTTTTCTTTGTCTTATTGAGGGGTTAGAACCCCTTTTTACACACCTATGTAATTTTTATTTTGAGATATACTCAAGACTTGCTCATCTTTTGATATTTTGGCGAGCTTCTCTAACTACCTCACACTAACAGGGATTCCTAGGACAGCTACCTAGCAAGCAAGCAGGACAAGGTCACAAGGACTACCCTCTATCGTAGGGCTTTATCGTCTGACAATGTCCTAATAGGAGGTAGACAACTATTCAAATCTCCCTCAGACATACCTAACCTAAACTTGGGACTTCATGCCTTGATTGTCAATCCCCAACAATCGAAAAGAAATTAACCCCTACATACACATATAACATTATCTACTTAACCTGGAATGGCCACAAGAAGCTCCTTTGAAGCAAAGGATCCCTCCAATGACTTTATCAACCTATGTGATGCACTCACTAAAACAAAAAACCATTAAATGTACCTGCACCAAACAGACATATGGCCCTCTTAGCCGAAGGAAATATCACATTTCACATCCAACAAAACTAGCCCACTTGGCCTAAGGAAATAAAGCATGGTTACTCAACAAAAACCGGCCCTCTTGGCCTAATGGAATAAAACACAATAGCTCGTATATATCCCCCCTTTTGAAATCTTGCTAATATACAACAAGATGCTCAATCCCAAGGACAAAATAGGGCTCCTACTCTAAACTAAATGCATTAGATTATGACCCATGCATCCTGCATAAATAGCAAGAGGGGTACACATAACGCATTGTCTGACTAGCCTATGGGTCCAAGATAACAAAGGCAAATGGGTCTCAACTACTCTTTGCATCACCCATACTAACCATCGCCTGCCATATAGGGCATGTTCTGATAAGAGTCCCCCATAATCGATTGGGTCCCATCTCATCATTAATAGAGATATCCAAACTAGGACCACAGTTGAAGAAAATGTATTCTTCATAAGCAAAGTTTTCTAACGAGCTCGCAAATTGATTCCAATAACATGGAACCAACTAAAGAGACACTCTCTCAAACCCGTTGAGCATGATCATAGTAGTGTGATAATACATAGAAAGAATGGGATTTCATACTGTGTAAGTCCCATTTGGTTGGTTCAATACCAATTGGGAACCCCCTTTACTAACAATTTACGAACAAACTAATGGATATTGCCCTTCTTAGCAATATTCAGGCCCATGATTGAAGCTTTGTATTCCGCCATGTTATTGGTAAATCCGGCCCCGAGAAAACAACTAATTTCATCACAACTCTACGTGGGGGATCTCTAATAACAACCCCTATACTCCCTTTCTTGTTGGGATCCCTGGATGCTCCATCAAAGTACAATGTGTATGTTCACAATGGGTTCACATAGCCAGCCATCATCACCTCTACTCGTAATTATGATAGTCAAAATTTAGCATATTCAAAGGATGTACTGAAAGCTCCATCACACCTTCTTTGTTGAATATAATAGGGATGCTTATCAAAATTTGTAAGCAGTGATGATACAAGACTTTGCTTTCCCGGACAAATGATTTGTCCTCTTGCTCAATCACTTTATATCCTTTACTCCACCAAATAAGCTTTCCCTAATGGTATCACTGCTCCAAGTATGGGTGTTCCAAGTAAGGAATAAGCTGCCCTATTAACCAATAGTTTCTCTTGCAAGTTTATGATCAGCCTCGCCTACAATGTATTTATTTTTTTAGTGCACTTAGAGATAATAAGGTTTAATCTTATTAATATCAACCTTATTTCTAAACTCCACTCCCTCAAGCTCATCCATAATGTCGTGGACTTAATTTTTCCTATTCTGACGATCTTGTAGAGGGATTGTCCCATTTGAGCTCAAGTTTTCTTGGAAACAGCTCTCTATGTGCATCATAATATAGAACTAATTGTCCCTTCTTAAAGGTATATTTCTTCTCTTTTAAATCATGTAGCTGCTTCATTGGCCACTTCCTCATGTAACAGACTCTACAATTTGAGCTCATCCAAGTGGGCCAAAGTTGTAAAACACTCAAAGAGGGTATCCTCGTCACGCAAAGTATGATTGATTGTAAATCTTATAGTTGGCAACTCAATCTCTAGGGACATAATACACTTCTCCCCATAGACTAACTTGAATGGGTTGTGGCCAGTGGTTCATTTAAACATCATGTTATATGCCCACACCACCACATATGCTTTCTTATCCCAATCTCGGTTCTTTTCTGACATTATTTTTTATAAAATACCCACAAGCTGATTGTTAGTACTTTCAACTTGCCCATTTTCATGTGGGTTATAAGGAGTTGTCTTATTGTGCTTAATTTGCCACGCTTCAATCAAGCTTTTAATCACCTTGTTTAGGAAATGGGTTCCACGGGGTCCGATACTAATTCTTTTGGTAGACCAAATCAGCATATAATCTGCTCTAATAGAAAATTGACAATCTCTTTTGCATCATCCTTCCTCATTGCTCGTGCTTCTGACCACTTTGTAAAATAGTCAATCACCACTATGATGTCTCTCTTCTGTGTAGAAGATGATGAGGTAATAGGATCCACAAAGTCTTTGGCCCCACTTCTTGAATGGAAGTATAGCCATAATAGGCCGCTTCCTATTTTCCCTATTGTCATGCCGTTGACATACTCAAATGCATCCTGGAAAATGGACGGCCATCAATAACCCACTCTCAAAGCTTTTTATGCAGTGAGCCACCCAGCAAAATGCCCTCCACAAGTGGAGTCATGGCACTCTCCCAAAATGAATGGAACCTCATCAAGCATCACACATCGGAGATAGATATCATCAACCCTGTGTTGATATAATGTTCCTACGATCAAAGAAAATTTCAAAGCATGATGTCTAATTTTTTGCTTTTCAAACTTCGATAAAGTGGCTCTAGCCTCTCCTGTTGATAAATAATGCATTATAGCAGCATACCAAGATGGGATCGAAGCCATATCAATTTTAAACATTTCCTAAATATCACTTCCTTCAGCTAAAGTCTCTTTCAACTCCCCAAAATCCACAAGGCGTTCCACAATACCCTGCAGCTTTGGTGGCTTACTCCTAATCTCATAATAAAACTCCTACAAAGTGATTAACCACTTTTCCAAACAATCAAGTGGCTATAGCTTATTCATCAGCAATCTAAGCCCCTCCGCCTTCATATTAGAAAACTACCTTCTCATAGTGCCCTAGCAAAGGCTATTGGGTGATACCATTTTTCCTCCCAGATTTGGGATAAACAGTAGAGCTAATACTATGCATTGTGGTTGCTGAAAATATGTAGAATACTTTTCCTCTTTTAGGTGCCTTTAAAATGGGTGCTTTTACTAGCTCATGTTTCACATAATCAAAAGCTACCTTATAAGGGTCACTCCATACAAATAGACAACTAAAGGATAATAGATTTGTTAATGGCAACGTTCCTTCTACCGTGGCATTTATGAACCTCCGATAGAACCCTACAGATGTTAGAAAGCTATTTACTTCTTTTGGAGTGTGTGGCAGACTCATGGTGACTATGACCTTGATCTTTTCACGGTCAATCAGGATCCCTACTGAACTGACCACATGGCCTAGCAATAGCCCATAAGGCACCCCAAAGACACACTTCCATGGGTTAAGAGCTATGCAAAATTTTATACAATGATCAAAACACTTCCTTAAAATAATCAACTGCCTATCTCTTATGGTGGTTGCCCCCAGGTCATCAATAAATACTTTCAACTTCTCTGGGGAGATGTCACCAAAGGTCTTGTCTGATGTTCGTTGCCGTGAACCAAAAGCATTGCATAAACCAAAGGCCATCACATGGTATGTAAAGATACTGAAGACACTAATGAAAGTTGTTTTCAGCTTATCTTATTTTGTAATTTCCACCTGGTTGTATCCCGCAAAGCAATCCATAAACGAATATATCTCCCTACCCACTAACTGGTCCAAAATCTAGTCAATAAAGGGCAACGGGTAGTAGTCCTTAACTGTCTGCTTATTAAGCTCTCTAAAGTCTAACAAAGCCAGATTTGATTATTTTTCTTCTTCCTGATCACAACAGGTGAACACCATCCAGTATGCTAAACAGGGAAGATCAGACCAACTTGTGGCAATTTCTCTAACTCCTCAAACGGGTCGTCCCTCAATTTGAAAGGCATACACCTTACTTTTTGATGCACAGGATGACTACCTTCCTGTAGAGGAATGGTATGAACAACCAAGTTGGGAGGAATTCCTCTTACCTCATCATAACTCCAGGCAAAGATGTCATAGAATTCATGAATCAAGGACACATAGCCCTCCCTTTCTTCCAAACTAAGCATGGGCCCTAATTTAATTGGCCGCGGATCATTTGGCATACCAAGATCCAACTCAATGACATCTATGTCTCTTATTCGATCTTAAGGCTCTATTGGCTCATTCAGAGTTATTTCATAGATGTCCTTTGTAGTGGACCCTTCTTTGGATTCATTACTCGATGATGTCTCACTAGCAGATACATCATCTAGTGTCTCTAATTCTGTAGAGGGTAGAGGAGCTCTCTCGCTTTGAGGAGACTCAGGGTAAGCATCTACTACCATATGATTGGTACCTCTACCAAAAATCAAATGACTAGTAGGTATATTGACTTGATCGTTGGATCGCAAGATCCATGGCCTTCCTAACAATACTTGATAGCTTGGCTATCCTACAAACCTAATAACCCTAAATTCCACAATGCATTCCACACTAGCAATGACCACAAGGACTTTGGTAATACAACCTTTAGGTTGCCTTAAACTGTCATCATCCATTCACAAAATTATGGAGATGTCTTTTTGGATTGCTAAACCCAACCTCTCCATCAATTTTGAACTCATGATGTTAACAGAGGATCATGTATCCATGATAGCATGATCTGCTAGTATTCCATCAATGTAGGCTACAACCCTTGGGCAATGTCTTTCAGCATGCTCCCACCAATCATCTCCTACTCGCGCTATGCCCAAAGGTTACACGATATACCCAATATGTAGGATCTTTTTAAATTCCTTGCGCACTCCTGGAAATAGCTTAATCACCTGCAAGAGATTCACGTCTTGTTTAACTTCACAAAGAGAGCTTGCCAAATCGAATTCGTGATAATTTGTTAGAGCCCTCTTCTCTCTCCACACCATTCTCTCTTTTGGTTGTTGAACTGGTTTGGCAGTATAGCTCACTGTATTGGTTGTTCACATGACCATTGTATGTGTGATGTAGCTAGACACTCTTTACAGAGTTCCTTGTACTTTGTATTTCTACCTTAGGGGGATTTCTTCGAGGTGTTATTAATAGAAATTTCTTTTCTCCAAAGGGCTTTGGTGCTTCCTTCTTAGCTTTTGCCTTTCTCCTTGGTAATTCTTTATCCTTCTTGGTGTCAGCTTTAGTCCCTATGGGTTTTAAAGGTCCCCCTTCCATGTCGAGGTTAAGGACTTGCATCCCTTGTCATCTTGCTTAGGGTTTCCGTCAAGCTCAACCATCCACCACCATTTGATTTTTCATGAAAATTTGATCTTTGGCGCTTCCCGGGCACTTTCTGGCCTCAAATGCTTCAAACATGACCCAAAATCGGGTCCTAAAATCCAGCTCTCATCACAAAATCTTGGATGTGGAATGTATTGTTATATGCTGAGTTTTGTTAGAAAGAAGCCTTTGAGATCAAGGGGAATCCTAGTATAATGGTGATCAAGAATAGGAAATTTGTCGTCAATCATATGTTCTTTACCACTGAGATCAAATGAGTATAAAGAATCATCTTTATAATCACCCAAATCAAAAGGAAATAAAGTGACATCATTATCTTTATATGCGTCCACACCATATGTATCCAAATCATCAAAACCATATGTAGTCAAATCACAATATCCATCCACAGGCTCATCATGAGGTTGACCAAAGTCTTCAATACACTTGTCTTCAACATATCCTCCTTGACCCTTAAGATATCTATGTAGCTTAAAATATCCATGTCACTCTTGACCATCTTGTACTTCATGGTCCACTATGTCATTCTTTTGTTCATCTTCCTCTTCATTTTCCTCTTCCTTAGGTTCTTGCTCTTTCTCCTCGTCTGCTTTTTCATCTACCTTCTCTTCAGTTTAGCTTTCCTTCACTACTCAAAGCTCTATTTCATTGTTTGGTTGAATTTGCATTGTGCAATGATTAATCTTGAATCTACACTATAAAACAAGTTGCTTTCCTACAAACACACTGACCAATTATGCTTTCTAATTTACAAGCCAATAACAAGCTATTTTGTAATGTCTCTACTTTTATTTGGAATATCCAAAATCCAAACCATCCAACCCTTTCAAACAATTTAATCTACTTGAATCAACATCTGTAACGTGCCTGCCTATCGACTGTCCAAGCATGTTTTAGCGATCCATCGAGAAACAATTCTAGGCGTCACCGCCCGACACTCCCATGGAATGTTTCAGGGTTTGTCGCCTAGGGTTTCTTGAGTCCGCCTCGCAACGAAACGTTCAAGGCCAACCTATTAGGATCAACCTAAAATCTGGGTTCCTAGGGTCAAGGTCTCTTGATAGCATTCTAGTGTTGGGTTTTGGACATCCTACTTTATGCAGAGATACTCAATCCAAAGCAAATCCATACCGCACTTGGTTCAAAGAGAATGGGAAACAAGAGGGACGCACCGCTCAATCTCTTTGCTCATAGAGCATAGTCCCATTCCGGTCCCCTAAAATAGCATGAATTATATTCTAACTTAACAGTACCTAAAGTCATCCAACAATAAATCCTTGTGAGAAGCCTCCCAGTTCTCTGAGACCACCCAGCCATAGGACGGACCCATCGGGGGATCCCGTCCACCCGCTTCCCTTAATAGCTTTAGTTTTCTAATTAGATCCTACCACATTTATCTGTGACATTTAAAACCATCTTCATTAATTAAGCCTTTTAGGGCACAGAGTTCGTTCGTGTAATTTACAACACATACACAAAAACAAAGCAAGTAGTCCTTTTATCAAACAAGTTCCTTAACTTATCTTTAAAATAATCTTTGTCTCATCCCCATACAGGAGAATTATGTATCCCTTCTATCCAATAGAAGTACCCGATCCAATTCACATGGCGCCAAAATTTCCATCCTTTATCTAAAATAGGATCTTCCAATGTCCCAAACGTTGGGCTCACGGGGATCTCCAACTCCATTTTGGACACGCAAGGGGTGTCGAGAGCTCCACCTAACCCACAAGTGGTCTAGGAGTGAGATACCATTTCCGTGGTTGGCCTTTTCACCACTCGACCATCGATCTGTGAATCGAGTAGTGCCCTCTCGGGATAATCCACGGTGCGATCTTGGAGATGATCCACGCGTGTAAAATATCATTCCTTAATTAATCCAATTAAAATTCAAGCACAATCAAAGTAATCATCCCTAATATCATATTCTAGGAAAACATTCCTTTATTCCCATGGCAACTTGTCATTACAGACCCCTGCCATGCATTTGCCATCAACACAAGCCTTGGAATATTTATCCAAATCACAATGCAACAATCCCTTGATTGAAAGAAAGACATTTAGGGTGTTGTTCAATCAACCAACAAAACTAATTGTATTTTTCCCAAACAATACAATAATAGATATGATAATAATTCCATCACATATTTGCTCTCCCCCTTGGGGCCAAAGAGGAGAATTTACTTAATATTCCCTCCTTTAGCCTAAGGCATATGCTAAAGGTTCCAATGCTATACATGATGTAAGTCCTATCATTCCAATGTAAATTAATCAATCTAGCAAGAGCATTTATGCCTCTTCTCTAAGTGACAATTATCTTTTAGCATTTCCCTACTATGCAATATTTTATCTTGGCTTTATCTTCCTTTCTCCTTAAGCAAGGAGTCCAATGTCATCGATGTAAAGTTCACATAATCTCTCCCATGTATGTACCGTCTATATGCATTTGAGAACCTTGAACAATATTATCATCGGTAAAGATTAATCAAATACTCATCGATGCTCAATACTTTAGTGTCCCATATGTTGCTTATGCTATACATGGATTCATCACATAGCAACTAGGTGCAATTTAACTCCCTTTGATACAAGCACTTCACAAACTTGATCTTTGAATATTTGAGATGCAATTTATCCTTTTCAATGACCTATTCTAGCACCACAAGGTACAGGGCCTAATGTATCTCTTGCGAGCATTAAAACAAGCATCTATCAATTTGAAAATACATTACTTACGACCGGTACCACAATTGAATTAACAGTGATGCCTTCGCCCGAAGCTTCGTTGCTAGTTGTAGGATTGCCATACGCATGCGACATTCTTTGCTTGGAGGCCATCGTCCGCAAGTAGACTCAAGAGATTAAGAAGGTGGAATAGATTCAAGATGAGAGAGCGTAAGAGAAGATGGTTAAATCGAGAATCGAGATAGAGGGAAATTGTGCAGCCTCTCGGGGTAACTTCTCTCTCTCTCTCTCTCTCTCTCTCTCTCTCTCTCTCTCTCTCTCTCTCTCTCTCTCTCTCTCTCTCTCTCTCTCTCTCTCTCTCTCTCTCTCTCTCTCTCTCTCTCTCTCTCTCTCTCTCTCTCTCTCTCTCTTGGAGGGGTATCCTCTCTCTTTCCCTCTCTCTTTCAGCCTTTTGGGGTCTCCTTATGCTTTCTTGTGCCTCCCCATGCCTCATATTTATAATGAATTAGAGAGGAGGGGATAAGGCTTGAGAACAAGAGTGGAGGGGCTCTTAGAAGACTCAATGATCTAATGCCCAGATCATAAATCTAATGGTTGCATTGGCTCCAAAAGGGGGGTAAAACTTCAAGTCACTTGTTTGGAAATCTTTCGGAACACTCCTTCTTCCTCTCCCTATTCGAAGTGCTATCTACTGCCTGTAGACTGAGATCACAGCGTGCACGCGATTTTGCCAGTCACATTTCTTTATTTTTCTTTTTATAAAATCTCCAAAACTAACTAAAGCATCACTTGTGTTTTCTTTTAAATGACTTTCAGTTCTATCTTTTTAGGATAATATCTAAAATATAATAGTTTTTTTTCCTAAAAATCTAATATTTTTGGACCATCCAAACTATACACATTAATATTAGTGATTAATATGGCTCATAAGTCCCATTCACATTCTATTTTTGGTGAAGGGTGGCTATGGTCCTTATCAATCCGAGAAAAGTGTCGAATTTACGACTCTATATTTTTAAAATATATTTTTAATTGAATAAAAATTATTAGCTATTAATGTTAGTTAGTTTTTACCTTAGTTAGTCTTTAGTTAGTAATATTACTAACTTATTAATTGACTAACTAACTTTCGAACTAACCAACTAGCTTTTATTGCATGGAAATATTACAACATATGAATAAGGAGAGTGCTCAAAGGCTAGTGAGCAAGTTAATCACACTACTAGCTCTTTACAAAAAGACCAACCTCACTTCAAGGACCTTGTCTCCAATGTTGAGCTTGAGGTACATACTTTCAATTCTGTTGAAAGTTTAGAGGTATCACACTTCTTTTACTTGTAATGATGTGACTAAAGAAATTTTGCACTTGTCTAAAAACACACTACCAAAGATAAGAAAACACGCTAGAAAATCTACCTTAACCTCAATACAGATCAAAGAATATGCATCCAACTCTACAAGCTTTTGCACACTATTACTATCAAGATTATGATGTGATATCCCAATTTTAATTTCAAATCTTTCCAACATGATGAAAAATGGACTTGAAGAACTCTAAATCATTAAATGGAGAAGATCTTGAGCAAAATGGTCTAAGGTTCATAACCCGACATTTTCCCCCGAATTGACAAGGATTGTAGCCATCCATCACGGAAGTTACCACGTGAACGAGAGTTGTGAGCCATAAGTTGAATTTGACCAAACACATTTTAAACTTGGCAAGTCAAATAAATCACAAAGCTTTAAGCTTTAAAATCTTATTAAATAAGAAGGAGAAGAAGACGTCGTGAACAGGCCGCTCCCCCCCCCCCCCCCCGGTTTTTTTATGGGAAAAAATGGCGCCATGAACCCCCCAATTTTGGCATCTCTCATTCTGAATCAAAAAGCCTACATTCACCTTCAATAATTTAGCAATTAAATCCAGCAATCTCCCCCACTTCTCAATTCGACGAGAGGCTTGGATTGAATCAAGATCATCCGAGAGGGCTAGGTGAATCAATCATGGCATCTCTAGCAGCTTCTCTAGGCCTCAAAGATCAAATCATCTTGAAAGCTTCTAGATTGCAGATTTGCCAAGATACCCTCCATAAAAAGTTCTTCTTGGCCACAACTCGAGATGGGATCTCGAGGCCCGTGTACTAGTCTACGGGCAAAACTTGGAGTAGCGATCCTGTAGATTGCTAGGATGGCCTTCGGGCATGATATTGGATGTTAGCCAGGATTATGATAAATAAAGAACAGATACTTGAGAAAGAGGAACTTGTTTGACATTGTTTTTGTGTCAGTTTCTAAGCTACGTGAAGGATCCCGTGATGAATTTGTTTAATTAAGGAAGCTGATTTTGCATGTCCAAACGTAATGTGTTAGGTAATTAGATAACTAAAGCAAACCGAGGAAAGTGCGCTGTATGTGACTTAGGTCCGTCCTACGGAAGAGTGGTCCCAGTTGGCTGGGAACTTTTCTCAAATGATGAGATAATAAGACAATGAAGACCTAGTATCAGTAGATGTAGAATTTTCGGTTTATTCAGTTTTAGGGAAAGGGTTAGTTAAACGCCCATGCAAGAACGATCTGGGGTTCTTACCCTTAGGATCATTTGGCCTAATACTAGACTTTCGCAAGGAAAATTAGAAACCCTAGGGCTAAGCGTTATCGGCCTAGTAGGGTTAGGGTTGGGTTGGGTCAAGAGGACTCGCAAACCCTACATCTTGACCAAGGGTATTCCTGACCAAGGAATACCGTGCGATGGGAGAAATGATCCCACAAGATAGGTGTGACACTTGTCTCGCGCAACAAGTTGCAACATCGCATGATTTTGTGTTAATTCACAAAGTAGTATTGCCACTTCTTAGAACAAGGTTGGCGAGTTCTAAGTACAAGTCTAATTTTCTAGAGGATGAGTAGACATCCTGCTACATCACCCTTCTGTGAGGCTGAGTTGCCAAGTTAGGGTAATTATGAATTGCCTAGCAAGAAATTGACCGATCAAGTTAGGGCGACGAGGTTACCCAGGATTTAGTGTCTTAGTTTAAGGAACCTAAGGTGTTTGTTAATTTGGGTTAACAAGGTATAAACCCTAACCCAAGGATAAAATGGTAAACAAACAACAAATCCCTTGGGGATCTTGCCAAGTGGCATTTAATCTCGGATCAAATGTTGGATGCATTCGCAGAGAAGGATTCACACCTTAGTAGTTGGCCAAACAAACGACCACTGGATTGACTATATTTGTACAGTTATGAGCACTGTTTGTACTTCTTTGCTCAAGGAACTAAAGCTAGGAAAATAAATTAATGCTTCAGGTTGAAGGCCTGGAGGGAGAGGCAACATCAGTTACCCCCGAATGTCTGCCTGACCCTAACCAAGGGGGTTGTTAGCCGCGCCGGGTACGTGGACTGAACCCGCCACAAGAGGTCTCTCCGTGGGTGCTACTTGGAGCGGGAGGATGCTTGGGTGCCAAGGGGGGCTCTGGCCATAAATCCCTTGCCTCCGAGTCCTACACAAGAGGCTGACGTGACTCGAGATTGGATCTCGAGGCCCGCATACTATTCTACGGACAGAAACTTGGAATAGCGATCCCTGAGGATTGCTGGAATTACCTTCGGGTTGATTATGGAATTGCCTTCGGGCGGATTATGGAATTGCCTTCGGGTTGGATTATATGATGTATTCCAAAGATTGATACATAAGATCAATTGTTGAAAAGGAACTTGCTTGACATTGTTTTTCTATGTCAGTGCTTAAGTTACGTGAAGGAACCGGTGATTAATTGGCTAATTAAGGAAGCTATTTTTACTTGTCAAACTAAATGTGATAGGTAATTAGACAACTAAAGAAACCCTGAGGAAAGTGCAGTGGATGCGACCATGGGTCCGTCCTATGGAAGGGTGGTCCCGGTTGGCCGGGAACTTTTCTCAACAGAATTGACAGCGAGGTAACGATGACCTAGAATCTAGGAAGCTAGAGCCCCGATTTACACTGTTTTAGGGGAACGGAATGGGACTATGCCTTACGGGCAGAGAGGTCGAGCTTTGCATCCCTCTCATTTCCCATTCTCCTTGAACCAAGTGCAATATAAATCTGCTTTGACCCTGACGTTTCTGCGTAAAGTAGTCTGGGGCTCGACGCTAGTTATCTCCGAGGAACTTGACCGTTAGGGAAACCCTGATTCAGGTTGATCCTAAGTGGGAACGGTCGGAATGCTTCCGCTTCGTGGCAGACTCGGGAAGACCTAGATTGCATACCCCGTGACATTCTGTGGGAGTGCCGTGCGGCGCTTTTTGGACTCTCTTCCCGATGGGCTGCTAAGACGTGTCCTACGGTGGACAGGTGGACACATTACAACCAATTGTATGTAGGTGTAACAAACTAAATATAATAAGTTATAAGTCAATGGCCATAGGAGTATCATAATGACCACCAATGTGCTAAGTGTAGACGTCAGACCCATCTAGCCAAGCGATCCATCATCAATGTCCGCACATGTTGAGCTTGCCATCTCAACATGTGGAAAGTAATTTAAGATTCAAAAAGTATCTATCACTTTAGTGGGATATTTTATTTGTATGTTGTTGACAATGAAAGATTGAAGATTGAAGATTGAAGATTGAAGATTGAAGAAGAAGAAGAAGATTGAGCCTCCATATCTTGTGCCATCTCCTTCCATTGCACATCTATATCTAATTCTTTTAGTTTGTATTAGAATGGGAATGTGAGAGTGAAAGATGCAATTGGGGATCATGATAAATAGAGGTCTACATTGAATTGAAGGCTTTTTATCTGCCATTAAATTAGGTACAAATCCTCATCTAATCAATGGAAAATAGGTATACAAATTCAAAGAGTTATCGTAGCTTGGATTTGGGAGCTATTAAGCTTGTTTTGGATGCTTTTGGGAAGCCATGGAAGGCCACAAATTGATATATGAAAGCAAGGCTTTGATCATTTTTGGCTATAAATTTGGTTCATGGTCGAATAGAAAAAGCTCAGGGGTGGCTCAAGCAAGAGGCTTCTTGCATTAGAGCCAATTTTGATGCAAAAAGGGCTCTATAAGGATTTGGATTAATTTTTAATCACATCCGGAATAGACCAACTTTGATAAACTAAAGAAAAGCTTAGTATCAACATCCATCCTGAAACTTCCTGATCTTAGTAAGGAGAAGTGGTAACTGATGCTAGCACACTTGCTTTAGGATGTGTACTTATGCAAGAAGGTCATCCCATAGCATATTCTTCAAGAAAATTGAAGAGCCATTAAAGGAATTATGCTACCCATGATGTGGAGCTGTTGGCTATCATCCATGCTCTCAAACTTTGGAGACATTACTTGCTAGGTAACAAATCTTCCTTAATAACGGACCACAAGAGTCTTAAATGGAATTTCACTCAGAATGAGCTCAATATGAGGCAACGTCAATGGATCGAAGTGCTAGAAGAATATGATTTTGAAATCAAATGTAGGCCTGGAAAAGAGAATGTGGTTGCTGATGCACTCAATCGCAAGGCATTTCTAAATTCTCTCATTTTGCAAGATCCATCAACAATAAGGTCTCTAGCCACAAAGGTATCAATGCCAAACAACCCGATTCTTGAGCTAACAAAAGAAGAGGCATATCATGACCCAATCTATCAGAAAATGCTAAGGGAGATCCCCATCAAGGATCAAGACCCGAAGCTAAAGAGGAAGTGTCAATAATTCTCCATCAGTAGTGGGCTTGTCTACTTTAGGACAAGATTATGTATCCCTGCATGCCAAACTCTCAAGCAGAAGATACTTTGGGAAGCCTGTAACTCCCCTTTCTCAGGGCATCTTGGTTATGCCAAGACTCTTAATACGATCTGAAAGAGCTATTATTGGGAAGGGCTCAAGGGAGACGTACTCAAATATGTCACGGAATGTTTATCTTGTCAACGCATTAAGGCAGAACATGTTAAAATGGCTAGGAAATTGCAACCACTTGACATTCCCCAAATGAAATGGGAGTTCATTAGTATGGACTTCATTTTTGGCTTACCCCAAGTTCAAGGAGGATATAACTCTATTACAGTTGTAGTAGATATGCTCACCAAGGTCGCACATCTCATCCCTGTCAAGAAGAACTATAAAGCTTCAGACATCTTCAAGCTTCATGGGTTACCCAGAAGAATCATTAGTGATCGTGACTCTCTTTTCACATCACACTTCTGGAGGGCTATCTTTGATGCTATTGGAACTCAACTCTGTTTCAGTACAGCATACCATCCCCAAACTGATGGTCAAACAGAATGAGTCAATCAAGTCATTGAAGATATGCTTAGGGCATACTGCTATTGCGAACCCAAAAAGTGGATTGAGTTTGCCTACAATGCTTCTTACCAACAGAGTATTCAGATGACCCCTTTCCAAGCATTGTATGTGCATGATTGTCGAACCCCTTTGAACTTCTCGGATCCAACTTTGAGGGTAGAAGCTTCAAGACAGATGCTAGAAGACATGGATGATCAAATCAAATCAATAAGACAAGACATTCAAGCTACCAAGGATAGACAGAAGGCTTACGCTGACTTAAAATGGCAAGAGAGATCCTTCATCAAAGGTGATATGGTCTTCATCTGTGTACGCCCTAAAAAGAGTTCACTGTCCTTGGGAGAGTACAAGAAGCTAAGTCCAAGGTATTGTGGACCTTATAAGATCACCAAGTGCCTAGGGCCTAATGCTTATAGACTACAGCTGCCCGCAACTCTAAAGATTCATAATGTATTCCACGTTAGCCTATTAAAAAAGTATCTACCTAATTCGAATCATGTACTTGATGATTAGAAAATTGTAATGCCTAGCCAAGGAGTCCTTGAGCTAAAGCCTGATAGATCCTAGATGTTAGGGAGAGGCATTTGAGATCAAGGACCTTGAGAGAATACCTCATCCAGTGGAAAGATTATCCAGAAAAGGATGCCATTTGGATGGACGAAAATACTCTCAACCAACAATACCCCCAAGTCTTCTCGAGATGAGGACATCTCGATTCCTCGAAGGGGGAGAGGATGTAGTATCCCCCCCCCCCCCCGGTACCTTCCCCATAAGAACCCCCCTTAAAAAATTTTAAAATTAACTCAATTTTTTTCTCTCTCCCCCTATCGACTACATGGAGGGGAGAGAGAGAGAGAGGGAGTAATGAAAGAGAAGGAGGGGCATGCATCCCCCCAGGTGGAGGGGTGGTGGCCGTTAATGGCCGTCTCCCACCCCCCCCCCCATATACCACCCCTCCCCCCCCACTTTAAAAGGGGAGCCCTCCCCTCCCTGGACAGCAGCCCCCTCCCCTCGTCATCAGGAAAATGCCCCCCCCCTGTGATCAGAAAACGGCCCCCCCTCCTCAACATCTTCACAAAGAGAGAGAGAGAGAGAGAGAGAGAGGGCGGGAGGGAGGGAGGGAGGGAGGGAGGGAGAGAGGGAAGCTTTTAAAGAGAGGTCACACACCCTCAACATTTCTAAATATACACCCCTCCCCTTCATTATCTTTTCTCCACTCAGGGAGAGGCGGCGAGAATTCTATCTCTTGTACATGTGTCTTCGAGTATGGCCCCGAAGCATAGTTCCACAAGGATGGCCGGAAACCCTGCAAGTGTGGGTGGAGGTTCTAATCAAGACGGCATCGCAACCGCGAACGGTTTATCCGGTGTGAATACCATTGGAATCAAGGCATCACTCCAAACCCAGGTTGCTCCATTGTTAAATCATAGGTTATAATTATCATGGTGAAAATCATATTCGCATGCATCACATTAATTGCACAATTGATCATTTCCTAGGTATGAACTCAGTTGTGATGTGTGTAACAAACAAGATAATTTCCATTGTAAGATGACATCATAATAGGTGAAATTGATTAGATAATTACATCGTAAATTACCAAAAACATCTTGCATGAATTCTTGCATAAAGTGCATTGCTCCTTGCACAAGTTCTTGCAAAATACATTTCAGAGGACATTGAAAGAAACAAAGTGCACTTTCGTATCGCAAGATAGATTCTAAGGTACATGTAATAAACTGCAAAAAATATTAAAGTGCAGCTAGACTCATACAATGATCACATAAAGTTATAAAGATCAAATCATTCAAGAAGGTTATAGATCGTGTAAATAATTACATAGAGGATAATGTTAAGATTGCATGCATAGAAAATACCTTTGCATGTGTGGCATAAAATATCGTATGGATTATATCAAAATTATATGGCATTACGTTGCATGCATTAAAGTTGTTGGGGAAATTCAACATTGTTTGTAATTTACCAAATGGGACTATGATCCATGTGTCCCATGTCAAAGCCCTTGGTGACTTCAAGAGGGATAGGTAAAGGTTTAGTGCATGTGAGCATTATTAAGAGGGCTTAAGAAGATTATACTTAAGACGTAGTAGGAACTATTCTAAACAGAACCATCTTGACCAACCATGGTCAAGGGGATAGACAATCTTGATCAATTAAGATCAAAGATAAAGGTACATAGGTACGTCAAGGGATCTAGGAGATAACCAGCAAGTTGACCAACCAAGGATGACGGGGTTGTCCATGATCTATTTTACAAGGAGACCTAAGGTAAGGATAATTAGGGTTGGTAGGGTACAAACCCTAACCCAAAGAAAAAGGGGAAACAAGCAACCTAGCTTTCCAGGTGCTTGGAATCTCGCCAAGTCGCGAACGATCGAGGATTGAATGCTAGGAGTACTCGGGAAGAAGGAATCACACCTTAGCAGTTGGTCATATGAACAACCACAGAAATGATCGTGATTGTACACTTAGGTACATTGTTTGAACTTCTTTGCTCAAGGAACTAATTCAAGGCCAAACACTTAATGTTTCAGGTTAATAGCCTGGAGGAAGAGGCAAATTCACTTACCTGTGACTACCTGCCTGGCCCTATCCAAGGGGGCTATTAGCTGCGCTAGGTATATGGACTGAACCCGCCGCGAGAGATCTCTCCATGGGTGCTGCTTGGAGTGGGAGGATGCTTGGGTGCCAGGGGACGCTTTGGCTATAAATTCCTTGCCTCCGGATCCCGCACAAGAGGCCAACGTGATGGGATCTCGAGGCCCATGTACTAGTCTACGGGCGAAACTTGGAGGAGCAATCCTGTTGATTGTTGGGATAGCCTTCGAGCATGATACTTGATGTATTCCAGGACTATGATAAATAAAGATCAAATATTTGAAAAAGGAGCTTGCTTGACATTGTTTTTGTGTCAGTGCCTAAGTTACGTGAAGGAACCTGTGTTCAAATTGATTAATTGAGGAAGCTCCTTTTGCATGTCAAACATAATGTGGTAGGTAATTAGATAACTAAGCAAACCGAGGAAAGTGCAGTGGACGTGACTTGGGTCCGTCCTACAGAAGGGTGGTCCCGATTAGCTAGGAACTTTTCTCAAAAGAGGTGATAACGAGACTGCGAAGACCTAGCATCTTTATGCTATTTTAGGGGAGCGGAATGGGACTATGCCTTATGGGCAAAGAGGTTGAGCTTCACATCCCTCTCGTTTTCTATTCTCCATGAACCAAGTGCAGTATTAAACCGCTTCGACTCTGTTGTTTTTACGCAAAGTGGTTTCATCTGGAGCCCGACGCTAGCTACTTCTTAGAGACTTTGCTGATAGGAAAGAAACCCTGACTTCAAGTCGGTCCTAAGTGGGAACGGCTGGATACTTCCGCTCGGGGTAGACTCCGGAAGACCTAGATCGCAAACCCTGTGACATTCCTTGTGAGTGCCAGGTGGCACTTTCTAGACTTTCTTCCCGATGGGCTGCTAACGTGTCCCACAAGAGGACGAGCGGACACGTTACTTTTTTTTTGCAAGAAATAAAGCTGGATGAGCTCTAATTTGTCATTATTCCATATCATGAGGGCTACACTCATGTCCAATTTAATCTCAAGTAAGAAAAAATTTCTAAGACTTTCCCTAATTTATAATGCTCAAATATCTTCTAATTTGCAATTCACACTAATGCTCGTCAATGTTGGATTTAAAATTCAAAAAAATTTGTCTGATGAATTCTCTTTGTGGATTCCATAGCGAAGTCAAATTGTAAGTATGAAATTCACTCTCCTCTTGTCATGCTCTCCAATTGAATATCTACTTCTAACTACCAAATTCCTATTGAATAGATTTTCCAAAAGAATATTTGCATGCATTGAGGACAAATTTCTACATCTTAAAAGGGACAATTTAAGAGGTATTTGTCTACAGTTTGCAACAAGTACCACACCAGCCTGACACTTCCTCATGTAGTTAGAGGGTAATTGCAAATGCTTAGAGATTTCTACAAGCACAGTTCATGATTGAAAACAAATCAATAATGGTAAGTACATTTCAACTTTTTAATCAAAATGAAATTACATTATCAATCTTCTTCATAGTTTTTATCATATTTTTGAAATTCACAAAAGATTGCTATCAATATGAGTTCGTTTGGCTGCACTAGCAATCAAAGTCCTAATAGAAAGACACATTGAAATCTCATCTGACCTTAACTCCCTTGAGCATCAAAGAATACCCAAAGCCAATAAGAAAGGTTCATTCAAGAAACCAGCCACAATGAAGAAGCCAATTGCTGCAACAAAGCCAAATGCACCTAGCAAACCAACTCTAACTAAGAACCCCGCCACAATCAAGAAGCCATCTCTGCCAAGAAGTTGATAGTAGCTAAAGAGCCAATAGCAACCAATAAGCCACATGTTTCCAAGAAGGCATCTACCAAGAAGCCTACATCTACAACTAAAAATAAGAAGTCCCCCTTTGGCAAGCATAAGAGAAAAATCAAGATAATGGTTGGAATAACAAAGGAGACAACCAGCAACAAGAAAGAGAGCCTTAGTGTTGACCAAATCCCCATGCTATCACAAATTTTCCCAAAAGCATCACCACAAAGGCAAAGTGGAGCTCAACATTCCCAAACTACATCTGAAGCCCCCAACATGTCCCACCAAGGGAAAGTGCAACTCAAATCTCCCCTAGAGGATCCCCTAATTTAACAAGTAGGCACCCAAAGTCTAGGTCATCTCCTTAGGAAATTTGTAATACCCTAGTTGTGGATGTATCAAACAAGGCAATTGCAAATATCTACTTGATGAATTTGATACTTTTTTGAGTTTTCCTTATTCTCTTTAGAAATTCTAGTTTCTACAATTCTCTCTAATTAATTACAAGCATGTTAGTCTACTAAAAACTCAATCACTAAAAAGGAAAATGAAAAATGGTATATAAAAGAAAATCTTCATAAATCTTACAATGCCCTCCTAGGGCAGCTGGAAACATGTATATGCTTTTTCTACCCCTCTTCCAATCAATTCATTGTTTATTCTCAAACCAACATCTTGTATGCATGGTCCTTATAAATTTTGTAGTGCTTCTCTCACACCTATCAATGTCTAGTGTATAAAATTTTATAAACCTGTTTCTTGAACTATTGAAACAAAAACATGAATTGGGATGAACCACAATAAGCTGACTCTCCTTGATATCCTCTTGATCTTCATGGAATTTTTAATATCTTCAATAATATTTAATTTGAAGCATTGGATGGTTCCATTGTTGGGATTATCCCACAAACTATTAGTCCATTGAGTTCTAGTGAAGGAAGCTCTTCTCCAAGTTCTTATGTGTTTGATGTGATCAATAGGACAACCGTGAGGGGCATTTTGCTTAACCAAAACTTTGACTAACACAAACTATAACCTCAAAGTACTGGCCTTTGATTGTTACAATTAGTATGGGAGGGAGCCCAACTCTCAAGAAACTAATAAAGTAAATATTACAAAACTAATTTTTTCCAAAAAAATGTTGGTCCTTTTTCCTTCACAATTAACACCAGTATAAGTAAATTTTCCAAAAGTTTACAGATTTTTCCTTTATAGCTAGCAAAAGTTTCCATCAAACACTCTCTATACCAAGTGTTATTATCATTAGCCAAGAAATGGTGTCAATCTTGGTACTAATTTCTATTCTAGGTAGGGTTTAGACTAAAATCATCAAGAAGATGTTTTATGGCTTATGCTAGACTCATCTAGCTTGATAGGATATGACTTATTCCAAGAATCATAGATACTTAGCCTCCAGTAGCACGTGTTTTTTCATTTTTCTTTCCAAATTGAAATCCTTCCACACATGGAGTAAATCGATATAACATATAGGAACTTTGTTCCAACATGAGCCTTCAACACTCCAACACACATTATCTTTGATCAAGATCAATCAATTCCTCTGAATTAGGTGTGTAAGTTATTGGTGGTGACAAAATAGACATGCATGCTATTCTAGGTAGTCATGCTAATTTTTCAATCACATTAATCTCTCCATATCCTTTTTTGTTGTTTTTTGTCACATACTAAGCCAATAGTTTAGTACATGTTGCTTCTTGGTTGTTATAGGCTGATTCTGGAAAACATCATCTCCACACTGGATACTTATTCTCTCAAGATCTAAAGTGATATATCTCAAGCCATGCAAAAACTAGCACAGGGTACCATCAATTGATTGTTCATCTGCACATGCATATATTATTCTAGTATTCAACATAGGAGAGTTCATCATACAAAGTGTTCTACACACGAGTGTTTGGCACAAGTACTCAACTCTTCACCTCATATACTTTAACTCTCAAATCTTCTTCGCATAAACTTTTTGTCACATAAATTGTTTGACATACAAATCATTTGATACATATGAACTATTTGTCATAACATAAATTCTTCATAACTTGAACTCTTCAACATGCAAATCTCAACTCACCATAACATGTTTTAATTCTCAACTCTTTGTCATATGAAACCCTTCATCACGTGAACTCTTTATTCTATGATTGTTCAGCACATGAATCATTTGACACGTAGGAATTGCCTATCGCATAAACTCTTCATCACATCAAGTACTTGCCACATGAACTCTTCAATACATGAATCTCAACTTGTCCTCGCATGATTTATTTTTGAATTGTTCATCACATGAAAATTTTTGTCTCATGAACTCTTTGGCACATGATGTAACAGGCCACCTCTGCCGCCGTGATGACGTCGCCCCCCCTTTATATATCCCTCTGTTGTCGTCAATTTTTTTTCATTTCTTTTCCACCGCTGTCGCCATCAATTCCCCCTCCCTTTTATTAGAAAATAATAATAATAATAGTAAAATGAAATTTATCTTTCTCCACCTCTCCCTATCAACGTTATCTAGTTGGCGAAGGGAGAGGGAGTTCATTTGCACGTCGACAAGGGCAGGAAGAGCTGAATGGAGAAGGAGTCGAACTAAGAGATGAGGGAGGGAGCTCGACATAACTAGCAATTGCATGGCAAAATGGCCGTTCTAACCATCTGAACAAAGGAGGAGGAAGGGGGCCTCGTGTCACACCCCCTCCCCGTAATACCCTTCTCCCCCTCCCTATAAAAATCCCCCCCCCCCTATAAGGGCTTTGTAGCTATACCATGCCGTTGCTACCGATTGCACCTATATAGGGAGTAGTAGTGACTCAAAGCCCTGCCTTGTTTCCACTCTACGTGTGATTCCCTATGCCCAGTGGTGAACCCTCTTATGTGCGGCGTCACCAGGGTGTAGTCCTGGGATGTGTCTATGTTGTCCCGCTTTTGGATTGAATAATACAAGAGTATACCTTGAGCTCATATCGTGTTACCTTTCTGTGCCGTGTTGAGTGCATAACGAGTGCAGGTTTATCACACTTGGTATCAGAGAAACTCTTGCTCGGAGTGAAGGAGTGCTCACGGAAGCAGGAGAAAGGATCCAGTGCCCCAAAGAGATCGAAGTCGTAACGACCCACAGCGCGACGCCCCGCATCGTGTCGCCCCACGTCGCAACGCCCCACGTCGCGACGCCCCCCCGACGCGTCGCCCCGGCGTGACGCCCCAACCGCATCATCCCACCATCTGAAGACGTGACGCGGCTTCCCCGTGACACGACCCACACCACCACCGGCGAAACGCGGCTTCCCCGCGTCGACACCACCACCAACCACATGGAGGACGAAAGGGAGAACGTCACCCTCCCAACACTAGAGGAGAGAAAGAAGAGTAGGGGACAATAATGGAGAGTGGCCCAGGAGGAGAAAGTGGCCGGGCTAGAAAGATAGTTAGATGGTATGTCAGGCATGCTAGAATCAATATGGAGGAACATGCAGATGAAAGAAGAGGAGGAAGAAAGGAGAAAGAAACTAGAAGTAGAGCAGGGCTACAGAGAATGGGTGATTCAACAACAAGAAGAGGAGAAAAGACACCGAATGCAAGAGGAGATGGATAGAACGGGTAGAGAGGAGACATCTAGGAGGGCGCAAGATACAAGGAAGGAAAAGGAGAAAGTAGTAGAATTAGGAAGCAAAAAGAAAGACAAGAAGAAGGAGAAGAGGCACCATCGCAAAGAAGAGGGAGATAGCAGTAGTTCAGAAGATGATTATGGAAAATTCAAGATGCCCCAACCCGCCAAGTACAAGGGAGAGAGGGATGGTTTGGTTCTGAAGAAGTGGATCGCAGAGGTGGACAGATACTTAAAGTATTCATGAATTACTGAAGACGGGAAGGCGGAGGTGGCGGCCATTTACTTGGAGGAGGATGCTGCCAGTTGGTACTTGCTAGAACAAGAGCAGGGCCACACAATCTGTTCATGGGAAGAGCTCCAGGAAGAACTAAAGGACTACTTTATTCCAAAGCTAGAGAAATTCAAAGTGAGAGATGAATGGAGGAACCTCAAGCGAACACAGGGAAAGATGAAAGAATATGTCAGCAAATATAGGCAGATCATGCTGCAACTACCAAACATGGATACAGATACTAAGCTACATGGATTTTTGTTTGGGATGCAAGAATGGGCGAGAAGAGATGTGGAGAGACAAGAGCCAACAAGCTTAGCAGAAGCCATGAGAATGGCCGAACGACTGGTGGACCTGGAAGGCAGAAGAACAGCACAAGGAAATCAAAACAGGTTCAACAACAACTTCAACAACACCTTCAACAACAACAACTCATGGAACCAGAGGCCCAATGCTCCTAGAGGGGCATTCACAGATACACGGAGCCAAAACAACACGACCACCACAGCCGTATCACAAACCGCCTTAGTACCGAGAGGAGCAGCAGGAAGATGGGGAAACAATCACTAGAGGCCAACCCCTAGTACATCATATGGGCCAGTAGGATCAAACACGTCATGGTGGAGACCCCCAGGCCAGTCCGTCAGAATCAGATGCTTCAAATGCGGGGGTCCACACTACCAAAACAGATGCCCAATAGAAGATACAGCTTCGTCAAGTGGATCAAGGGTGAATGCAACTAGTGCATATGGAGGAGAAGAACTACAACCACCGCGAATCCAGGAAATCCCTAGTGGGAGTGAAGAAAGCATGGACCACCCAAGGGTAGGGTCAGTTAGCGCCCGACCCCAATGCATGGCAGCCAGAGTAGCAGCAGTCCATCATCTATACATCAAAGGCCAAGTGGGCGAGGGTAGCCAACCCATCATGGTGGACACAGGAGCAACACACAACTTCATGACACCAGGGTGTGCAGCAGAACATGGACTAAAACTGTCGAAGGCCCCAGAAGGACTAACAGTGACATTCGCACAAGGAGAAGCCAAGGAGGTGAAACAAGTCTTTGCAATCCAAGTAGCAGCCGACAAGTGGAAGGCGAAACTCAACTTCTTAGTAATCCCCATGGATGATTTTGAAGTGATACTAGGATTGGAATTCTATGACAAGTATGTCATTGCAATGTTTGGTAAAGGTGTAAATGAAATGATGTTAGATATGCAAGGAGAAGGCGTCAGAGTACCATGTGAAAGAATGCAACTACCTGGCAGGACCCCAATCAAAGTGCAAATGAAGGAAAATAAGCCAGGAGTAGCTTGCCAAACAATGAAGCAGACTACAACCCAACCAAAGGGCCAGACCCAAAGTGTACCGGTCCAGGGGACCGTTATCAGGCCACGTATCATGACTTGCAGTGCCAAGCAAGTCGAAAAATCAGTCAAACAAGGAGATATGGTCTATCTATGCATGATCCGACCGATTGAAGAAGAAGAAAGTGGCAAGAAACCCAGACAACAGAACAAGAAAACAGAAGTGGCAGAAATACTGGAAGAGTTCAAAGACGTGATGCCAGCAGAGTTGCCCAAGGGTCTACCACCCAGACGAGATGTAGATCACAAAATTGAGCTAATCCCCGGGTCGGCCCCACCAGCTCGAGCTCCGTATCGCATGAATCACACCGAACTAATGGAACTGAAGAAGCAACTGCATGAGTTAGAAGAACAAGGATTCATCCGCCCTAGCAAATCCCCCTTTGGTGCCCCAGTGCTATTTGTAAAGAAGAAGGATGGGGGACTCAGACTCTGTGTAGATTATAGGGCCCTTAACAAAATCACCATCAAAAACAAATACCCCATGCCCCTAGTGGAGGATCTCTTAGATGGGTTACACGGGGCCAAGTACTTTAGCCAAATTGACCTTAGATCCGGATACCACCAAATCCGCATAGCAGAAGAAGATATCCCCAAAACAGCATTCCGTACCCGATATGGTAGTTTTGAGTGGCTAGAACTAGGATTCCGCCTAAGCAATGGGCCAGGCACATTTTGTGGCCTCATGGATGGAGTCTTTAGACCGGAGATAGATATCTTTGTCATTATCTACATAGATGACCTCCTAGTCTACAACAAAACATTAGAAGAACATAAGCAGCACCTACGCCGAGTTTTTGAGAAATTGCGGCAGCACCAGTTATATGCCAAGCCCGAAAAATGTGAGTTTGCAGTAAAAGAGTTGGAGTTCTTAGGCTTTATTGTAGGAGCAGATGGAATCAAAGTGGATCCTAAGAAGGTCGAAGCCGTCCAAAGACGGCCCGTACTCAAGAATGTAAGAGAAGTGCGGGAGTTCCTCGGCTTCAGAGTGTTTTGCCGAAGATTTATAAAAGATTACAGCCTCATCACTGCCCCCCTCTCCCATTTCACCAAGGAAGATCACCCTTTTACATGGGGGAATGCGCTATAGGAAGCCTTTGAGCAGATGAAGAAGTGCATGAGCCAAACCCCTGTCCTAAAGGTGCCAAACTTTACCAAACCCTTTGAAATTTCCACAGATACATCTGACTACGGCATAAGAGGTGTCTTGGTACAGGAGGGCCACCCCATTGCTTATGAATCAAAGAAGTTTACTGGTGCTGAAACAAGGTGGAGCACGCATGAGAAGGAAATGTTGGCAGTCATACACTGCCTTAGAAAATGGAAGCATTATGTTCAAGACAAGCATACAGTCGTCTTCACCGACAACATCTCCCTCAAATACTTCCAATCTCATCCCAAGTTATCGGCAAAGCAAGCCCGCTGGCTAGACTTCCTAGCCGAATTTGACCTGGAGATTAAACACAAACCCGACTCCATGAACAAGATAGCAGATGCATTGAGCCGGAAAGCAGACCTAAAAGCTGTCAGTGTGGTCAGCAGCAACTGTGTATCCTCTTTCTAGGCAAGAGATTGTATATCCCCAACAATGTAGAATTGAAGAAAC